>NC_059557.1:7029666-7345333 GCF_905220415.1 Colias croceus | reverse complement strand
AAATGTAAACTAATAATATGCTTAAACACTACCGAAACCTATAGAATAACAACAAAAGAAATCTATAAATGAACTATAATAATTATAGTTAAACACTACTATAATAAATATATGATAATTACGAAAATAAACTATTAATACCTACCAAAATAACAAAGATACGTACCTACTGCTACTTCACTTATAAAGAAATAAAATGTAAACTAATAATATGCTTAAACACCACCAAAACCTATAGAAAAACAAATAATTACGAAAATAAACTATTGATATAATTAAACACTACCAAAATAACTAAAATACGTACCAATTGATACTTCACTTATAAAGAAATAAAATGTAAACTATTAATATGCTTAAACACTACCAAAACCTATAGAAAAACAAATAATTACGAAAATAAACTATTAATATAATTAAACACTACCAAAATAACTAAAATACGTACCTACTGCTACTTCACTTATAAAGAAATAAAATGTAAACTAATAATATGCTTAAACACTACCAAAACCTATAGAAAAACAAATAATTACGAAAAAAAACTATTAATATAATTAAACACTTCCAAAATAACTAAAATGCGTACCTACTGGTACTTCACTTATAAAGAAATAAAATGTAAACTAATAATATGCTTTAACACTACTAAAACCAACAACAACAACAAAAGAAATCTGTCAATAAGGTCGAACACTCTGAACGTCTATTCGCATCAACAGCCAAATATTGTATGAACCTCGCACGACGACGAGTGGACGAGTGGGTCTTCACACACGCGGCCTCCGTTAGGAGGCTGCGTGGGGAATGCTGATCGGGGCGGGAAGCCCCCTGCAGCAGGTATATAGCGCCGCCCGCTAATACGGGCGGGTTACTGTGGGGGCGAACCGCCCTGTTTAGATATTTGGGGCACAGTATAGGAGACTGTGCCCGACTCGGAAGCTTTAAACCTTTTCGCATTTTGCGAAGACTCGACCGACCTGTGTTTGGTTTTACGAGCCCGGCCAGAACTTTTTAGGCCGGGGACGGACAAGGAACCCGGGAGCGACACAAAACCGATTGGTGAGGTAGGAAGCGCCAATTGCGCGTGGGGATAGGCGTGGGAGTGGCTGGGTACGTTGTGTACCGATTGTGTAGGAGTTATGCAGGGTGAGGCGACAGACGGCGCGGTAGGGTGCGCCGTCGCAGGCGGGGCTTGCGTGGGTGGGGGTATTATAAGGGATTGCGCTATTTGCGCGTGGGAGTGGATTTGGTAGGAGGGAATAGTAAGGGGCGCACAGAGTGCGTGGGCGGCAGGTGGCGCTGGAAGCGCTAGATTGGATACCGACGCTGTTTCCAACGTCGGCTGGTGGGAGGGCGCTGTGGACGCCTTAGGAGAGGGGGGTGGTAGTAGGTCGCGCGGATTTGGACGACGCGACCCGGGAATGGCGCGGTGCGGAGCAATCTCTCGGAGATGGTGATGAGAGGAAGCGTCCGCCCGCGAGAACATATTTTGGGAGAGACGAAGGATAAACTCATCCAGCGTTTCTACACCGAGATCGCTACGTATTAGCTCGTTTCTCACATACCTCGGCGCGCCGGCGATAGCGCGTAATGCGAGTGACTGCCGCGCGCGCATTCTGCGGCGCAGGCTTTCACACACATACACATACCAGGCGGGCGCAGCGTACGTGAGGAGCGGCCGTAGGTAGGTTTTATAAACGCTTACCTTTATACGCAGCGGGAGTTCAGCGTATAACACCGGACGAAGTATGGCGTGGGCGGCTTTGCACTTGTTGATTACCTGCTTCACGTGGCTGTTAAAGCGAAGCCTGCAATCAATAGTTACACCTAGGTAAAGGACGGTATCGGACCATGGGATCTGCTCACCAGCCAAAGTGAGTTGGTGGGAGGGGGTCAAACCACCGAACCGAATCACCTGTGTCTTTCGCGCGTTGACAGATATCCGCCAACGCTCAAAATACGCAGGCAACTCATCGAGCCAGCGTTGCGCCTTAACCATCGCATGCGTTGTATTCAACGATGCGGCGATCAAAGCTACATCGTCGGCATATAGTGCGAGGATTTGATTAGAATTTAGCGCGGGGGAAGGGAAGTCATCTGTGTAGGCGGAGTAAAGCGCGGGCGATAAACAGCTGCCCTGCGGGACACCCGCCTGCACAGAGTGGTTTCGGGAAATGGCGGGGGACACGGAAACGTGAAAGGAGCGGTCCGTGAGGAAGGAGTGCAATATCCTCACAAGCCGCGCGGGACACTGGGTAGTGGTAAGGATCTTATATATAAGACCCTCGTGCCAGACGCGGTCGAAAGCCTTTTCGATATCTAGAAATATTGCGACCGCTCTCTCATTCCTGTTCAAGGCGGAGCTAACATGGTGCAATACTCTAGATATCTGAAGGGTGGTACTATGTGCCGAGCGAAAGCCGAATTGCTCAGCGCGCGGCGACACGTACGGACGCAGCATAGGCAGCAGTAGTGACTCGAACACCTTGGAGACTGTGCTCAACAAGGTGATGGGTCGATAACTGCCCGCTAAGGAGGCATTCTTGCCGGGTTTCGGGATCATTATTACGCGACCGGTTTTCCACACTGAAGGGAAATGGCCGGTGCGTAATATACCGTTAAACAGCCGCGACAAAGCCGCGACTGTTTTACGGGGGAGGTGGCGGAGGGATTCGTTCGTCACGCCGTCCTCACCGGGCGCTTTGCGCAACTTTGTACGCGAAATCGCACGGCGGACGGCGGACGGGGAGGTGAAGAATACTTCCTCAGCGGGCGGTATCGGTGATGCTAGAAAACCTGACAGGTGTTCGTTCACCACCGCTGCGTGGGCGGCGCTCGACGGCGTCAGGGGGTTCGGCTGAAAAACTTGTGCCAGATGTTCGGCGAACAAGTCAGCGCGACCCTGAGGGGCGTATATATAATTACCCGCGGAATCGGTGAGTGGGCGCGCGGGGGCAGTTGAAGATTTAAGCCTGCGACAGAGGTTGTGGAGCGAGGGCCAGTCCTCGGCGGCCGAGTCGATCGCACGGTGCCAGCCCTCGATCCTGTTCGCCTCAAGCGCATCGCTAACTTGCTCTCGCAAGCGAGCAAGTTGCCGCTTGAGGGTGGGACAGCGCGAATGCTGCCACTGCCGTCGCAGAGCTCGCTTCTTCTGGATGAGGGCTTTGATGTGAGCGGGAATGGGGGGGAGTATGGAAGTGGACGGTTTAAGTGTCGTGGCTTGGGAAAGAGCGGACTTGAGTGCTTCATGCAAGCCATTCGCGAATATCTCCACGTCCTCGGCGCTTGAAACCGCGCGTGAGGGCGTAGAGCGCTCAAGCGTATTCGCAAATAACTCCCAATTAACACAACGGCGGGAGTAGGATGGGGCAAGCGCGGAACTGTTTGCAGTGATCTCGACCAATACCGGCAGGTGGTCTGAGCCGAGATCGTCCACAATAACAGTTTGCGACATCGACTGGCGGATCACATTGTGAATCGTAAAGTCGATGACGTCCGCTTGGTGGGAGTCTGTACGAGGATAGTGAGTGGGTTCGGAAGGGCCCTCTATAACAATGTCGTTATAATCGATAATGTTATAAAGGGCTTTGCCGTTGCAACAATCGAGGCGGGATAACCAGTGCGAATGCTTACTGTTCCAGTCGCCCGCGGCGATCGTCGGCACGCTCGAGGCGAAAAGTCGTTTCACCTCGTTCGTGTCAACTCTCCCCCCGGGCGGCCTGTATACAGCATACATACGCAGCCTGCCCACCGGAAACTCCGCCTCGATGCCGAGCGCGGAAAAGGATTGGGATGTGAAAGCGGGGAGTGGGGTGTGAGGGATGGACTTGCGGATAAGGATCGCAAGTCCGCGGTACTTACGCCCATGCGGGGAGCATTCGTCCTGTCTGTACGAGACGTAGCCAGACGCGCTGAGTTTGTCAGCCGCGCCCAAGTGCGTCTCGTTTAGGAGGACGACGTCTACTCGTTGTTCACGCATGAGGTGGCGCAGTAATGTCGCTCTCTCCTTGCTGAGCCCGCTCGCGTTCCAGTAAATGAAGCGGCTACTCACTGTTGAGCGAGAGTCAGCAGGCCCTGCATGATGATGGGGATCGGGTCGGCGCCTTCCTCCAGCGCGGCCAGCATGCTCTGGAGCACCTGGCACGCCACTCGCATCGCAGTCCGCTTGGCTGGGTCGAGCTGTGCCGATGCTGGGCCGAGCTGTGTCGAGGTTTGTACTCGGGCGGGTTCGGGTAAGTTCGGCTGCGATCGTTGCGCCGAAGTTACCCGAGCGGAGGTCGGCGGCTGCGCTCGTGTGCGCTCGGGCTGGCGCTGCTGCGCATGCGCCGGCGCCTGCGGAATGTGCGCGGGCGGGCCGGCAGGGAGCACGGAGGCGGTAGCGGTCCGAGGGGGCTGCGTGCGGGAACGTTTCTTACCGCTGCGCCCCCTTCGGTTTCTTCTTGCGGATGTGGTTGCGGGGGCGTTGTTCGCCGCCGCCATAAGACCGGTGGAGGGGGCCTCTCCACGAGGCACCGGCTCTACGGGCGCGGGTGGCGCCGCCGGCGCGCTAGGCCGCACATTCGGTGCGGCGCGCGGCTGCTGCGGCTGCTGCTGTGTGGTCGTGGTGCGCGCTATCGGGCCCGCCTTTTTATTGCGGGCCTCGCGCCGCAGCACCGGGCAAGAGGAGTGGTTGGCGGGGTGTGGTCCCGCGCAATTTGCGCAGATGGCGGGGGCGTCTCTTGGCCGCGGGCAGTCCGCGGTCGCGTGGCTCTCGCCGCAACGCACACAGGCAAGCGGCCTGTGGCAATTGTGCGACGAGTGTCGGAAGCCCTGGCACCTGTGGCATTGCGCGGGGCCCCGCTTGGAGCGCCACGCCTCTATGGTGACGCCGGGCATGTACAGCAGCTCTTTGACTGCATATATGCCCGGCGTGAGGTTCTCGGTCTTTCTTAGTATGACCAAGAATATGCATCCGGGGCGCCCTTTCCGGGCGCGGATGGGCCGCGCGAACTCGGGGTCATATCCCCGGTCGCGCAGCGCGGTCATGAGCTCCTCGGGCGTGGTGTTGACGGGAAGGCCACGGACGGCGACCTTCACACTGCGCTCCGATTCAGGGGAGTAGGAGAACCAGGATATCTCAACTCCCTCCTCCTGAATGCGGCGCAGGTACCTGTCCACCGCCCGGTATTCCACCTCGTCCTGAGGCGAGAAGCGCACGCCGGTCCCGTAGGCGCGCGCGCTTACCTGTCGCCCCAGCGAGGCGGTGATGTTACGTAGGTGAGTCGCCCAATTTGGGAGCGACTCAACCACGATAGGCGGGTAGCGGGGTGTTTTCGGCGCGCCGCTAGGTGGCGCCGTTGTAGCAGCGGTGGATGCGGGGGCGGCAGCGCTAGGTGGCGCTGCTGTCGCCCTCGGTGTGGGGGCGGTCGGCTGCGCAGGCGCACTGGCGCGCTGCATGCCGGACGGGCCCGGTTGCGGCTCCTCGGCGGCCTCCACGTTGATACGGCGGGGGCGGCGTGGATCGCGTGGGTGGAGTGGTGGCACGACGGCGCCTGCACTTACCGCCGCATAGGTGGGCGGAGCGGGTGTGGCTGCGGTCGTGTCCATGCTCTCGAAGTCCGTGGTGGTGGTGGTGGTGGTAGCGGGAAGGAGGGCGGGAGTCTGGCAAGGCCGCTTGGCCTGTGCCGCCTCGACCTGCTCCTCCTCCTCGTCGCTGCTGAGGAGGCGACGGCGCCTCGCCCGTGGCTTGCCCGGAGGGATCGGGAGGGTGGCAAGTTTTGCCAACAAAACCTGTTCATCCTCCGGCGATGGCTCCTCCAAGCAGCCCAGCGGTATGCGCGCCAGGTCGCCTCGTCTCATTTCGATGTAAGAGGCCAACCAGCCGCGCAGCTTGCGCGACAGGAGGCCCGACGACACGAACCGGTCGATCAGCACGGCATCCGACAGAAATGCGGTGCGTGGTGATACTTCCTGGTCCGGGTCAGGAACGTCCTCTGCGGCGGCGGCCTCAGGTAATCCCCATTGACGGGGTTGCGTCCAGAAGGGGCGGGAGGGGCGCCCGGGAGCCGAGCTCGACCGGGCTACTCCATCGCGGCCAGTGCGCGTGACTATGCGCGGGCGCGAACTGCGCGCGGGAGTCACATTTGTGTGGCCCTGAGAAGGGCCTTTGGGTCCGGCATGCTCCATCGGGGAGCACGTGGGCGTTTGCCTGCGCTGCTAAAACGTGTTAAACACACATCACCGCCCTCTCCACTTAACGGCTTTCGCCGAAAAACGGCAGGCGGTGCTGCGGGTTATAACCGGGTATAACAGGCAAAGGCGAACTCCACGTGGGGCGACTAGCAACCGAACTTTATACACAAAGTGGCGTAGTACGCTCTGAATTGCGTATTAGCGAAAGAGATAGCACGAGCGCGGAGCACGTGGTCGGGAGCAACGAGTGGACACGACCAGCGTACACGGCAAACGGACTATCCTGAACCTCGCACAACGAGTGGTCTTCACACACGCGGCCTCCGTTAGGAGGCTGCGTGGGGAATGCTGGTCGGGGCGGGAAGCCCCCTGCAGCAGGTAGATAGCGCCGCCCGCTAATACGGGCGGGTTACTGTGGGGGCGAACCGCCCTGTTTAGGTATTTGGGACACAGTATAGGAGACTGTGTCCGACTCAGAAGCTTTAAACCTTTTCGCATTTTGCGAAGACTCGACCGACCTGTGTTTGGTTTTACGAGCCCGGCCAGAACTTTTTAGGCCGGGGACGGACAAGGAACCCGGGAGCGACACAAAACCGATTGGTGAGGTAGGAAGCGCCAATTGCGCGTGGGGATAGGCGTGGGAGTGGCTGGGTACGTTGTGTACCGATTGTGTAGGAGTTATGCAGGGTGAGGCGACAGACGGCGCGGTAGAGTGCGCCGTCGCAGGCAGGGCTTGCGTGGGAGGGGGTATTATAAGGGATTGCGCTATTTGCGCGTGGGAGTGGATTTGGTAGGAGGGAGTAGTGAGGGGCGCACAGAGTGCGTGGGCGGTAGGTGGCGCTGGAAGCGCTAGATTGGATACCGACGCTGTTTCCAACGTCGGCTGGTGGGAGGGCGCTGTGGACGCCTTAGGAGAGGGGGGTGGTAGTAGGTCGCGCGGATTTGGACGACGCGACCCGGGAATGGCGCGGTGCGGAGCAATCTCTCGGAGATGGTGATGAGAGGAAGCGTCCGCCCGCGAGAACATGTTTTGGGAGAGACGAAGGATAAATTCATCCAGCGTTTCTACACCGAGATCGCTACGTATTAGCTCGTTTCTCACATACCTCGGCGCGCCGGCGATAGCGCGTAATGCGAGTGACTGCCGCGCGCGCATTCTGCGGCGCAGGCTTTCACACACATACACATACCAGGCGGGCGCAGCGTACGTGAGGAGCGGCCGTAGGTAGGTTTTATAAACGCTTACCTTTATACGCAGCGGGAGTTCAGAGTATAACACCGGACGAAGTATGGCGTGGGCGGCTTTGCACTTGTTGATTACCTGCTTCACGTGGCTGTTAAAGCGAAGCCTGCAATCAATAGTTACACCTAGGTAAAGGACAGTATCGGACCATGGGATCTGCTCACCAGCCAAAGTGAGTTGGTGGGAGGGGGTCAAACCACCGAACCGAATCACCTGTGTCTTTCGCGCGTTGACAGATATCCGCCAACGCTCGAAATACGCAGGCAATTCATCAAGCCAGCGTTGCGCCTTAACCATCGCATGCGTTGTATTCAACGATGCGGCGATCAAAGCTACATCGTCGGCATATAGCGCGAGGATTTGATTAGAGTTTGGCGCGGGGGAAGGGAAGTCATCTGTGTAGGCGGAGTAAAGCGCGGGCGATAAACAGCTGCCCTGCGGGACACCCGCCTGCACAGAGTGGTTTCGGGAAATGGCGGGGGACACGGAAACGTGAAAGGAGCGGTCCGTGAGGAAGGAGTGCAATATCCTCACAAGCCGCGCGGGACACTGGGTAGTGGTAAGGATCTTATATATAAGACCCTCGTGCCAGACGCGGTCGAAAGCCTTTTCGATATCTAGAAATATTGCGACCGCTCTCTCATTCCTGTTCAAGGCGGAGCTAACATGGTGCAATACTCTAGATATCTGAAGGGTGGTACTGTGTGCCGAGCGAAAGCCGAATTGCTCAGCGCGCGGCGACACGTACGGACGCAGCATAGGCAGCAGTAGTGACTCGAACACCTTGGAGACTGTGCTCAACAAGGTGATGGGTCGATAACTGCCCGCTAAGGAGGCATTCTTGCCGGGTTTCGGGATCATTATTACGCGACCGGTTTTCCACACTGAAGGGAAATGGCCGGTGCGTAATATACCGTTAAACAGCCGCGACAAAGCCGCGACTGTTTTACGGGGGAGGTGGCGGAGGGATTCGTTCGTCACGCCGTCCTCACCGGGCGCTTTGCGCAACTTTGTACGCGAAATCGCACGGCGGACGGCGGACGGGGAGGTGAAGAATACTTCCTCAGCGGGCGGTATCGGTGATGCTAGAAAACCTGACAGGTGTTCGTTCACCACTGCTGCGTGGGCGGCGCTCGACGGCGTCAGGGGGTTCGGCTGAAAAACTTGTGCCAGATGTTCGGCGAACAAGTCAGCGCGACCCTGAGGGGCGTATATATAATTACCCGCGGAATCGGTGAGTGGGCGCGCGGGGGCAGTTGAAGATTTAAGCCTGCGACAGAGGTTGTGGAGCGAGGGCCAGTCCTCGGCGGCCGAGTCGATCGCACGGTGCCAGCCCTCGATCCTGTTCTCCTCAAGCGCATCGCTAACTTGCTCTCTCAAGCGAGCAAGTTGCCGCTTGAGGGTGGGACAGCGCGAATGCTGCCACTGCCGTCGCAGAGCTCGCTTCTTCTGGATGAGGGCTTTGATGTGAGCGGGAATGGGGGGGAGTATGGAAGTGGACGGTTTAAGTGTCGTGGCTTGGGAAAGAGCGGACTTGAGTGCTTCATGCAAGCCATTTGCGAATATCTCCACGTCCTCGGCGCTTGAAACCGCGCGTGAGGGCGTAGAGCGCTCAAGCGTATTCGCAAATAACTCCCAATTAACACAACGGCGGGAGTAGGATGGGGCAAGCGCGGAACTGTTTGCAGTGATCTCGACCAATACCGGCAGGTGGTCTGAGCCGAGATCGTCCACAATAACAGTTTGCGACATCGACTGGCGGATCACATTGTGAATCGTAAAGTCGATGACGTCCGCTTGGTGGGAGTCTGTACGAGGATAGTGAGTGGGTTCGGAAGGGCCCTCTATAACAATGTCGTTATAATCGATAATGTTATAAAGGGCTTTGCCGTTGCAACAATCGAGGCGGGATAACCAGTGCGAATGTTTACTGTTCCAGTCGCCCGCGGCGATCGTCGGCACGCTCGAGGCGAAAAGTCGTTTCACCTCGTTCGTGTCAACTCTCCCCCCGGGCGGCCTGTATACAGCATACATACGCAGCCTGCCCACCGGAAACTCCGCCTCGATGCCGAGCGCGGAAAAGGATTGGGATGTGAAAGCGGGGAGTGGGGTGTGAGGGATGGACTTGCGGATAAGGATCGCAAGTCCGCGGTACTTACGCCCATGCGGGGAGCATTCGTCCTGTCTGTACGAGACGTAGCCAGACGCGCTGAGTTTGTCAGCCGCGCCCAAGTGCGTCTCGTTTAGGAGGACGACGTCTACTCGTTGTTCACGCATGAGGTGGCGCAGTAATGTCGCTCTCTCCTTGCTGAGCCCGCTCGCGTTCCAGTAAATGAAGCGGCTACTCACTGTTGAGCGAGAGTCAGCAGGCCCTGCATGATGATGGGGATCGGGTCGGCGCCTTCCTCCAGCGCGGCCAGCATGCTCTGGAGCACCTGGCACGCCACTCGCATCGCAGTCCGCTTGGCTGGGTCGAGCTGTGCCGATGCTGGGCCGAGCTGTGTCGAGGTTTGTACTCGGGCGGGTTCGGGTAAGTTCGGCTGCAATCGTTGCGCCGAAGTTACCCGAGCGGAGGTCGGCGGCTGCGCTCGTGTGCGCTCGGGCTGGCGCTGCTGCGCATGCGCCGGCGCCTGCGGAATGTGCGCGGGCGGGCCGGCAGGGAGCACGGAGGCGGTAGCGGTCCGAGGGGGCTGCGTGCGGGAACGTTTCTTACCGCTGCGCCCCCTTCGGTTTCTTCTTGCGGATGTGGTTGCGGGGGCGTTGTTCGCCGCCGCCATAAGACCGGTGGAGGGGGCCTCTCCACGAGGCACCGGCTCTACGGGCGCGGGTGGCGCCGCCGGCGCGCTAGGCCGCACATTCGGTGCGGCGCGCGGCTGCTGCGGCTGCTGCTGTGTGGTCGTGGTGCGCGCTATCGGGCCCGCCTTTTTATTGCGGGCCTCGCGCCGCAGCACCGGGCAAGAGGAGTGGTTGGCGGGGTGTGGTCCCGCGCAATTTGCGCAGATGGCGGGGGCGTCTCTTGGCCGCGGGCAGTCCGCGGTCGCGTGGCTCTCTCCGCAACGCACACAGGCAAGCGGCCTGTGGCAATTGTGCGACGAGTGCCGGAAGCCCTGGCACCTGTGGCATTGCGCGGGGCCCCGCTTGGAGCGCCACGCTTCTATGGTGACGCCGGGCATGTACAGCAGCTCTTTGACTGCATATATGCCCGGCGTGAGGTTCTCGGTCTTTCTTAGTATGACCAAGAATATGCATCCGGGGCGCCCTTTCCGGGCGCGGATGGGCCGCGCGAACTCGGGGTCATATCCCCGGTCGCGCAGCGCGGTCATGAGCTCCTCGGGCGTGGTGTTGACGGGAAGGCCACGGACGGCGACCTTCACACTGCGCTCCGATTCAGGGGAGTAGGAGAACCAGGATATCTCAACTCCCTCCTCCTGAATGCGGCGCAGGTACCTGTCCACCGCCCGGTATTCCACCTCGTCCTGAGGCGAGAAGCGCACGCCGGTCCCGTAGGCGCGCGCGCTTACCTGTCGCCCCAGCGAGGCGGTGATGTTACGTAGGTGAGTCGCCCAATTTGGGAGCGACTCAACCACGATAGGCGGGTAGCGGGGTGTTTTCGGCGCGCCGCTAGGTGGCGCCGTTGTAGCAGCGGTGGATGCGGGGGCGGCAGCGCTAGGTGGCGCTGCTGTCGCCCTCGGTGTGGGGGCGGTCGGCTGCGCAGGCGCACTGGCGCGCTGCATGCCGGACGGGCCCGGTTGCGGCTCCTCGGCGGCCTCCACGTTGATACGGCGGGGGCGGCGTGGATCGCGTGGGTGGAGTGGTGGCACGACGGCGCCTGCACTTACCGCCGCATAGGTGGGCGGAGCGGGTGTGGCTGCGGTCGTGTCCATGCTCTCGAAGTCCGTGGTGGTGGTGGTGGTAGCGGGAAGGAGGGCGGGAGTCTGGCAAGGCCGCTTGGCCTGTGCCGCCTCGACCTGCTCCTCCTCCTCGTCGCTGCTGAGGAGGCGACGGCGCCTCGCCCGTGGCTTGCCCGGAGGGATCGGGAGGGTGGCAAGTTTTGCCAACAAAACCTGCTCATCTTCCGGCGATGGCTCCTCCAAGCAGCCCGGCGGTATGCGCGCCAGGTCGCCTCGCCTCATTTCAATGTAAGAGGCCAGCCAGCCGCGCAGCTTGCGCGACAGGAGGCCCGACGACACGAACCGGTCGATCAGCACGGCATCCGACAGAAATGCGGTGCGTGGTGATACTTCCTGGTCCGGGTCAGGCACGTCCTCTGCGGCGGCGGCCTCAGGTAATCCCCATTGACGGGGTTGCGTCCAGAAGGGGCGGGAGGGGCGCCCGGGAGCGGAGCTCGACCGGGCTACTCCATCGCGGCCAGTGCGCGTAACTATGCGCGGGCGCGAACTGCGCGCGGGAGTCACATTTGTGTGGCCCTGAGAAGGGCCTTTGGGTCCGGCATGCTCCATCGGGGAGCACGTGGGCGTTTGCCTGCGCTGCTAAAAACGTGTTAAACACACATCACCGCCCTCTCCACTTAACGGCTTTCGCCGAAAAACGGCAGGCGGTGCTGCGGGTTATAACCGGGTATAACAGGCAAAGGCGAACTCCACGTGGGGCGACTAGCAACCGAACTTTATACACAAAGTGGCGTAGTACGCTCTGAATTGCGTATTAGCGAAAGAGATAGCACGAGCGCGGAGCACGTGGTCGGGAGCAGCAAGTGAACACGACCAGCGTACACGGCAAACGGACTATCCTCTGAACCTCGCACGCGGACCCGCCGCCTTTTTATAGCTCCCACCGCGAAGCGCGTCGAACGCGGCAACTGATACACAAAAATAATCCTTATGGCATGATTCTGTATTCACGCGCGATGACTTATAGCGTATTTCATGTTCAGTAGCACCTCGTTAAGTCGAACCTCGATAAGTCAAATACCTCCAAATCTAGAAAAAATGTTTTGTTCCCTTCCCCTCAAACACCAAAACCTCCATTACTTGAAATCTTGACCCTCTATTAGTTGAAATAATCACCGAGTCCCTCCAAGCCATTTTGGTACATATTTTCACTCTTTAACCGTTCGAAGAAGTTTAGTTGATCTGCTCTTAAACATGCAATAACCTATCTTATTTTGCGTCCCTCTACTTTTATCTCCAATTCTTAATTTATTTTATTTTAATTGCCATGGCTAAGTGCACGTTTATATTTATTTTTTCTTATTCGCATTTGTTGCACGTATAAAAATGTATGTATCCAAACTGTGGATAATGTTGTTGGTTGGACAGTTATACCTGTATTTAGATTAAGTTTTATTGTACAATTAACCACTGTTCTGCTGTTTATTATCCCTAATAAAGAAAATAAAATAAAATAAAATAACTCGAAAAATTAACTTTCACCTTTGTATCTCGACCATAGCAACGTTTTATTTTACAACCTTTATCTACAACTTGATCATTTGGAATTTATTATCTCTATTGTTCGAACAAAAATAAGTTGCCGACTTTAAGAACTTGAACTTTTTTGTGTACTTTTTATGTAAAACAATCGATGTACAGCTGCTAATGAGCCTTAATAAAATAAAATAAAATAAACTTGCCGACAATGTAAGTACACTATTGTTTCTTAGAAAACATTTTAGGACTATACCATAATAAATTTATGACTCACGTAAACACGTGTTTGCATTATCTGATGACGAAATTATTTTTATTTTAATTGCCATGGCTAAGTGCACGTTCTGATGAGTCTTTTTCCCAGACAGATGAAAAGAACTCTGCGAACATATTACTTATTTTCAATATCTGTATGTGCTGAACGATTACCCAGAGTAAGCGTGGGAACGGACGAAGCGCGTTTTTTGTCTTTAATGTAAGACCAAAAAAGTTTTGTAGATTGGGGTAGCAACGCAACTTATATCGGTCAGTTTCCTAGCGGTCCGCCCCGGCTTCGCCCGTGGTACATATTTACGTTTTCTCTACATAAAAACCATCCTCGTACTTCAAGGAATATAATAGAAAAGAATTATCGAAATCGGTTCAGCCGTTCACACGTGATGCCATGACAACGCGAAACGGGTGCAGACCCGCCGCCTTTTTATAGCTCCCGCCGCGAAGCGCGTCGAACGCGGCAACTGATACACAAAAATAATCCTTATGGCTGCATGATTCTGTATTCACGCGCGATGACTTATAGCGTATTTCATGTATAACTTTGGTGTTTCTACACCGATTTACATGATTCTTTTACTATAACCTGCCCAGGAGTATGAAGAATAATTGTGCCAAATTTGGTTAAAATCCGTCGTGTAGTTTTTGTTTCTATAACGAATATACAGACAGACAGACAGACAGACAGACAGACAAAAATTTTACTGATTGCATTTTTGGCATCAGTAGCGATCCCTTATCACCCCTTCATAGTTTTTTTTTAAATATATTTCATGTACAGAATTGGCCTCTCTACAGATTTATTATAAGTATAGATATTCTATTCACAACCTCTGGTGCAGTGGTTAGCGCGAGCGGTTGACTCCGGGAGGTGCTGGGTTTGATATCCGTTAATAAAAAAGTTTTCTCAAGGAATATTATAAAAATAGAATTAACGAAATCAGTTCAGCCGTTCTCGAGTAATGCGCTTACCAACAAATTTTGCGGTTCATTGCGTTAAGAACCATAAACCATTTGATAGAAAACTTAAACATGTACCACGGGCGAAGCCTGGGCGGATCGCTAGTTTAAAATATATTTAAAAATGTGTGCTTTTCAATTTTCATACAATTCAAAAAAATACACAATTATTGTTTTAAAAGTGACACATAACAGATATAAAAACAAAACTTATACGAAAAAGATAAAGAAGGTACCTACATATAAACTAGTTAGGCAGCCCCATCATACTTACATCTGAAAATGCATTAATAATGCCTGTCAAGCGTATTCAGGATGCTCTTTGAGACCTGATTTCATTTAATCACGAGTCTCCTGCTGGATAAGACATAGTTTAAGGGATGTCTCATATTGGATTACAGTGCAGGCCAATTGAGTGTGTACTTGATTTATTTATTAAGTTTTAGAAGTTAAAGTTTTATTTTTTAAAGGTGATAATATAAACAGCAGGAGGGGGAGATGGTGAGTATAAATAAGAAAAAGCTATGGTTTTTAATTTTGATTATATAAATACTGGCTCAGCTGCAAAATTATTGTGAGAGTGTTAATAAGGCGGCATTTTAGCTAAAAAAGTGTAAGTGTTTTTTTGAAGGTGCCCATGGAGAACGAAGAACAACAACTCAACACAATACAACGTAGCGTTGTAGATCCTTGCATCCAGATGGCGTGGTATTCTCTGTTATGACGAGCAATTCGGCGGTGAAATTTAGCGAATTTTAATACAATATTCAAGCTTTTATCTAAGATAAAATTGTGTACGAGTGAGAGACGTGGCATTAAAAAATTACAAATAAGTATTAAAAATTATCAAATGTTTATGCAATAATTATGGAATGCAATATCTAACACAGTATGATATTTAATAAAGTCCGCTATAGGTACTCATTTATCATACCTGTTTAAACACCATCTGAATAAAAAAGCTACCTGTACATCTTTTACTGTTCCTTTCCGTATGCTCGCTAGTGTAAAATCTGTAATTACTTAGCTAAGACGCTCAGGTGATTATGAACACTTTTTTCCAAAGGTCCATTCGATGGACGCTAATTAATTCTCTCTATAAAAGCGTAATATGTCCTTTGCTTTTCGTATCTTTGATTACCAATCTTGGATTAGTTTTCGGATTAGGTACCTTTGATTTTATTTGTTACTAGCCGCTTATCCCGGCTTGACCTTGGGATAAAATAGATATAAAATATAGTAAAAGTAGATATATAATATATATAAAATATACTCGGGAATAATGTAGCTTTGTAATGGTTAAATAATTATAATGTAGCTTTTATATTTAAAAAAATATATATATTCGGTGTAGCAGTTTTCAAGTTAAATCATATATCAACTTTATTATGGGTAGCCTGCACCCAATTTCAAAAATAAAGAAACTAAGTATATAGACTAAAATTTTCCTTTTCACCTTATTTAGATAGGATTGTCAATAAGTTACCTACTAAATTTTAGTAAAACATGTAATTAAACTTTGTAAATTTAAGCCTAAGTTACGTATCTTAGCATATAAAATAAAATTATATACTAAAAAAAATAATTTTAGCATAAGTAAGTTCTACGCTTACGGTTAGGTTAACTAACTATGTAACACATGTGCCTAGTTATTAATGTTGTGCGACAAATCCATATCTCAGTTGAATTATAGTAATAACAATAAGCAGATAAATTAGGTCATAAGCTGATAATGAACTGTTGATTGAGATTGTGGAATTACACACATATCACATTAACGGATTAGATCTCTGTTATCAGGACCGCTACTTAGTCGTGGTTTCAATGTATATGTTATTCTAGGTCATGTATATGTCTGTGACATTTTAGACAAGTGGGCTAGCGCGCAAGAGCAACTTTTGTCTCCGCAATTATTTTGTCTCTCCCATCAACTCTATGGGCTAGTAAGAAAGTGCGCGCACGTAGCGACGCAACTCCCCATAGAGTCGATGGGAGAGACAAAATAGTTGCGGAGACAAAAGTTGCTCTTGCGCGCTAGCTCTCAAATTGGTTCGGTAGGTTTGGAAAAAAATATAGTAATAGTATAAACATTTAAACACACAATATTATGTATGATGGCTTATGTTACTGGAATTCTAATTTACTTTGGGATTCACTTAAAAGTAATTGTTAAAGAATTTTTAATGCACAAAAAATATTTTAGACGGATTACGCAACAAATTAAAAATCTAAGTACTGATAAGTTTAAATAACTAATTCATTGTAAGATAATTTCAAATCCAACAACATTATTAATTTACTTCTCCTTCCAGAGCAAAGTTGTATAAAGCAAATAAAAGTAGGTAAAAAAATATAACATCATTCTACATTGTTAAATCTCACATCCTCTCGTTATGATAAGCCACAGTAAGTATTGAGATTAATTTTAGAGATTCTGCAATTTTATCTTAATAAAATAAAATCGCGTTATATCAATAAACATAACCTACATCAATATGTGTGCCCTTCACACACACTAACAAATACATGCAACCCTCGCGAACTATTTACATATGATTGTTGTAGGTGTATGAATATACTGCCATTTGGCGAAACAACCATAATGATTATTGTTTTATAGTACTTATTTTTACAGAAACGTCATTTTCTATACACACTGGGCTATGAAGAAAATTACGTATGTGTTTACCACTTTATAAACTATCTACGTACAAAATTTCTATTTCCTTATCTTAACTAGCGTTGTATTAGTATAATTTTCTTTGTGCCGATGATTTTATTTAAAAAAAAACGTGTGTTCTATTGCATTTAACTTTTACTTTTAATAGAGGAATATGTTATTAATATATGAATGTGAAGGCAAATTTTGTATTTCATCAAATTTATCCGAAATAATATACATGTATTTAAAAAAAATATTTTCTAGTCATTTACCATAATGACGTATGTGTCAATATAACTGCAACACTGATGAAGATGAAAGGACCAGGGGTCGACCGGGATCAATACTTTGCCCATGGGAACATTGTCAACTGAATCGATACCTCATTCAATGTGAGAATGAACTTTGTGGAAAATCCATTTTTGACATTTACCTACAACATTGTAAAAATGTGTGATAGGAAAACCTATTGTGTGTGATATGATAATTGATTTTGATGTGAAAGTTACGTTTGTACTTGTATGTTTTGGATAGAAAATAATAAAAATATGCAGTGTTGAATACTATCCTAGTAATGCCCCAAATTTAATACTAATCATCCGGCTTTTTAACATGAAGATGTAACAAAAACATTACTTGTTAGCATCCTACTAATATTATAAATGCGAAAGTTTGTATGGATGTATGGATGTTTGTTACTCTTTCACGTAAAAACTACTGAACCGATTACAATTAAATTTAGCACACATATAGAGGGTAACTTGGATTAACACATAGGATAGTTTTTATCCCGGAAATCCCACGGGAACGGGAACTATGCGGGTTTTCCTTTGCAAACGCGGGCGAAGCCGCGGGCGGAAATCTAGTTACTTTATACTTACCTCTTTAAATAATAGCACTGCCCCGTGGCATTTGTGTATTATATCCGTACATAATGAAAGCTTAAAGCCTTACATTTTCGAATAACCGCATATCAAATTTATATACACATATTCGTACATACGCACCCTGACAAACACACACACACACACATACAGCCACGCTCACAATCTCATACTCACATACATTGCATGCCTGATATTTTAATACGTACCTTGTTTTGTTTCTTTATGTTTTTTTACACGCTTTATATTAGCTTCACCTGTATGTTTGTATGTTTGTAACCGACTTCATTGGGCGCGATTTTGACCCACTTTAAACGGCCAGATTTCGTTCAAACTTTGTAGATTTATTGAGGACCGATGACAATACACTAATTTGATAAAATTTTCTATTTTTTAGTTCAGTTTTCTATAAAAAGCGTGTTTTTTAGTTTTTTTAAACTATTATTATTTTCTTTTTTTTTGTAATTTATAATAATATTAATTAATAATGTATTCATTTTTTGTACAGTACTATACCGGCTATGTCTTGTGTGGAAGGCGTCGGTCGCCTCTAGCACAGGTTTATACCTAGTTGAGGCGATCGTCGAGTTCAAATTGTATTGTGTTGTGTATTACTTAGTACTAAATAAACGATTTTTATTTATTTTATTTTATTTATAATTACATTCAGATATGTAACTGTTTAATAGTATTTGTCCTAATTCAGACTATAATCAATCTTTTTTATATATTTCATACAGATACGATTAGCTATTTTTACATGAGACAGTAATGAACTTTCCTGTTATCTTAAATCCAACTATATTTACGATAAATTTAAATTTATAAAGAATAAAAAAAATTGTTCACGAGGCGGGACTCGAACCCGCATCCTTTCGTTTTTATATTAACTATTTTAAATGCAAAAGTTTGTGAGGATGGATGGATTTTTGTTATTCTTTCACGAAAATACTACTGAACTGATTATAATGAAATTTGGTATTTAGGTAGCTGAAGACCCAGAATAAAACATAGGCTACCTTTTATTCCGGAAATCCACAGGAACGGAAACTATGCGGGTTTTTCTTTGAAAACGCGGGCGAAGCCGCGGGCGGAAATCTTGTTGGATAATATTATTGGGCATTGTTCAACAATGAAATAAATAAAAGTTCAAGGATTTAAAATAAAAATATTTCATAAAAAGTTTTCTACAATTTTATTCATACTCTTAAATTGAAATGAATAAAATTGTTTGTCATTTAAGCAGTAGACATATTAGTTCAGGATACATCGCCCATTTTTGCAAGTGACTACTATCAAGCTAATTTTCCGTTTGTAGCTTTATTTTGATGAGACACCGAATAATTTCGTGTACGAAACTCTCGATTGTGGTAGCTAACAGAGATAACAAGGATACATTTTTTTGATTTGATGGTTCTCAAATATTTATTACGCAATTTGTAGGACAATATGTCTGTTGAATTATATAAACATTAACTAAGTGAAAACAAAAAAATCAGCTTGTTAGTAATCATTTATGATGACCTCGTCATCGATACACTTTGGAAAGGGGGACTCTTTGAACAAACCATAGATTTTGTAGGACAAATATTTTTTCGAATAATTTAGGTAAGTAATTATCTTGAGATTGAACAAAAAAAAATTCAGTTAGTAATAAATATTTGAGAACCATCAAATCAAAAATTTAAAAAGAAGAGCAAGGCGCATCTGGCACGACAGCAGGTTGAGTACAGATAAAACAAAATTCAACAGAGAGGCAAGAAAACTGAAAGATATGCTTCATAACTGGCGAAATAAAACTCTCGAAACACAGCTCCAATCGCTGACTGCAAATGCCTCGACGAATTACTCGCTCTGGAAGTTTACAAAAAATTATGACCGTCCACAGAATGCTAAACCGCCAATAAAAGGAACGCAAGGCTGGGCGAGGACACCAGAGGAAAAAGCAACCTGCTTTGCCGAACATCTAGAAAAAGTTTTCCGTCCCAACAAAGAGACATTCACTGGACACGACGAAGAAATCATCAATGCCCTCAAAGAGGATATGCAAATGTCTCTCCCGCCAAAACCAGTAACTACTGCCGAAGTATGGAGGAAGATAAAAGATCTTAAAGATAAAAAAGCGCCTGGTTTAGATCTTATAACCAAGGAAATTTTAAAGCAGATGCCCCGCAAGGTTATAGTATTCCTGACAGTCCTTTATAATGGAGTTATAAGGGTTCAACATTTTCCTAATGTCTGGAAATTATCAAACATCCAGATGATACATAAGCCTGGCAAACCGGCTAATGAAGTATCATAATATAGACCCATTAGCCTATTACCGATACTGTCAAAAGTTTTCGAAAAGATTTTGTTATCCAGAATGCTTACCTGCCTTACAGTGAACAATGCTATTCCAGATCATCAATTTGGCTTCAGACAGGAACATTCCACTATTGAACAAGTTCATAGAGTAGTTGAAAGAGTCCGGAAGTCACTAGAAGAAAGGGAATACTGTTCATCGGTGTTTTTGGATATCCAGCAAGCTTTTGACAAAGTG
Source organism: Colias croceus (assembly GCF_905220415.1). Taxonomy (NCBI): domain Eukaryota; kingdom Metazoa; phylum Arthropoda; class Insecta; order Lepidoptera; family Pieridae; genus Colias; species Colias croceus. The sequence continues at coordinate 7,325,205 of NC_059557.1, read as the reverse complement.
TGGCACGAAGGTTTGCTATACAAATTAAGGAAAAATCTACCTCACAGCTTTTATCCACTTATAAAATCCTATCTTAGTGAACGTCGCTTTCAAATTCTGCAAAGTGGAAAGACATCAAACATCTACAGCATCAGAGCAGGTGTGCCACAAGGTTCAGTGCTTGGACCAGTACTATACACACTTTTTACAGCTGACTTACCGCTTACTGAAAACGTTACTACAGCAACATTTGCTGATGACACAGCAATACTAGCAAGTAGTAAGGATCCGGCAATTGCATCAAAAAACCTACAAAAAGGTCTCAACGCGATCACGGACTGGATGGAGAGGTGGAAAATTAAACCGAGCCCCTCAAAATCGGTACACGTCACCTTTACGCTTCGAAAAGAAGATTGCCCGCCTGTAAAGCTTAAAGATTCTACACTACCACACACTGACAGAGTCCGCTACCTCGGGCTACACTTGGATCGACGTTTGACCTGGAACTACCACATCAAAGCAAAAAGAGAAGAAATAAACATTCGCTACCGCAGCTTGTACTGGATACTGGGCCGGAAAAGTCGCCTGTCACTGGACAACAAACTACTGATATATAAAAGTGTAATAAAACCTATTTGGACATACGGCATTCAACTATGGGGTAGTGCCAGTAATTCATCTATCTCGCTACTGCAACGACAGCAAAATACTATACTGCGAACTCTCAGCAATGCCCCCTGGTTTACTACTAATGCTGAAATTCATAGCCACACTATTGCTTCATAGTTGCGGAGACAAAAGTTGCTCTTGCGCGCTAGCTCTCAGTCGAGATATGCGGCTTCTCAATAAATTAACACGGAGGCTTGGTAGGCTTTAAAGGGTTCAAATACTAAGTAACAAACTTCAGTGTATGGCTCTTTTAGTCTACTAATGTCCTAGGCATAGAATCCACTTAAAATCGGTGAAGTAGTTCCTGAGATTAGCGAGTTCAAACAAATAAGCTTCATAATATTAGACCAGCTTTATAATATTAGTATAGATTTATACATTACGATACATTATGTAATAATTTCAAGCTTAACATTGTATTTGTGATTTCTTACTTACCAGGTACCTACATAATCTTACTAGCCAGCATTTTCTTCCATGTATACTGTGCACATACCTACCTTGTAATGTGTGTTTTCTTTCAGGTGAAGGTTGGTAGTGGCCCTGCCTTCAAAGACAGAGGTCGTGGGTTCGATCCCCACCCGGGGCAAATATTTGTGTGACGAACATAGATGTTTGCTCTGTATCTGGGTGTTAATCCATACTAATATTATAAATGCGAAAGTAACTCTGTTTGTCTGTCTGTTACTCAATCACGCCTAAACTACTGAACCAATTTGCATGAAATTTGGTATGGAGATATTTTGATACCCGAGAAAGGACATAGGCTACCTTTTATTGCGAAATATGTACCACGGGCGAAGCCGGGGCGGACCTCTAGTTTTCTATATAAGTATTTATTTAAAATTATATATATGTATGTTTATCAGCCATCTGGTTTCCATAACACAAGCGAAAGCTTAGTATGGGATAGATCGTGCCGTGTGTGAAAATTGTCCCGAAATATTTGTATTTTTGTATTTGTAATATTATTTTCTTAACTAGTGTCCTAAAGTATTGTTATTAGAATTTCTGGTTTGTGTTAAAATAAGATCTAGAGAAAATTGTATGGAAGAGCTATAAATTCTAGTGTTTTAAATCTAGACTAGACTGATACTAGGTATGTAAATCATTGTAGTCTATACATTAACTAGCTGTGCCCCTTCGGTTTTACCCGCATTGCTAAGCTCCTGTTGGTCTTAGCGTGATGATATATAGCTTATAGCCTTCCTCAATACATGCCATCTAACACCGAAATAATTTTTCAAATCGGACTAGTAGTGCCTGAGATTAGCGAGTTCAAACAAACAAACTCTTCATCTTTCATTGAGTTACTATGTACGTAGTACAATAACTGTAGTACAGTAACTCAATGTCAGCTTTGTAATTTTTGTATAGAACTGTAGATTGTATTGTGCGAGCTTATCCGCTAAACAAGTGTAATATGGATTAAGTCAGGATAATGTTTTTTTGTAGTGAACTATCTTACTTTCTACTGTAGGCAAATGTCAATATAATAGTTATGTATGATTCCTTTTGATAAATTAAATGCATCTTTTGAGATAGTGAAATGTGCATACCTAATAAATTAATGTATAAAATGAGTGTGTTTTATAATAAGTAATCGATAAAAATGAACATTTATAAATTGAATTTCTAAAGCAAAAAAAAACTTTTTTCTGAGGTGTACTTCTGCATTCTACTGAATGATAAAGTTAGTAAGTAGTTCTATAGATGGATTAATTATAAGGATAAGAAATCTTCAAAACACTATCTTCAATAGCTTACCCTATAGGCCTATACCTAATATTAAGTATTCTGTGCTATCTTTGTCTATGGCTGACATGCTGCTTTAGTATCATCTATATGACCTATATCAGATGCTACGTAACATTACGTCGATACTAATTACTACGATACTAAGGTATAGAGAAAATATAAAGTATTTTTGAAGCAATAACTTGTAAAAATATTTAATAAAAGAATTTGGTAGACAGAAGGCTTTCTGCCTGAAGTTATCAAATTTTGATATTTAGATTTATATCATTCAAAATTATAAATGAGAAATTATTAAACAGAAAAAATTCGATCACGGGATTCGAACCCGTGTCTTTCTGCCATTTCAGAGCGACACCTGACCACACAAGAAATTCTATTAACTATAGAAAGTTCCTATTATTATGGTTTCAATTATATTCCAACTTTATAATACTCTTTAGTGGTAATGTGGGTAAGTATCTTATATTCTAAAACATGGGGCGATTGTAAAATAAAACAAACATTTCAAACCAGTTTCTTTATTTCATGTTCATCATTTTAATACAACATACAAGTAAATTTATCATCAGATATTATTTATCAATTCTTACAGACTAACTTAAATTACCTGAATAACAAGTAGAGTATTATTGATGCGATAATTTCATAACACCACTGTCATTTATAAAATGCTGTTGAACCCACACGGAGTGAATTTAAAAACAATGAAACCAATAACAAACTTAAACCCTTTTATGGAATGTACGGAATCCAGTTTAAATAAATGCTTATAATTCGTATACGATAGCAAATCTGATTACTTTATAGAAATATGATATTGTCCTGCTTCTGTTATGATCTTTATCTTTTAGTCAGAAAACATATTGGCTTATTGCGTATTTAAAACTCAACTAAAACTTTAAATTTTTACCAAGTTCTCAAAATTTGAATATGATTCAAAACATGACAGGATTTTTTATATAATATGTATTAAAAATGTGTCTGTGATATAATCACGTTTTCTCACTAAAATAGAACAGTTGCTGACAGAATTAGGACATTCAAGTATAAGTCTGTTCTCGTGAAAATAAAATTAGTGCATATTAAACATGTCGGTGAGGTCATTGAAGTTTAAAATCAACGTATCATATTTCTACAAGTTATCCTTAAAATAACCATGATATTATCAGCGTAAAATTATTAAACGTCATAAATTATTAAAAACAAACGCGCAGTCACACACAAAACATTAAATCAACTAAAGCTGGAAGAAATAAAATTGATAATATTGCTTGCACGAAATTACCAAATATAAATTAGATGTAATTGGATAATACAAAAGGAGAACTAAATAGTTAACCATAAATGAAGGGAAAAGAATAAAAATGAACAAGCACGTGGGATGAAAAGGGCCGAATTATCGGCAAAATAAAACATGGCTGACTGAACGTCAATAACCCATGACTAGAGGGAGAAGTACTCACTTCAAGAAACAAATGCTATAATACTATAAAATTATCAATACGTGAAAATTAAAAGAACTTAGTAGCTACTCTAACCGAAACTCACTGACTAGCTTCATAAATACAATAAATTATTATAAAATAAATAGCAATAAATTAGAATTTAACAATGACGGTACGAAAGTTACATTCGTAGAAATAAGTGGTGCGAAATATAAAAGTGGGAAAAGACGGAAGGTGCAATAGAGGCGGAAACAAGTGTTCGTTCAAAGGATAGAACTGTCCAATACAATCTAATGTAACATGAACACTAAACAACTAATTCGTTCCCCACGATTCGCTTCACACTGGTCGCCATCGACCTGCGTCTAGACTGAATCGTGGCAACGACATTACACACGTTTAATTTAAGTTCCTACACAAATATAAATCTTAAGTATCGATTAGCATTCAAGTTCATTATGAAAAAATATATCATTGGAAATATTTTTCAACTCTCCTTAACCTCAAACCACCCAAGAACAACTTAATTATGCATGTGACAACCGATTTTTATAACTACATGTTTATCCCTAAACAACACTTTGGCAACAAATAGTATCTCTTTCCCAATTCAACAGTAACGTCAACATTCCTGTAGTCAACATTACCATGGATTTACCGATCTTTCATCGATTCAATTCATCATCGTCTTAGAAGAGAAGATAGGAAAGTATCGACAGAAGACAATGTTTCATTTATAGCGACGAATACCAAACCCTAACGACCTCTAAATTGGCTATCAATTGTGTTACCCTTAACTACGAAACCCATTTTGTCATTTGTCGCTATAAGTAAGCCATGAAATAGTTTCTACCTAAGTAACCAATGAAAACAATTATCCAGGACTTTTGTTGCTTTATAATTTCTTTTTCTGTGTTCAGTCTTAAAATTGAGTCATACGATCTAAGTTAAAAATGATGAAACCTTATAGTTATCTTAAATCACCGCTAGGCCAGACTAAACTGTATTTGTGGGGTGAGCTGAACGAGTATACAAAATTGGAAGTTACGACAGTTAGTAGTACTGGAGATATAAAAAGATTTAGAGATTGAGTCAGTTTAGTCGACGATCAAGAGATCTCACATAATTGTTGTTCTTTCAAGCTCACAGTCATTCCTAACACATTAGCCATGCTTTACATGTATTTTTTCACATTAACGCTAAACAGGGATACGAAAGATCAACTTTCTAAGGAAAAGGCTCCACCACTAGTAAGGCTCTCGGGGAAACTAATTACACCATTCTTAACGCGTACATTATTTGTTTTAGAGTAATCAACATTGAATAATTTTCATTTTATAATTACCTTAACACTAAAGAGTACAAAAAATAAAGGAAATATTACGAATATGAAAAACAACAAGTTATCAGCGATCCATCGCATATCATATAAGAACAACGTTTTTTCTTTCGTTACAGTAACATTATTTCATCCACACCTACGAAGATATGAAAACGACATTCAACAAGTCCAAAACCGGATGGACTTGGCGTGGCTCCACTTTCAGAGCATTGTAAGAAGTGCACAAATCGATTGTCGATTTTAAATTTTATATACACGATCGTTTCCCTTCGATTATCCTCATTGTATCAAAAATATCTGCTAAAACAGCCCTTTCCCTTAGAGAAAACTCGATAGCGTAATTTGAACAGTCTCCAAGTAACTAGTGTAGGTAACAATCATCAAGAGATGGGGATATGCATGAATTGGAATATCGAAATTAACAACTTCTTAAGACTTAGGACGTAGTTCAAGCGCCTACATAGAATCTACCGCAACGACTAATCTATGACAGGTTTATACGATACAAATTAGCACTTACGAATAATTGATGAGGATGAAATATTGGAAATACTTAAATCTGTACAAAATTTAAATGAAGTTTTTCATTTTTCTTATAAAGGAATAAAACATTCCTTAAAATTTAAGGCCACGGCGCAAAGTGGTGTCTCAGTAGTTCAATATAATAAGGTTACAGAATTACATATATGCTTAGGTGTCATTAATCTAGAAATTGGCCGTATTTACAGTGATCAAGCTCTTAGTGCATTCGCATTGAAAAATTCAGTTATGTAGGGTGTGCAAATGCCGAAAGCATTCCTAGAGGCGGTATTGCCCATACCAGTGTGACAGTTCGCTCGACGTAGCTGGTGAACGACTGCAACTGTACCGGTAAACTTCAGTGACAGAGTGTACAAAGCTCAAGGTGTCTTAACCACTAATCTAACATAGACAATGCAATATCTAAAAATACACACTACGACATACATCTAAGTAGGATATAATAATAATCTTCATAAGCATTGTGTATTCCTTATACTTGGCAGGATGGCATAAATGGTTAAAATCGATTTGTGTGTGGACATTTTATTTAGGCATCGTACAACTAATTACGTGCATACACTTTTACGATAACATTGAATTATCTAAAAGCAATTTATTTGCGACTAGCATCAAGAAAGATTCCAAATTACCTCCTCCATGCCTTCCGAAGCTTCCTACGAACCCCCATTGTCTATTTAATTTAGTGCATTTCGAATGACACCACTTAGTGGATGATATGTTACGTTCCAATACATTGAAACAATTTGCTATTAAATCTTTAATTTTTAACAGGAGAAATCTGTCTAAATATTGTCTGAACCGTACAAATACATTACTTCACTAACCGTTCCTTTCTTCACCTCTGCCAAACAATTTATAAATAATTGGAAACATTGATATGTAATTAAACTACTTCTCCGTTTATTCTAAACATCATTTCATTATTTGGAATCTTTCCACGAATAAAACATTATCTTTTAACTAAAATCACACACTTACACTAAAATTACGTAACACAATTAAAGAAGTTGTTATCGGAAGATAAGCTATATTTTGTAAGTTGTCATTTCCACTGCCCGGGATGCTGTGCTTCATGTAATAAATGGCAGATGAAAACTCTTACAAAAATATAGAACACGATCTATATACGACTATAATATAATACATGACGAAAAATGAACATTAAAAATGATAAATATTTATGACGATATCACTATGCCTAAATTCAATATTTAAGTAGAATCCGTAATATATAAAACACCTTAAGAATTCCAAAACTTGCCATAAAAAATTATTATCACTGAGAAAATAAATACTATTATTTGCAAACGTTTCAACTAACATAAGCGATAGTAAAATATTTTCTTTTTTTTACAATAAAATGTATCATAAATTCAAACGTGAGTCAATCAAAACATTCAGCGTAGTAATCTTTGAGGATGGATGGTTTGTGCTCATATGTGCTTTGTTTCACCTAAACTTACAACAATTACAATTTCGACAAGTTGCGTACAAACGGAATCAAGGTCAAACAACATTGCTCGATTCAGCAGGCTGGGTCGATCGCCACCTAGCTGCCACAGACCGACGTTCGCTCTTGTTCCGCCTTACACAATGTCCAAGACTTAAATTTTTCCATTTAAAACTCAACATCAGTCATTGAATGCAGTAAAATCATTGCATGCATCACATTTAAGAAAAATATTTCAAAAATCAAGTGAAACACCAACGTTCTGTGCAGACTTCACTAAATTATTTCAAACAGCGAATCAATTAAATTCAACAATGATACAACATCGCCGCTCACTATAATTACTTACAAGCGATGATAGAAAAATATTGTAATAAATTATCAAAATATAATGAGAAAAATTAATACAATTCCTGAGCAATAAATCACATCTGCGGACATCGATGTACGAACAGCTCGTCTACTTATTTACACAAATGCACATTTAGATTCGATTTTTTACCTAAAAATTGATCTAATGTGCATCCTTTACCTGATTAAGTATACGTAATAGAATTACTCAAAGTAGATCACGCTAGTTCCGAGTCTGCAAACGAACACAAAGCGACAATGATATTTACAAATAGCGTAAAACATCATCAACATATCGTCAAGTTTATATAATCCAACGACGCTCTACGACAATATAAAAAGTGATTAAATCAATAACCACATACAATCTGACATGCTAACATTGATACATCACTACAATGATGAATATATTAACAGGTGAATTCATTAACCGTTACGAAGCTATCGAAATTTCAAACAATGTTTTAAAAATTATGGATATGATTAATTTAAGTCCTTATTTAATTCTAATCCTGACAAATTCGGATATCTGTTCCAATTCATTCAACAAACCAGATTTTTAACTGTCCCAATATCTCATTCGAATAACCCCAACTCTATATAACACGTGAATTAACCTATCGTTGAACCATAATTTTCATTACAAAAATACACACTCTTTCACACTATTTCATTTTCTAATTCCCAAAACATGTCCATCTTGTACTCATCCCGGCATCCCTTACAGCTAAAGACTACCAACGTATTAAATCTAAACGTATGTACATTTTTACACACTTCCTGGTTGTGGTGGATTGCGAAATAAAAATAATGGGATCGATTAAGCTTGAAATTTCATCAATGAACATCGCAGACTAACAGGCAAAAGTGGACTTTGTTGCTATGCGGAATGGGAATCTTCTCGAAGCAATTACAGGCTAAGTAGTGATAATAGAAACAAATGATGATACCAGCTACTTTTACAAAATGTCGGTGTACTGGATTCTGATATGAGGAAAAATTCAAAATAAATTTCTGGAGAACACAGCCTGGGCAGTGCGCTATGTAGAAATATAGTTTTATCAGTTAATATTGCCATTTTTTTATAACATTTGCATCATCATTAGCGAAGGAACGCGACAATTTATTGAAAACATGGCGGATGCGTGAAATGTCAGATTGACATTTCGGTTCGGAAAATTCGGGATGCCATATAAAATGCATTTCTTTATATTTCTACACAACGCACACAATACAAGCCCAAAGTATAGCCCTAGCTGATGAGCGTGACATAAACAATGAAGTGAGTTTTAAAATGTGTAGAAGTCTTAATTTAAGTCTTAAGAGAACTGCTGAGTATAAAATTAGAAACAATTTTGTAAGCCTAATTCGTGTTTACTTTACACTAGTAGGTGCTAGTTAGTAAAATGTTCCCTATAGTAATTGACTTGGAAATAGTGGGTAGGTTAGCGATTAATAACTAAGCTGTGCTGTTGAGAAAGGGAGAAGGGTCCGAAATACCTCGGATCGGCATTACAGCTAGAACTCCTTAGAAAAGTAAAGCTTAGTCGGGATAACTTATTTTAGAATTTATTATCTTAACATTTTAATTTATAGCCTGCCCTCATAAGAATATGTACTCTAAGATACTGGTAAGTTATAGTAAATTATTGTTATAGATGTTATTCTATGCACCGCCTAAATCACTGAGGTACTACGATGAGCTGACTTATTTTAGGTGATTTTACGTCTACTTGAAGCCTTAGTGCAAGGCTATCTAGGAAAAAACAAACCAAAATAGTGCTCGTCTTACTTGCGTATGGTATTTAAAATCTAAATGAATACTTACTAATTTCATGCCAATGTTTGTTCCCCAACACCAACTGTTTCAAATGAATCCTTATAAAAATGCACACGCACACACACACAAAAATCCCAAAATATAAAACACACACACTTGGGTCCTATTACCAATTTACTGTTTGTGCTGATGAACCGAGTGGTCTATCCGAGATTAGTAAAATATTTGGGTGCTTGAAGCGAATATGGAAAAGACAGTGTTGAAATTGAAGCAGATGGTACAATATATTAAGTAAGGCACAGATTTTGTAAAGGTTATCTTTATAAAATAGGTTCAACAGCACAAACGTCAGCTTTGTTGAATCACTACTAGTTTAGAGGAACTAAAGTAGTTGTGAATTCATGTGGAATACTATATAGCACTACTTGGGCAAACCAAAAATAAAACACACAGTCAAACTGCAATGAACTGGTATTATTATAAAAAAAGCAATTATACAACAAAAATAATTCAAAACAAAACGACGTACATTAATTTAAAGAACAATTGTTTATACAAATAATTAAAAAATATAATAATTATAACAACAAACATCGACAAAATATATTTAAAGACAAAACATGTTTCAATTTTAATCAGTCCTCAAACTTTAGAAATGCAATTTTAGAATGAACGGTTCATTTGTAAAATAATTCTATTTAGTATATTATGCAAAAACACAAATTATGTTCTGAACGAAAATAATGATAAAAATTAAAAAAAAAAAATTCCAGATTAAACAAAAACTAAATCATTACTACTATAACTGAAATAATAAAGGATTACATAAGATTATGATATTAAAAAAAAAAAAAAAAAACAAAACGGCAGTTGTCAAAATTTGCATAACCTTATAGAAATTTCGATATACTAAGCTATAGGTACTTAAGATAAATATAATACGTTGAAAGAGTTCAATTAAGTAGAAGCGTATGATTTACAAGAAATTTCATTCGTAGAATTTGAACATAGGGCATGTAATTTAACGAATGAAAATCTTGATTTTATTCTAAGTGATCTATTTAAACCGAACAGTTTCTAAAGTGACTTTAGATTCGGTAAGCGTAACAATCATTAGATGACGCGAGATGATAAGCGTTGTTGAGATAATATTCCACTTAAAACCGAAAGGACTAAAGAAGCATGGCCGGTTTAAACTTTTCAAGCTTACAACAATCGTATTAGCGCAGTAGATTAGAAAAAACAAAATCAAACCAACCAATCTCAGAAGGGAATAATTTACTAGGAACAGGGCAGTCTATACATAAAATCATTGGTGATGCATCACTGAAATTTTGACTCTAAAGATTGGGTAGGAGATTCCATTTCGCCTAATCTAGTGGCAGATTCTGATGGATTTCTATCGAAGCCACGTCGAGTATGAGCAAATTGAAAGCACCGTCAACTGCAAAATGCAGATGATAAAATCAACAAAGGAAATGCCTTTAGAAGTATCATTTTAATGCAAGTATGCGAACAATAATGAATAAAATATAAGAATAAGAAGTAGAAAAGGGAGAATCCATGAAGTTTTGTTAACATTTCATAGCATTATCGGCCCTAACTTGCACTAATAGTAAAGATGAAATCATTTGACAGGATTGATCGTATAAACTTATGATTAAATTTAATAAAATCGGTAGATTATGGTACATATATTTACAAACAACACTTAATATCACTTATTACATCACAACTTGGTTGTATGGCACATGGAAAGCAGGTATTGCAAATGAGCAAAGGTGCTAGCGGGTACACACATACGTCGGCGCGGCTTCAATCGCTCTCATTAAATATACAGACGATAATTTAAAAAAAGTAGGAATATCACCAAAACGGTATGCATATCCTTAAATTATCTTATCCAGATCAATTATTATTAAGAAAAATCTCCGACCCTGGAGCTATGGATCGCATCAGATCTGTTTATTGTCATAGATTCATCACGAAAACTAAATAAAAAACATTATTAACTACAAAAAATCATAACTAAAGAAAAATCAAACTAAAATAATTCTGCTAACACACTCAAACACACGGTATTGTAGTAAAATAATAATAGCATAATATTAATAAAATACGAAAGAAAATAAACGTTACACATGCACCGTATAATACTACTGCTACAAAAATAAAGTTGTTTCCGTATAAAAAATATCTTACCAGAATAACAGATTTATAAGTCATTTATATATCGAGCAAGCTTTAATACTACAATGAGCAGCAAAATGCATTACACTGTTAAAATCTCGAAAAAAAAGTAAAATCAAAAATCTAGCGAAACGAACCTTTGCTAACGTGCTCTACTAGTTACTACCGTGTTTCATTAATAAAAATATTCAAACACCTACTTAAATTTGTATAAAAACGAATAATATTATTATCAACCAAATGTTACTAATTGTAATAAAAACAACGAAATTGAGGAATTTATGGATCGTGGGCTCTCAGTGACTAGGCGGTATTGACGTCATATCGGTCTGAGTAAAACTGTCGTCTAGCAGTTTCCCAATACACAAAAAAATTAAAACGACAACCATTTCAGAAATGCTTTATAATACTCTAAGTTATTAATCATTCAATAGACTGGCGTACCTTAAGATTTGTGACAAAAACTCACAGAGACAAATCGCGTATCGTCTTGTGATGTTCAATTTAATTTTGAAGATCTACAGTATTGATAACCTCGATCTCATATTTAAGAAACGCCGCAGTCAACTTTGTCATTGATAAAACCCCTAACATCACATTCCCTAATTTTTTTTTTGTAACTACGTTAAAAAGGGTAGTAACTAAAGATTGTCCATATTAGTTAATTCAATTTAACACTTACCTAATAATAATGTAACAACTCTTAATTAGATTCATAATTATGTTTCCATCGACACAGAATAAGTGCTAATTAAAAACAGGAAGTGCCGTTGTGCCGAAGAATATCTTAACACTAACAACAATACCACTCGATGCTCTCTTATTACAATAAAATCACTCGCTTAACGCCTAACAATTTTTAAGTAATAATAGTTAAAATATTGGTCCAACAAATGGGCTAAATAATACAAACGCCCTTAATATTCATCCCTAATTTAACGACGTGGGATATGGAAAAATATTATTCAATAGATCAAAAATGATAAGGGTCGAGAATCATTCAATTTTCCGGATCAAACCAACGGAATAATCTCTTATACATCAAATAGGTACTCATAACAATGTCAATACTAAAACTAATCTCATTACAGTTTCGTTTAAATATAATAATGCATTTAGAGATCCAACGCCAATACATCGGTGAAAGATTCTCGCTATTAGTAAAATTGATCACATCGAGACAGCCGCAATCATAGTTACACTCGCGCTTAACAATAGTCCAATAGTTTATATTCACTTCATATAGTCACTTTTGTATTAAAAATTGACACAATTGGCCAGAATCGTTGAAATTTTGCGTTTGAAATTGGTTTTGGCTTTTCGTCGGTCATTGTTTGTGATCTTGTTAAAGTTATATTCACATCCCGATAGGCGGAACCTGAACGTAACGGTAGATGTAGAGGCGGTAATCTTTACTCGCGAGCACTACAGAGCCGTCATCCATCAGGGCTACGTCGAAGCATTGAGCATGTTTTACTTTGCTCTCTAGAGCCGAAACCAGCTGTCCGTCTTGAGTGAATATCGTTAAGTTGAAGTTGTTGTGATTGTCAGCAATGAGAATTTCGCCAGCAGCGTTTATTCCTACACCGATTGGGTAGTTTGTCACTCCTTCGCCGCCGATCTGGCGTAAGTATATGCCTTCGTAGTTGAACACTTTAACACAGTGCGCACGGTTGTCACTGATGAATATCTCCTGTTTGTCATTCACCACTACACCGTTCGGGAATTCTAAATGTTTGGAGCACCCGAATTTCTGTAGAACATTGCCAACTTGATCAAAGATAATGACACGCATTACTTTACATTCCACAACTACGATCCGGCCTTTATTGTCCACGGTGACACCACGTGGGTGTTGAAGGATGTTCGCTCCGAATTTTCGAACGAATTGTCCGTACTGGTTGTAGATCTGTATTTGGTGTGTTGGTGATCTTTCGGTTACAATGATGTCTCCGGATGTACGTACTACAGCTACTCTATTGGGATATAAAAGCTGTCCATCACGTTTTCCACACTCGCCGAATTGGAATTTAAAACGTCCTTCCTTGTCAAATATCTGGATCCTGTGATTATTTGTATCAGCGACAATAATATCGTTTTGAGCATTGACAGCTACGCCGCTGGGTTCAGTGAATTGGCCTTCCATTACACCGAATTCACCAAATTTGCAGTGGTATATCATCTTTTGCCTTTTAATTTGAGATTTTGGAGGGAATATGGCAGTGGATATTAGCTTGTTTGTCAGGTCTAAAATAGGATCAGTATGGGCAGCAGCTGTGAGTGAGTAAGGGTCAGTAGCTGTCGGTGGGAAGAGCGAGTCACATCCTCCGTTTGACCATTTTTCGTAGGGATTTATACCGTTCAAGTTTATGTCTCCAATGGTAGTGGAAAACGGCCCCAGAGTGCTACCGCTGTTAAATCTTTTTGAAATGATATTTGAATCAAATGGAGACGTTGATTGGCTAGCGGGACCCAGTAACCCATTAGAGTAAGGTCGGTCTAATACTCCGTTTAATCCGGTAGGTAGATGAATTCCGCCATTCAGGCTGCCAGAGCTTCCATTAACGCTGCTACTGCTTGACGATGATCCCCCGTTTAATAGAGAGCCATTAGTTGGGCGTGCAATCGGAGGTTGCTTGGTAGGGCCCACGTTCGCTTCAGAACTAGAACGCACATATCCAAAAGTGTTTCTTACACCAACTTGTATCGCTTGGTAGTTAGAAACGAATTCAAGTTCACAAGCTGTTTGCACACTTTGTTCGGGGTTTGTGCTCATTAAAGATTGCAGTTTGGTGTCTAATAGCTTCCTGAACATCAGTATTTCAGCAATATTGGCGCATTTCGTCAACCTTTCAACAAAATCACACGTTTGATAAATTTTGTCGACTGTCTCTTGAGCTTTTTGTCCGACAACGGTCAGAGCAATTTGTTTAGTTGAGAAAACGCTTTCCAGTTCCTTGAGTAACTCCTGTTTGCGCTCTTCTAACATAGAGCGGTAGAATTGGAACGTATCATTGATTTCGTTTTGAGCTTTATGATATTGCACCTGTAGTTTACCAGCAGCGTGTTCTACTGTTTTTACAACGTGTCTGATCTCTGTAGCACGCGTTTTCGCTTCATTCACAGCTGTCTGCATAAGTTCCAGTTGTTTAGGTCCCGCGTCAGATAAATGTTCGCAGTCATGCAATGCCGCAGGGTGTTCAATAATAGTACATTCCTTACAAACTGGTACTGAGCAAGTGCGGCAAAAATATTTTAAGATGTCGTTTTTGTGTCTCGGGCAGAATGCGGTCTTATCGCCACTAGCGGTGAGTGTTTGAGCAAGAAGACCTTTGTCATCTTTTAAGTCTGTAAACGCGAGAACGCGATGACCTTCGAAGCAATGCATGAATTGATGAGCCATGACGCAATTAGGGCAGAGGAAGTTAGCGCAATCTACACAGCGCGCTACAGCGTCTGATTCCTTTGACTTGCAACCGGTACAACGTGCGGTTGGCGAGCTGGTTTGGCGAGCAGACGGCAGGAGATCCGCGTCCTGTTCAACCGCTGCTGCGATCACAAGATTTGTCAACAGGCCAGGGACACCGGCTGGTGGAAGCTGACTGTCCACGCGGCAAGTGACACAAGTTACTTTGTCGGGGTGTGTTTGTTCTCTTTCTAAGCAGCCTCTACAGAATGTGTGGAAGCAATTGAGTACTTTAGGGTCGACGAATGTCTCTCGGCAAATCGCACAGGTGGTGTCAAGGCCGTCGAACTCGCGAAGATCACATACGGCAGAATCGCTCGCGGGAGGCGAGGAGCCGCTCAAAGTCAGTGGTGATAAGGAGCCACGCTCCAGCGAACCTATAGAGTTGGCACCGGGCAGCGACTCAAGGGACGGGGTGCGTGAGGCCATCTTCAGGAAACCGGCATCCCTGAAATAATAGAAACAATACATTATTAAAGCTCACAAGATTTATCTCAACTATGTCGGAATTATGTAATAACTATCATTAACGTTAGGACGGAGTGGATTATTAATAGCTAGTTTCATCAACGAAAGTTCACATTCACGTGACGTCCCGTCCACATAAATACGAGTTAGAGAGATATAATATCGTTTCGTAACACGCTCGAGAACTTATTACAGCGTATACCTACAGACAGTGAGGAAATAAGTAATATTTCGGAGTTGGTAGTCGCGTCGCGTTAGGGAAAATGTCGGCGATGTTCGAATTTCTCGTAAAAGATACCGTGTGACGTAACAGATGGGAAACTGGTACATCTTCGTAAATGGGTATTCTTAAGCTACGTTCAATGTTGGATATATTGAGTATGTGTATTTACAGAAAATTGTACGAATGTATGAAACGGGAGTGTATTTGCAGAGCACCTTTTTATGAAACCGAGAACTTTATGAGTTTCAAAGTCTCGTTTCTTTAATGTTCCATCATCATAAACGTCACATGTTGTATAATCCTTAAAGCCTTTGAACGGGGTAAATGCATTTTCAAGCAAGTTCATAGTTCATCCGCCGCGTGGGGCTATATCGCTATAAATAATGGAGATTATCTTTTATATTTCAGTTTAAAGATAAAATAAAGCACCTCACAGGTGGCTGGAAACGTAAGCTCTTTAATAATAATTTATATCTGCAAAACTTGCCAGACTTATTAGGCTATATTAAAAGATAAACTGGCTGATAGTGATACTAATTGAATTTACTCCCGAACTGGATAACTTGGGCAATAAATTTATTTACTGCATATCAATTCGTGCCTTTAACGCCTAAGTTTTCATTAGCTCGTAATATTTATTACCATAATTAATAATTATCTAATCGACCTTAACATCGCTCAAGTTTCTTTGTCTTTTATTGCACGATTGTCTAATAAAATGAATACAATAATAATTAATTAATTAATGAAAGAAACGCACTTAAAATTATTTGCGTAGTTTAAGACCATATTAAAAATAATATTACTCTCTTACAAGAATGATAGTTTAATTAGAATAGTTTCACGAAGTTGGTAAATATATTAAAGTCGATTTTTAACTTTATCCCGCCCACAATATTTTCGCCTATAAAAGTTATACGATCTGCGCCACCATGAATTCTTATTTGTTCACTTGTATTTACCAACTATGAGGTGTCTATGCACTTGAAGGGGAGTCCGTTGCCATGACAACCGGGAGGGGATACCTCATCGAATTAGGGTGAGGGTGTATATTTCGCAAGGGGGCGATATTTGCAAGGTGAATGGCCTTGCAACATGACTAATGTGCTCAAGGGTCGAGTTTTGTCGCTTTTTAACGCGGCAAAATGTGCTGCCGAAATTGATTTGAGAAAAATTAACTGTCGTCGAGTTGATGTTGTTTGCTCGTTGTTGCGTATAGCGTATTAGCGTGTCTACTAACTTTTGTTTTTGTTTGATGAGCATCTTAACGACATTCGGTGAATCATTCGCGGAATTGCATTAGTCTTATCGAGATGAGAGACATTCTTGCTAAGCTTCAAGTGGAGGAAAAAAACTTTCAACAAGAGACACGGCGTTATTGACACGATTTACACAATAGACGTGGTGCAATGCGTCTTCTTGTTTTGCTGTGCGTCTATTGATTAAAGAGATCGTTGTTTCGTTTCATGAAGACATCGGTCTTATTATATTTGATTTAAAGTTTACTTTAAGACAGATAGTAACTGAGTTATTTTAATATATTTGGTAAAAATTATTTTGGTACCTTGCAAATAACGATCCTATAGTTTTATATGCATTAAGGAATGCTTCTAAATAAGTAGCATGGAATTTGGTAGTTATTTCCGATTGATAATAGAAAAGATACGTGTATTCATTATATTTTTCATAAATATTAAAGTAATAAATAGGATATAGGATAAAGGCGAACGGAATTTTGTACATATTATTAATCATTTAATTCCGAAATCTCAATGCAACACAAACGAAACATTCTAATCTAGCTAATCATGAACATATATGACAGAATTTCACACTAGAGCCTATATATCACATGAAAACAATTCATAAGAAGCCTCTCTTAGTTAATATGTAAAGTGGGAGGCCAAAGGGACGTGAATATTGAGCGAACACCTATCATAGTTGACAAGTATCCGAGCGTATATCACAAGCCATCTAGATAGGTCTAAAATCTAGATCTAGACAAGTTTGAAGCTTGATAGCTGTTAGGGTTGAGCTGTTAAAGTTTTATCTAATGTCATTATCTTAAAGTTAGCATCATAATGTTAGTAGCTATATCAAATACTTGTAGTCGTTAACAAGAAGAATTAAGTTTGTATAGTTTTCATGTATGATGATATATATTTAAAAACCCATTTATTAATATTTATTAGTAATGTATTTTTTGTTTAAATGAATCCATAGACGAACATATTATAAAACTTATTTTGTATTGTGTATAACTTTTGACAATTTAATGAAAACAACATACAGTACCTTTTACGTATCTACATTTAGGTATTTATTTATTTATATCATCAATACATCAGTACATCTTATGACCTGCCATTACTTCGAAAGTGTAATTTCTGAAAATAAATAAGCTTCCTTAAACTTGAGAGGTGGCAACCCTAGCAATGTTACAGGAATTTCGGTGAGGGCTGCAACCGGCCATAGATTACCGTCCCCCGTGACGGAGCGATCGAGCGTCCGCATACATAATGACTGTCTGTTTGTATGTAGCTTCCTTTACCGTTTATATATATATATATATATATATATATATATAGAGGTTTATAAAGGGACTGTATAGTGCAGTACCTATATAGTTTAGGCTATTAGTATGGACACAGCGGGAACTAAATCATCATAAACATTGGTGTTTTTCAAAGGTCGGTAATTTGTTTTGTTTTAAAGTTTAGATTTATTATATTTAATTGTATTGAAATAATCGCAAATAAGATTTTTCTTCTTGTTTCATTGGAAATAATTCTTTGAAGTAAAATTGTATTAAAGACTATATTAAGAAGAAAACCTTGGCAGTTCAGGATCTGAGTTTACCCGGCGTTTAATTAAAAGAAACATACTAAGGATTTCTAAATAAAACAACCTAGAAAATGTGAAAGGAAACGAGACATCTCTGAGTAGATACAGTTGTAAGAATGGCAGCATTCAATATTTCTACAAATAATAAAAAATAAACACGCAAAGAAAAATATATATAGGTAAAAATATGTTTGTTGTTGTATTGTATTAGCCTGGGCAAAAGTCTCTCCAAGGCACTTCCATGATTCGCGGTCTATAAATATGACGGTGGGAAATTCTAAGTCGTTTAGAATCAAAGAATGTGGCAGATTTAAATCTCAAATAATCCATACTAATATTATAAATGCGAAAGTAACTCTGTCTGTCTGTCTGTTACTCAATCACGCCTTAACTACTGAACCAATTTGCATGAAATTTGGTGAGATATTTTGATATCCGAGAAAGGACATAGGCTACTTTTTACCCCGGGACATAGGATAGGTTTTATCCCGGAAATCCCACGGGAACGGGAACTATGCGGGTTTTTCTTTGACTGCGCGTGCGAAGCCGCGGGTGGAAAGCTAGTTTATTATAAAACAATATATTCTACATTATTTTAATTTGTTCTTGACCATCTATGATATTTGTGAAAGCACAGTTACAAATATTTGTATATTTCAGATATTTGTGAAAGCAAAACACAGCTTACACAGCTTCCTGATATGTTCTGATTACCTTATCTATCAGTTACTTTAACTACTTACTATGGTACTAAATACTAATACATAGTTACTAATGTCTCTAGTATTAGTAACTATTACTACTATAACCTACCTATTATAGTAAAAACCTAAACGATATTTAATCAAGCATTCATAATTCAATTTCTAAAAGCACACATAAAACAAAAGACAATACAACACGCTCGCCCAGTTTTGATACTTGAAATCTCTAACAATGTACCAAATTGAACATCAGCGATACAGATCGGTATCAAAGCGTCAGGCTATGCATTGCATACACGTTGCGTACAAAGCCACGCTTGACACAGCAGAAGTCAACCATAAGGGTGCATTTCCACGAATAATGTGCGAGGGTGTGAAGCGAGGAATGTGTAAATAACCAATAGTATCGCTTCAAACGTTAAACGCTTCAAACTTCAAACTAAATGAAACGATATGATTGATTATTTACAAACAAATCCCTCGATACACATCCTCGTACATTGGTGGAAATGCACCCTTAGCGGTAGAATGACAGTACACCTAGATGCATCTTGATAGTGGAAATGTTTCACTCACTTCTATGACAAGGCAATGAGGACATAGATTTTATCACAGCCGTGTTGAAATGTACATATTTTTAAGTACGTATAAATTACGGAGTTTAATGCCGTCGCGAATTATCCTAAGTGTTATCTAGACTGCGGAAATTTTATTTTTTAGAAAGGAAAATCTGCTGGCTTTGAAATGAAGGCAATTTTTTACGTATGTGCGACGTAACGATCATGCGTAACTTGAAAAAGTCAACCCCAATTCAAGGAAGTAATCGACAAAACTAATTCGCTTTGAGCTTGTCAGATTAATTTCCTCTCCACATACCTGTATAGTTTTTCAATAACCCAAGTACCATAATAGAAACATTCAAGTACGGTCCTGTCCAATCTTGTACCTTATTCTCAGGTAGACACCGAATACTATTTCAGAGAAGCAATTTAAGTCGAACATTCGTATCGACTCGGCAATTGTTGAAAATTGTACCCTTTTGTTGACGGGAAATCTTCGAGAAAGGTCTATTGGTAGCTGGCTTGTATTATATTGTAAAACTTGTTAACATATAACCCACCAAGTTTCTATTACTTCTGAAAGGTTTGAATTATGGCCAGGTCAAGAATCAATACTGGATTATTGTTCGGATAATTCGGTTATTTTTTTGTTCACACTTTTGTGTTGTTGATAAATTTCACTACATTTGTACAATCTAAAGTTATAAAGATTTCTTAAACGATTTAATTGATTACCTATAAAGTTATTTATTTCAGACTGCCTGTTTTGTACAGAAATACACCATAGTATTGGAAGCTTTTAAAATGTTGGCACAAATCTTATTTATTAAGAAGAATTCATATTACTCCATATCACAGAAGTTTCTTAATCTCAAAGATGCCGTATTAATAAATCTCCAAAGTTCTATAGAACTGGATATATATTATTTATAGGGTTAATTCCAGAAGCTCCAAAGATGCCTCGCCGACATTGGTCAAGCCAACTTTGGTCTCAAGGGAAAATACGACAAAATGTCTTGGCTCGCAAAGTTGCCGCATTTCTAAATTCCACTCTACCCCTAGAGAGCTGTGGAAATAAGAAATAGGATATCTTAAAATTTTATGTGGCTCTTGTAATGTTAGCTTGAAGGGATTGTATCATTTAAAATTTTCCTTGCGCGTTCACAAAATTGGTATTGAATTCCAATCTTTACGACAAAATATCCATGTCTTTAGCTACCTTATATTAAATAGAAAGAAAATAGGCTATTTTGATATAATGAAAACTGCAATTATCTGAATGAAAGTAAAATAACCTTTTCCGGTATTTTGTAAGAATAATGAATTACATTAAACATCTATATTTAGCGTAGCAACATGTCAACACAACTCACTATTTACAAATTCGAACAATCCTACCCAAATCCTACCTATAAGTTAATACATTGACGTAATATTGAACAACACCAATTCCTGGTAATAATTGTCTATAAGCTCAGTGATATTAGCACAGTTTGCGTATTTATTAGTTACAGGAGGCCGTTTCTGTAAAATTATGTCTTTGGCAATAGTTCTCTGGTACCCCATTAATTGCGATCGCCCCGTAGCAGATTACACACACCCAAAGGTTTTCCGAACTGTTGTAAATCAGCAAATTGGGTATGGGAAACTGATACTTAATACGTGTGAATTGGATTCATATTGGGGTGAACGGTTTTGGCAGGATGAAGCTATGAGGTTCGAGGGTACGAATTGTGGTCATCGAATGGGATACATTATTATTAAGGTTACGTGTACTAATTCGGGGTCGTTAGTTTTGAAAAATAACATGGTTAAAAGGAACCTGAAACGTCATTTATTTTTATTTAAGTAGATGTAGTTTTGGAACAAAATATGATGACATTGATAATGTTCACATCCCTTAGTTAATTCTCGGTACACTGTAAAAATTGACTATTTCAGAAATAATTTTGCTGTTGATAAGAAAAAAAGAACAAAATTTACAGGATAAACCTTTCCTTCCAATAAACTAAGATGACTAGTCACTTCCGCATTATACGGATCATTACTCGTTAAATTAGATTACTTATAGTTTTTGGTTACACGGGTTCACGAGATAAATGTTTTTAGATTTTTCTCAATATCATTCTTTAAAAAAATCCCATACTTATATTTCAAATTAACAACTACCTACCTATATTCGAGGGGCGTATAAAAATCATATTCAAATTCTAATAAAGCATCTTTTCCTTTAGCAACTTATACAAGATACCTATGTATTTAATTGTAATTCAGTATTTAATTTTCAACCATCACACCAGAAAATACATTCCAAACTGCCTACAATTTTCAAAACACCATAGCACGTTCCCTACAAAACACCCAAGAAACCAAATTAATTCCACAACCATTCTGCAGTACGCTGCCTTATCGTCGGTAGGGCGTTTATGACGTCACGTTATCATAATGCAAAGGTTTTGGAGTAACGCAAAAAGTCCCTCACACGATTACTCACACTGAATATGTAATTTGCAGGCTCCGTAGCAATATAAGGCAGTCTTTTTATCGGAGCCTATAAAACTGAAAATGGGAACTAAAATTTTTATGTTTGTAAATATCTTGGTATAGTTATTGAGAATTCAAGACCGTTGAAACGATTATGATTCATTTTAATGTAGTGATAGATTTTAAAATTGTTGAAGTAAAATTCAAAACGTGTGCAGCAAGCTTTACAGTACCTGAGTATACATAATACAATATTTATTTATTTATTTAAGAAAGATTTTATTATTTGATAGCCAAATTAAGCCGGAGTCAAATTAGACAACAAATTACATAACCTCAATGTTCATTACGCTTTTATTTCTTTATACACCCCATTGTACCGAAAGGCAAATAAAAGTCGCAAGTTCGCGGCATTGCAACTTATGCCTTATTCCAAAATTTGTAATGCAAAAAATGCCATAGCGCAACTCATAAAGGACACCAATTTGAAACTTTCTCAAGACAATATAAAAACCGTCGTTATACAAAAAAAGTATCTAATCCCACGCATTAAAATTCAAAAACGCGCAACACGTGCACAACAACGGCGCTCAGGACAAAAATTGCCTTCCAAAATCACGATAATTAAGTCGACTCCCCTTATTTTGTAATTTAATAAAAACTTCCACCGTATAAATCACTACGAAATCCGTTAAAATATTCTTTTGACATCGGCTAATCTTTAATATTGAGCGAAATATAACTTGTTCCATAAGAGCCGTGATGCAAATATCCCAAACTAAATAAATAATGTATGAATCTCGAGTTAGGGCGAAAGTTTTGCATTAATCCTTGGTATGGTATTAAAAGTTAGTTTGGAACATCAATAACTGTGTTAGGCCTTAGTTTCTGAACTTAATTATGGATTTTTATACTCTTTGTACGAAGATTTATCAGCGGAGAATTAATAAAAGTTTAACTCGTTTGCAAGTTATCTGACTAGCGGCGTCATCAGCTTGGGTCCAAGTATTATGAAATATCTATTATAGTGCAAGTAGGTTACTACTATCTATAGACTTCTCCGTTCTAGCTTTTCTGAAGCTAAACATTTAAGACAAATTCAGGGTTATTATTAAGCCATTGAAGTTGATATTATGAAACCCTATTATTATTAAAATATAAATATATTAAAAAATTTAAAAATGTCAAAAAGAATGATAGAACTCCGTGCATAATTTCGACAATTTTAAACTTTAAAAAATATGAGGGTATATCAAAACAACGGATATGTATAAAACCCACTAGCGCCACTCAAGGCGTTTAGTATTTACGTAACTCGCAGACACAGCGGATTGTAAAATCGTAGTGACAGGTTGAATGCGCCTGTCAACGAGTTGCCTGTAATTAATTGCCTTTATGCAGTGCTGCTTTTCGCATATCGTATTCCGACTTGTTAATTATGTAATGTTACAGCTTATTGGAGTTAAAACTTTGAATTGTGTGGCACTAATTGTTCGCTTTTTCGACGACCGCGAAGTTCTAAATAATGCATACTTATTTGGAACGGTTTTTTTTTATTGACAAACAAGGATTTGTTTTTTGAAGTTGAAATGTAGATTTGTAGCTTTTTGTTAAGGTTTTATGAATTGGATTTGTTATTTTTGAAATGACGATATTTTTCAATTTAATTTCGTTCTTTTATTTAGAGATTTAACCAAGTTTGGAAACTTAAAACTGCAATATCTCTGGAGCGACTTTTCTTACATTTACACCAATCTTTAATTCTACAATCAATTACGTCCTAATCTTGAAAAACGACAAACCGAGTTATCATCGTAAAACTCCGCAAATAACAAAAACAGTCAACCGGCGTCGCGTCCATAACAATATAATTTATTAAAACGACTTGAGAACATTTCTCGGATTCGTAAACAAAATTTATAATTCCTTATCTTCCAATTTATAATTCTGGAACCCTTTTAAGCCTAGCTCTGTAGAAGTAACTGTAAATATTCATGGCCATCTAACTTTAGATCTTATCCGTTGAATGGAGTTGTTTTATTGTTTCTTAAACCTTTGATTAACTTGGTGGTGCTCCTGCCTTCGCTCCTATTTATACCAATTTTAAAGCAAATTAATTATAAGGTTTCTAATAGTGAAATATTGTGATGAAATTGTGATGGTTATTTTGGGAAACTTAAAATATTTAAATGAAAATAAAGAGATAATTACGTTTTTACATAAAAAATAAATTATACTATTATCGCAGTCTGTAAGTACCCGCGAAATGTTAACTTCTAAAATAATTAGCAATCTATAGGGAATTAAAATGTTTACATACGAGTCGTGTTTGCGTCATTAGAGAAAGGAGAGATGCGATACAAAAATATGGCTAGCCAATTAATCGAAAACCCAAACCACACAGAACCATACCTGAGCACTATACAAACAACTCTCAATTATACACCTTGATTAAAACAATTATTTGACAATTGCCATCACAACGTTCAACCGTTAATTAGTCGAGGCTTTTATTTAGTCAATTCACGATCAAAGTGTTTGCAGAGAGTAAATCAAAGCAAATTGGATAATAAACATTTTGGATTCGACATTGTCTCACTCGTTAGAGTTAAATGCTACGACCGCGACGCAATCAGTGGGAGTCGGTTTACTCACTTTGAGGTGGATATCGACTAAAGCTAATGTTTCATATAAACACAAGTACTTAAATAAATCTTAAAAGAAAATGAAAAAGCTATAGGCAGTTAAACCACACACTCATAGTCGCTAATAGCCTAATTCTGGACGCATAGGTACTTCACATATATTTGTTATTATAACTGACAGATAAGCTAAATAGAACATCTGAAATTGGAAATATCACCATTATTATAAAGGGAAATTTGACTTTCCATTGTGTTTTAAAATTATAAGACACTTTAACAGTCACTGCAGATTGTGCATTGTAAGTCAATGTGCGTTAAAAGTAGATTCGATATCTTTATATATTTATATTTATAATCTATTATTGTTTAGAATTGATAGTATATTGGTAAGGGAGAAAATTTCTTAGAAACGAGTACGACTGCGATAATTATTTCTCAGTTAGCGTGAGCACTGTCTTAATCCTATTAATGGCTATTTCCTTTCCTGTAATAGCATTATTTCTTCTAACGGTGCTAAATATAAAGACATCTTGAAAATACCCATTTACAATATGAAGATATACCTAGCCTATTTTTAGATTGTTTTAATTTATATAATTAAAGATAAATATGTGGGGCTTTCAATGAAATGATAAATAACTTAAATTGAACTAATTATCTGTAGATTAACAAAATATTACGAATTATTCTAATACGCTATCCAATCTATTGTAATTCGTATAGCAAATAAACCCAAGTTCGAGGTCCGGGGCTAAACGTATATGCATATCTAATTGGGTCTAATTCATATGCTATTAAGTCCACTGACCGCTAACATTACGCACTACACACAAATTACTAATTCAAGGCACAAGATCCCATTTGTACTGCGCATTAATAAATTAGAGATATCGATCCGCACAGTGGGTAAACAGGCTCAATCATTCGATACACATCGAATTGTTTGAAAATGCATGACAGGGTTCCGTTCAAATGCAAATGTATTGTCAATGTTGGGAGAGGATCCCTAAATATATATGGGATTGACTTGCCTAATTTATGAATAGAATAATTTAATATACGATTGCTTTATTCTGCCTTAGTCTGAATCTACATAGTAAATTATTTAAGCATTGGTGGATCTATCTATACCTAAGGGCTAAGATAAGAACAAGGTTAAAAAGGAATTATCGATACTTGTTTCAATATTATACTTATACACCTAATTAGCAACATCTACACGCAGCTAAAATGCTAGAAGAAAAAATCGTTCTGGTAGCCTTTGGACTTGTGTAGACGGACCAGTGTTCTGACTTATTATATTGATACCTGTATTATCAGGAAATAACGCGAGACTTACTCGAAACTCATTCTTCGACATTTGGAGTCTTCAAGTCTGGATACTCACCTGGAAAGAAGGAAATAAATTATTAGTAATATTTATAATTAGTCAATGATACATAAAGTTGTGCTCTTTAAAGTTGGTGCATTTGATACATCGCTTTACTAATTTTTGCATCAGAACGCTCATGGTATCAAATACGCTGTGCACAATAGAAGAATCAACAATAAACAATTATTCATGGAGAATGTTGTAAAAAAGTCAATGTTATACGAGCATCATAGCGTTACATTTTACAAATTCCTTACATATTTCTATCACGTCTCACGAAAAGCTCTGCTACAAAGTAACGTTTTCTCGTCAAAATACCCAAATACGTACGAACGTCACGCCGCTTCATTCATAACGTTCCGATCTACGCAGTAACCGTTTCCCATCAGACTATCAGCTAAAGAGTGTAATAAAAACGCTGAACACTTCGCTTCGAAAGTGCTCATTAAAGGACTGTGGGGTAAATTAATAGACGCGAGTGGGACGGCGCTATGCGTGCGAGCGAGACGGGTGCCTAACAGCCAATATCCTTTCGATCAGTTGTGCGCGGAAACAGCTGGGAGCGTCGGTTATTTTTTTGAATTTGACGAACTTTTTTTTCGAATCGATTCCATTTCGGTTGGGACACATGTTTGCGTATTAATTGGTACAGCTGTATTTTGGTAAATTGCCGTATCATGTTTGTTTATTGCCTTTATTGTCTTTGGGAAGCAATGTTACGGCATCAGATGTAGGATTGTAAAGTTCGTTCGGGACATCTATTCGTGTATGTGCGTGGCAATACCTAATGTGTTATGTAATTTGTTAAGATTGTAAGTCGGAACAGATGTGTGGTGGAATGTTAAATTTACCTACATTTGTAATAATTAATTGCTATGTTAAGACATAATATTATGTTTGCACGTATGTTAAGACACTACTTGTCCAGAAATAAGCAATAAATTGAAGGAATTAATGACAACTTTTTTATTCACTGTTGACCATCTTTTTTAATTAAGCGAAGTCAAGATATTTTTCAGGTCAATTTTTCCTGATTAATGCACAAACAAATACAGGTTCAATCCCAAATCGAACGTAATCTCTATAGAAATCACGTTCACACGTACTACATCCTTATCTCCTATATAACAATATGTTATCACGCGAAGTAACATAATCCATGTTACTGCATTGTTACATGTATAATGAACGAAGTACTTGTTTACACACTACGCGATACGGCTGCTTTATCGCTTGTGGGGGAAATTAATTTTAATAATTTGGACATATCGTAAAAAAAGGAAAAATTTATTGTATGTGTATATTTTGAAAAACGTTTGAAAGGCTTGTATTTTAATGGGCTATTTAGATCAAACTTGAAACACAATGTTCGTTTGCACAAAAAGTAGTTAGATAGAGTATTTAGTACTTTCCCAGAACTTTCAATTAAATTTCCAGGACTATGAATAACAGCTGATAAGTGCTAAAGACATAATAAGTCCATTATCTCTGCAAAGGAGTGGTTGCGTGATAATATACGTATTTTAACTTAATTAGTGAATGAATCGACACATCATGTCCCTTTTAAACGCAACACAAAAATGTACAATTACATTAAACTTTATACCCATGAAATAAATGTTTAAAATTGTATACTAACTATGTATATAAATGTTAAATTGAGATAATCTCATTCCTTATTATTCTTGTCGATATCACGATACTGTTCATTCTTATTTACACCTACATAAATAATCTATACTAATATTATAAAGCTGAAGAGTTTGTTTGAACGCGCTAATCTCAGGAACTACTGGTCCGATTTGAAAAATTCTTTCGGTGTTAGATAGCCCATTTATCGAGGAAGGCTATAGACTATAAATATTATCATCTCACTAAGACCAACAAGAGCGGAGAAATGCGGCTAAAACCGCGGAGCAGAGCTAGTATATTGTATTATGTGTGTCGTGCGTATTTTTTTTGGCACAGTGAGTAAAATAGGACGTTTGTCGACTGAGAACAAAAACTTAAAAGCGATATTTAACAAGTTGTAAACTTTCGGATATCGTGTAAGCACGAAACGATTTCAATGCGGTTGTTGTTTTTTATTTTTTTTTTGTTATAATTAATCTTGTATACGACTGCGGTAGATTCTTTGTTAATTTTTCATAATGTCTTATGACTTGAAGTCGCATTTTTTTATGAAATGTAGGTGATAAGTATATTTTTGAATGTTTTCTTCAATGATGTTAATTTAATACATGCGTTTATTTTTGATAGTATAATAATAGTTATACAATATACATAACTAACTATACGTAATGTATGGAGAAAATTTATTCTGATAAGATCCCCCTTTGTTCTATTCTTTACGTTTTTATTTGAATATGTTAAAGATAGTATGGAATATGGATATATTCTATTGTATGATAAAGAGCGAAGAAAAAAGATTTTAATCAATCTTTCAATCAATAAGTTAATAAGATTACTTCTTTGTCTTCAGGAAACTGTTTTTTTACCTCGTATTTTTTGCCTCCTTAGTACAGTGGTTGACACGTAAGCGTAGAACCGAGGGATTTTTCGCCTGTTTTATACAGGAAAGATAATGACAAAGATAGTTTGAGTTTCCAGCAAACTATCTTACCATAGTGTGACAACATCCAATAAAGAATAAACGCAACGACTTTTGAAAAGCATCCATTTATAATTACCAACATTAACATCGTATGATTTTGTTTTGAAAACTTTTCTAGTATTTCATGATTTAAAGTTTAGTAGACACGCAACTCAGACACGCTCTGATGTTATGGATTTAAACAAAAATACAGTTTAAGCACGAAATTACATCGCTGCCAGCAATTCAAATTATCAGTTTGTTTTAGTGTTTATTACCCACGTTGCCGTTTGAACGAATGCTGGTATTATTTGTGAAATTGCTAGAAAATTGCCTCGCGTTACATATTTTTAAAAGCATAAAAATGCTATTGTATGTACTAGGTATAAGAACAATTCTCTATAGTCTATGCTACGATGCTGTCAACATTTAAAAACTGCATGATATATTCGAAAAACGAACTTTAAGTTACAATTCGAAATTCCAAATGGAAGTTTAAATCCCTTTCTGTGACAGATGTAAAATAAATTTAAATTTGGAACAGCTCAAACAATGCCTCGAAATTTAAAACTGACAACTCGCACACCCGAACCCATTTATCATAACGCCAAATTGAAAAGCCACTCCGTTCTTCGGAATACAAGATCATTAGTTGTATTTGAATTCGATCGTATAAACAATGCTTTTCGGGAACTTTGTACTTTACACCTTTCGAATACGGTGTAGTGTTTGTTTTCGTAGGCTCAAGTTAAGAAGTTTAATATTTAATGTTTTGCGAAACATTTAATGAATTGATTTCCATTCAGATTTATCTAAAGGGAGGCGGAGATTCTGTTCGCTCGAGCGCTTTTCTATCAGCGATGAATTTTCAAACGCTTGCAGGTTGCTGATGTTTATTTTAATAGGATTATTTACCGGTGCTTCACAAACTCTAATTAACGCGAAGTGTTTCTAAATAATTACAGTCTCCATAAAGATAACGGTGAATAATGAATATAATGCATATTATTCTGTCTTAATAATATTATATACGTCGCTCATTCAGAATCAACATTACAAAGTACACAATATCTCCGGCGAGTCCTCAAAATTTTACAACCCCAACTAAAAATGAGTCGACTCCAACCCACAGACCCAATTTAACTTTGCCCCATGACACTGTAAAATCGACTTTATTATTTAAGTTATAAGCTTCAAATGAACTGCAGCTGAATTATGCAACGTAGTGTAGTGGCTCGGTTACTCAGTATTATGACACGGGCGACACTGTGTCGTTCTGTGTGCACCTCTTAATGTATTTTTTACGGAGAACGTCATAGTAGCTAATAGTAGTTGGAAACGGTGTTAAAGTAAATGGTCGTATTGCAGGATGCTTTTTACGAGTTCATACGTAATTATTAGTGTGGGACTTGCATTTTTTGTTCTTGTATCATGAGAACTATTTCTTTTAGCTTGATTACATCTAATTTCATTGCAGGTGTTGACTAAATGACATGAACTATAAGCATAAATTGCTTGTACGTCTTGAATTGCGTGAAGCGTATGATCAATGTAGATTTTTTTATAAATGTTATGGGAAAAGTTTGCAACACATCTTGCAAAGCTTTCTTGTGCCTATAGTATACATATTTTTATAGCTAAATCTATATATATATATAAAACTCAAAGGTGACTGATATAGTGATCTATCAACGCACAGCCCAAACCACTGGACGTATCGGGCTGAAATTTGGCATGCAAGTAGATGTCATAACGTAGGCGTCCCCTAAGAAAGGATTTCCCGAAATTCTTGCGGGAACGGGGAAAAACGGGGATGCACGTACAAAGTCGTGGGCGGAAGCTAGTTTTATACTAAAGCAGATCAATAATTTTAACATACATCCCATGAAAGTTTAACTCCTAAATACACGCCCATATAAAAAAAAATGTTGTGTTGTTTTATGAAACCACGGTAAAAGTGAAACTTTTTTTCACACTATAGACATTTAACTAAAAATTATCGTATGTGTACCATAATTATCGTACGTATCGTGCGTCACGCGACATGCGCTACACAGACCAAAAAGTTTGAGACGATGTAATGAAAGCTTCACTTTAAAAATCTTTTAAAACACCACTTTTCTTTGACCTTACTCTCTCTATTAGCAAAGCACCATTAAACTGTACATTTACCCTGGCTCATACACTACAGGTGATGCTAAAATGGATATAAACGTATCCCTAGGTTTTATAGCGCGAGTCGGGCCATAACTGTCTGTCCTAGTCAAATTAGTTTCGGTTTATTGCTCCTGTAATGGCCCAGTGACGAGAATGATGCAATAGTGCCTTGATGTCTGCGAAATTTAACCACTTTTAATATAATCCTGGCTTATTCGTGTAAAGTACATGCACTCGAGGAATAACATTTTTGAAGTGAAAATTCCTTAGGCGCGTTGAGAGTAAAATATTAAGGTCGCGTCATGGCAATACCGTCACATAATGGAGTAATACGACGATTTTGGTATCTTTGAATCTTGCCAAAGAAGTTGCACTTCTGACGCGTGTGCTCGGGAAACACACTCTTTTTTATCAAACTGCCACTCCTGAGAAGAATCGGTAAGGAAACAGCTGGTTATTAGGTAATTACTAATTACATATAATGCTCTTTTTGTTCTGCCAGTTGTATGTTTTGATTTAAATGTGTAAAGGCTAAAATAATTTGTAGAATGCATCGCATGCCCAATGTAGGGTACACTGCTGACTGCAATGCAGAAAAAATGTGGGTTTCCAGTTCACATGTAACAAAATGTGTTGATTTGTGCCTGATAAATCAGTACATAGTACAAAACAAAGTAGCTTTATCTGTCCCTATGTTATACTTAAAACGTTAAAACTACACAACGGATTTTAATGCGGTTTTTAAATGAGTTTTTTAAGCTATTGCATAGCTTCTATCGCGGGGACCGAATCCAGGAATTGCGTAACGAAAAACCTCACGCTCCCCACTCCGCCGGGCACGGAGGTGTGGCTTGAGGGCATGCTATGCAATAGCTTTACCGCGGCAGTGTCCGAGCGCCACACATCTTTTTTTTATTAATAGGCAGAAGTTTGGCCTCAATCCCGCCTGATGGGAAGCGGCGATATGGCCTACTTGGTTGCACGTTTGCCTAGAGTGATTCAAGAGGTAGGTTTTAGTATATAACTTATTAGGTTGACAAATGGTTGGTTTATTAATTTATTCATTTGTAACAAAAGCGGGCGAAGCCGCGGGTGGAAAGCTCGTGTTTATCATATAATAACTACATGGGTAATGTAGTGAGGGATCATTCATCATGCCACGTGTTAAGAGGGAGCAAGGGTCTCAGGAAATATCACATAATTTGCGAAAAACGGGAAACTTCGTGACGCAATGTAATCAAAAAACGCCATAAGTGGCCATAAGCTTCACATAATTGATGGATATCACAAAGGTATTGCACAAAATGAAGGAAGAATAGATAAGATTAGGAGATATGATTAGTATTAATAAGAAGCAACGCTATTGAGGACTAATTATTATTTATCCAAGTTATATACAGAGATGTGATGTTATCCAAACTGTATCTTTAAAATTATTATCATAATTGTATCTATAGAAGGATGGAAAATATTATATTTTTATCTTTGCTTTTTTTAGGTATATAAGAGATATGTCCGACAGTCAGTCATTGTCAGGTACTTTTACATGGTAAGTAATCGAAACAGGACTTTCCAGTAGGTAGTCTATATATATAACAATGAAACCTTTCGCGTTGTCACGGCATCACGTGTGAACGGCTGAACCGATTTCGATAATTCTTTTTTTATAATCCTTGAAGTACGAGGATGGTTCTTATGTAGAGAAAACGTAAATATGTAGCACGGGCGAAGCCGGGGTGAACCGCTAGTATTATATGTATAAATGTAATTGTTTATTAAATAAGCCATTACAAAATTTGCAATCGAAGTACCAAGACGTCTAGTAATACAATGCAATCAAACGAGTTATGATCGATTGGCAATCGAATCAATTCGATTGTTAGATTGGAATTATTCGATTATATTCGATATTATAATCGATTACATTAATGTCACAAGTGATGAATAGTTATGTAACATCTGCCATCAGTTATGTATGATAGTTTAGGTGATGATTATGATATTGAGTCGAGTATTTAGGTTATGTTGTGTAATTTTAGATTTGTGATCTTTCTCGTTTGGATAATGACGTGTTATACTTTTTAATACACTTATGAATGTAGCAAGTTAATAAATTTAACGAGGATTGAAATATTCATTATCATTCATAAAAATAGTGGTGTCTTACTTAAAACAAAGTACTGCGAATCTAATATGAGCACGAATACATATAGGCTATAGCTATTTGGAATAAAAGACATTATCGTATACGATACACAATAGGTAAGTAACTACTGCAACATATCATTCACATTTGCAGGTCAAGTAACAGGCAATATTAAGTCTTAAAATAAATAAACCTTAAATATTCTCAAAATTCCCAAACACGTAACCATATCGTAGCCCGTATCAATATCTTTTATTTTCGCGTCGGAAAATGCATTTTAAAGTCGGCACTTTTTAAATTAAACTTTAACAGCAATTCCGACAAGCATCCGTCGTACGTGCGCCACATAAAGCTATTAAGGCACTTCACACGCGCAGCGTTTATATTACCATTATGTTCAAAGCACCCGCATATATCTTAAAGCGCCCGTTACGGTAAATGGAATGTAACAAAGTTGGTACACAAGTGATTTTTTTTTGTGATCGTATTTGTTGAGGGACGTGAC
This sequence comes from Colias croceus, assembly GCF_905220415.1. NCBI lineage: Eukaryota > Metazoa > Arthropoda > Insecta > Lepidoptera > Pieridae > Colias > Colias croceus. Next base: position 7,291,531 of record NC_059557.1, on the reverse strand, counting down.
CGTGACCGGATTGAGAAGCGCTTTGTGATTTAATGTGGTAAGTTTGTTTCAGGATAATGTCGTTTTTATGTATTAACAGCTTTCCCTTTTGTTCTGTCAATTCTGACCGAGTATTGCAAAGTGTAAGACATTTTTACGGTCATAGAATCCTTGTTAAATTTCTTCGACTAGCTATCGATAGCTATATAAAGCAAATCTTATAAACTCCCCTTAAGAAACGTTCTTTAGGTTAAAGAACGTTTCTTCGACTAACTATTAGTATCTAGGTACCGAACCCGCCTTTGTTACATCCCATTAGAGAAATAACGAAACAGATGTACATATACCCATCTGTCATTCCCAATCGGCACTTCACGTAGCTAAATATAAAAACGCAGCGTCACGCCATCTGTGTGAAAGCTCATATGAATGGCACATTTTGTACACTTAACTGCAGGTGCGTTACAGACGTTTCGGATATTGCCAACACGTTGCGAATAGTGCTGTATACAGTAATAACTTTAGAATTTATTGGTTTACATTTTTATTTTATTTTGCACCAACTGATTGTTGCTATTTGGAATTTCGATCGCGTAAATAGATAAAGGTCCGGTTTCATTGCTTGCGAGTGTCCATGATAGCATGTTTGACACTTTTTTATGTAATTTTTAATATTTGCCAATTTATTTTGATATATATCTTTATATATCTTGCTAGCTAGCTTATAAATAATTAATTAATTATACATTTTTAGGTTCAAAATTGATGATATTACATACAAAATTAAACCACAGTATTTTTCTCATCAAGTTGTCTTTTCTTTTTACATGTTTAGATTTTACAGATTAAAACTCGTGTGTTTTCTTACGAACCAATTAAAAAGGCGGATCAAAAAATGTATTTCAACAGGAATAAAGTAAATAAATTCATAGATTTTCCTTGTAAGTAAATTGGATGAATAATTCCCGCTTATTACATGTAACTGTTTTGCAATTCATAACATTTAGATTCACAGGAAGCATGAGAAACGAGTTGAGATAATTTAATATTCATAATAATTAGATGCATTTATGTATTCGTTCTAATTTGTTTATAATTTAATTGATTAGTTGGTAAATATGTTTATGTGTAAACTAATAAATTACTACGTCTAAGCACAGTCTATTTTTCTAACGCTTAAACTTGAACTAAGAAGACAAATCTACTGAAAGCGTATATTAATTCCAACATTCTTGTTAATATCTTTTTATATTACTTTTTTCACTACTTCCTATAGTTCTGGTAACTTATTCGTAATTTCTTAAGCTAACTTCTATTTACACAAACGTATTTTTTTTTCTCGTTTGTGCCGTAGCAGCGCACAAGCATCAAACCTAGATACTCTAAAACCATGAAAAAAATGAACTCAAAATCGCTCACAAAACCATAGAAACAGAAAATATCGAACCTAATTTAAAACAAGCAATTCATTCCACGTAGATAGTATAAACAGGTTAATTTTTCAAACTTAGCCAAAAGGTATTTTACCACGTACTTTATAGGAACATAAATTAGTGTCGGACATTGCTTTTAAAACTACACCGCTATTGCACGTCGTAAAATCTAGAGAATGATACATTTACTGATTAAATTGGGCTAGGGCTGGTAAAGTACCTACATCAAAATAACTTTTCAAGGAATTACACAAGACAAAAAGAAATATTACACTGTGATTTTAAATGAATCAAATATGACATGTCTCGATTGTGCGTTTATAAATCAAGTTAAAAAAAACACTGTGTATTTTTCACTATATCAAAAATAAAAATGTGTTATTTCCTAAAAAATGTACAAAGCCGTAGAGTTCGAGAGCCGTAGTTTAGTTCAATATATTATCATTAAAACATGAAAATATATTCGTAGAAATAAATCAATCAAACAATGACAGTAAATATCCAATCCATTCAAACGATAAACGATGATAAATCGAAACAATATTTAATAAAAAATACGTTACAGAAAACTTTATACAGATATGGAGAGGCAATTAAAATCTTTGTGTGCGAGAGTAAAGCAAATACGCGGAAGTTTTAAGTGAAAACAAACATTAAACCGACGAAATGAATCCTCGAGAATATTTTTAGATATATTTTTCAAAACAAAAAGTGTAGAGAGCCCCCGTAAATTGTTATTGGTTCCCACAGGAGGTCGCCCGCGATATCCGCTTTGTCTATTCATTGTATTTTCATTGTTATGCCTTTGAAACATTTTAAAAACACTAACATATTTAATAAAAAAGTAAATTTAATATTGCTAAAGGGTTCTCACAGGTTTCTTTGTATATTACTAAATTCACCAAAACCAATAACGCTCCTATTTTCTAAAACGTTCTACAAGAATCCAATAAGCTTGTAAAGAGAAATAAATTTTCATAACAGCGTTTACTAATACGATGAATGGCGAACGCATGCCAAATCGAATCACCTCGAGATAAATGATAACATCGAAATTTAACGAGAATTCCCAAACGAATCCATACAAAGAAACACTTACCGAGGTGAAAGATTTCGGCTTTGTGATAATTCATCAACAATTGTATAGACGTGTTCAATCAATCATCGCCGATCATCAATCAAACGTTCAACAAGTAAAAACAAAGCTGGGACAACCCTAGCCTCACAAAGCGTCTATGTTATCTGCGTGTGCGTAGACGCGCATTAATGCACGCGATAGTTACGCGCGTAACGAAGCGTGTAGACGGGCGGTGCGAGTGTGTGAGTGCCAGGGCTGGCAGATGCGAGTTCACACGCAGCTGTCGATCCCCTTAAAGCTCGCAGCATTGTGTCGGGCACGAGCTTGCTTTCACTAAATTATGCATTATTATTATCGAGGTTTTTGTTACTGTTTCAGATGCAGCCATTTTGATCGCGTGTCCCCGAGGCGACATGCTGCTCGTTAATGAATCACTGTTACATTGAACGTTTTATATTTATTTATCCGGACATTTTCTTTTGTACGCGCACATTGACAAATTATAATGTACTATCGCAACTTAATGGTCCAATTTATTTTTATTGCTAAACGTTATATGCCTACAGTATGTAAGACATTTACAAAGCACGTTAACGTTGTTTTTGCTTACAGTACCCCTAGCACGAATATTTGTAGGTTTCGTATCGTAAACGTTTCGAGTTGTCGATACGAAAACGGACTAAAACGAAAGTCAGAAGCACGAAGCACTTTCGAACCAGTATCGAGTGCTCGATACGATAACGTTGGTGACGTCATACTAACGTAAGCAAGGATGGGAAAAATAGAAGGAATGATCTTAACATTGAGTGAATGTTTCGTTCAGAAACTGGATAAGTATTTAGTTAATTAAAATTTTTGTAATTTTAGGGCATTTAAAAATTTAATACTGTTCAATTTATGACGCAATACGAAGAAACTGCAGAAAAAAATAATATTCAGTTAGATATATGGCATAATAATTTAACTGAGTACTAAAACATTGTTTGATTTGACTGTATTCCTAAACGAACGACGGACGCTCAAAGCTCATTCAAGGCCAACTTTGTTTTGAAGTGAACTTGTGTCTTGTGTTGTGATTTAAATTGTTAAAAGTTTGGAACTATTTTATTGTTCTACAATGAGAACCAGCCACCCGCAGTACACCATTATGGTAGAATTTATGGAAAAGTAAGTGTATTACATTTAAGATTTTATTGTCATAAGCATATTTGTGTTGATTTTAATAGTGTTTCAATGGGATTTTTGGAATATATTTTTGTAAAGTTTAAAAGAGCTAAAGTTTATTTGTATACTCAAGTTAAAGTATTACGCTAGTCATGTGAAATTTGTAAAAACAAAATTGAAAAAGAAAGGTAACACAATATATTATTACTATAAATATTAGAGCACACGGTCCTCCACTCACGTTAAATTTATTTTAGGCATGGAGACTTATCCAAACCCAGTGGGGGTCCTCGTGGTAGACATTATGTGCAGCAAAAATGGAAGGAGTTAATTGATATGCTCAATAGTGATGGCACTGGGGATTCTCGAACAGAGGAAAAGTGGCGGAAGGTAAGCCTATTATATCCTAATTACGCACATTTAAGGAAATACACATACTTCACACAATTTGAAATACATGCATGCATAATTATTATATTGGTGCTGACATCCTGCTCTTGTTCATGTTTGTTAAGGTTTGGAGTGACTTTAAAAACAATGTAAAAAAAAAGTGGGCGAAAATAAATAGGTCTGCTCAGGGTACAGGTGGTGGGCCAGCGATTCAGCTGACATTAACAGACCTTGAAAACAGAGTTTTAAATTTAATTGGAGTGCAGGCTGCTACTGGGATGCCTATACAAGAAGCTGGATTTGTACAGGTGTGATATTTTTGCTTGGTAATGTAGTATATCTTTTTTTTTTTCATAGCAATCGTTGTAATCTCAGGGAAATATAATAAACTGATAATAATTAATGATTTTCGAATTATCTGAATATTAAATTCCATATTGGGACAGAATATGAACAAAAGTTTAACTTGTCTGCAACTTACCTACCTAACCTTGTAAAAAAGGGTCACCACTTAAGTTTTTTGTTAGTATTGTGATTTGTGACACTTGAAATTCTTGTGTGGACTGGCTGGGGTTTGAGTGCCACATAATGCATTGCAATAATTATGATCTTTGTTTACAATGTCTTAACTTTGTTTATTAATGAATACTCTAAAGTAGTATTTTGTTTTATAAAAAAATACAATAGGTACCTATACTAAACAGTAAAGGTGGCCTTTACTCACAAATTTTAAGTAAGCACTAATACTTTTTTATTTTTTATAGGTTGTTGGTGGAGAGGATGTTAGCTTGTCAGGTGTACAAGTACCTGCTACAGAAACTGTAGATGAATTGACTGTGGATGATGCTGCTTATGAATATACACCAATTCCTGAAGGTTGGACTTACTTATATACCTTATAACTCTTTTGTTTGTCATAACTACTAGTAACAACAAAACATTTAAAAATAAGATCTTCAAATACTTAAAGTAAAAAAAAAAAAGTTCCTGATAACTAAAGCTAGCAGAATAGTATTTACGTTGATTGTTGAATCTCAACTTTTCCAGATGAATGGAATACTGCAGGAACAAGCAGTCAACCCACAGTCGCTCCACCTCTTCGTCCTCCTACTCCGCCAACAGCACTTACACCACCACCAGGTCCAGTGCAAACCCAGTGGCAACCGCCGAAAAAAAAGAAGAAGCCTGAAGATTTAGTTATAAAAGTATTTAAGGAGTGTGAGAGGAATGCTAGGGAGTATGAAAAGGAGCGTGACCGAATTGCACAAGAATTAGAACGAGAGAGGATTCGTCAGCGTGATGTAGAGCTTCAGTTGCAAGCTCAGTGGTTAGATTTTATGAGAGAGGCGTTAAAGGTTGTAAATAAATATTTAGAGAAAAGAAGTGAATAGTGTCTGATTTTTCATTTTATTTGTATTAAGGGTTGTTAACACTATTCACTTCAATTTCTTAAAAAGAAAACATTTTGTATTTGTTAGAATTAAATTTATTTTGCTTAATCTATATAAGGGTTGTTAACAGACTATATACCTATACACTATTCACTTCAATTTCTTAAAAAGAAAACATTTTGTATTTGTTAGAATTAAATTTATTTTGCTTAATCTATATAAGGGTTGTTAACAGACTATATACCTATACACTATTCACTTCAATTTCTTAAAAAGAAAACATTTTGTATTTGTTAGAATTAAATTTATTTTGCTTAATCTATATAAGGGTTGTTAACAGACTATATACCTATACACTATTCACTTCAATTTCTTAAAAAGAAAACATTTTGTATTTGTTAGAATTAAATTTATTTTGCTTAATCTATATAAGGGTTGTTAACAGACTATATACCTATACACTATTCACTTCAATTTCTTAAAAAGAAAACATTTTGTATTTGTTAGAATTAAATTTATTTTGCTTAATCTATATAAGGGTTGTTAACAGACTATATACCTATACACTATTCACTTCAATTTCTTAAAAAGAAAACATTTTGTATTTGTTAGAATTAAATTTATTTTGCTTAATCTATATAAGGGTTGTTAACAGACTATATACCTATACACTATTCACTTCAATTTCTTAAAAAGAAAACATTTTGTATTTGTTAGAATTAAATTTATTTTGCTTAATCTATATAAGGGTTGTTAACAGACTATATACCTATACACTATTCACTTCAATTTCTTAAAAAGAAAACATTTTGTATTTGTTAGAATTAAATTTATTTTGCTTAATCTATATAAGGGTTGTTAACAGACTATATACCTATACACTATTCACTTCAATTTCTTAAAAAGAAAACATTTTGTATTTGTTAGAATTAAATTTATTTTGCTTAATCTATACTATTTATAAAAGTAATATCTTAAAGGTACTTAATTCTATTTTGTAAATAACGAACATTATATTTATTTCAAACATATTAAACTATATTTTTATTCTCCAATGCTACCTTTATTATAGACTACAACATGCTAACACAAAAACCGAAATCAATTATTTACATTATGAAGCTGATTAATCTTATCTACTAACATGTTTCTTATGGCTCTACCGCGAATCAATTCATCTGAAGAACCACTTTCGCGAAAAGGTTCTTCTAGAGAAGAAAATGTTGAAACGCCTAATCCAGAAGAATATATTATATCGTCTTCAGGATCAGGCAACATAAAATCTAATGCTAGGTTGTGTAGAACGCTACATGCCATTATGATCGAAGCACACCTCTCAGGGGTGTAATGTAATGTGCGGTCCTTACTAAGGCATCTCCACCTATTTTTGAGTCTTCCAAAAGTATTTTCGATCACAACTCTGGCCTTCCCATGGATGGTAGTATATTTTGCCTGTGGAGTGCCTTCAGCAGCATCTGTGATTGGTGTCATCAACCAAGGCCTCTGTGGATATCCAGAATCCCCTGAAAAAATATTTTTTGCATATTGAATTATATAGTTAATCTTATAACAGATAATAACCTTATCACTTAATTATCTATGTCTTTATTTATAATTGGAACAACCTACATGTAAAAAAATAGTTACCTAAAAACCACACTTGTTCATTATTCCGGTGTAAGTCTTGGATGTACCTATTGGCTTGACTGTTTTCCCAAATAAAAGCGTCATGGGTGGCACCTCCATACTTGGCATTAATATTTAAAATTCTGCATTCACTGTCACATATCTACAATTTAAAAAATTATATTGGTATAACATAATAAACATTTATAATTTTATTAATATAAATTAGTTGAGTGATATCTCACCATTTGCACATTCAGTGAGTAGAAATGCTTTCTGCAGTAAAATAAATGCTCCATGTCTCTTTTTGGAGTGAATATGTGAAAATGAGAACCATCAATGCACCCTATTACTCCAGGGATGCCAAATTTTGTATAAAATCTGTAAATAAAGTATTGTAAGTGAAATTTTCTAGTATTAGGTAGCTATCATATTTGTGGTTATTCAGTTGATCCTGCTTTTGCTGTTTAACATTCTGCACTAAATTAGTTTTATTGAACTACATACTTATAATTATTACTTACTTGCTTTTTACTATATTTCGCTGCTCTCGTGTTGTTGGAAATTTAACAAACTTATTTAATATTAAAGGGTTAACAAGAGCATCAGTAACCTCCCTCACATATTTGCTTACTGTAGTTTGGCCTAAATATTTAGCCATTCCTACAATTCTTTGGTAGGAGCCTGTAGCATAAAATGACAAAGCACACAGCACCTAGAAATAAAAATGTTAATAGTTAGTAGTGTAGCTGTGTATTATACTCACATAGTATGTATTAGTTAATGTACACATTATAATGAAAGGTACCTACGTAAGTAGCTTATTTATTACACTTACTTTGTGTTCCAGGCTGATCCTTTTACTTGATTTTAGACTGGATTTTTCTTTCAATTCGCGACATAAGAACAAAAATGCTTCCTTACTTAGACGAAATCTATTTTTAAATTCTGTGTCGCTAAGGTTTTGCAAGTTAATATTTGCCAAATTCTTTCTGAGTAAAGCTCTCCTTGAGATTTCTCTGCAAATGTAATAGTAAATTTAAAAGATAACTTGTTGTTTATTTATTAAAATATAGTGTTAAAAAAATCACTCACCTTGTTTCTCTTTGTTCATTTCTACTTTCAACAATCAATCGCGCTGCAAGATAATAGTAAAATGCACTACGTCGTGGGGTGCTTCTTGATAATCTAAACATTTTCTAACAAAATATATCACCACAATCACTAAAGTTATAATTTTATTCTTAAAATAAACTCCGACGAAAGTTTTCTCACTGTCAAATTTAAAGTGAAAAAACATTCGTGAAACTCGTAAGCCAGCCGTCGACACTTACGATACTATCCGTCATTTTATGCCTTCGTGCTAGCTATCTTCATACAATCGGCTAAGTTACGTTTCGTATTCGATACGATGACGATTCGAAACTTTACATGTTTTTGTTCGTGCTCTGAAAATTAGTTCAATATACGCACACCAGAGGCGCTGTTCAAGTTCCCATACAAAATGCTTTCGTTGACGATACGAATACTTTTTCGATAGTGATTCGTGCTAGGGGCACAGATTTCCCTTCGTTACGGGGTGATATAAATTTAAAGTCTCGGAAGCTCTTGTTTAAATATAAATTGAAATATACGTCTTACGGGTATCCCGGTAATTCGTAAACCTTTACCGAAACGTTTCCCCTTAGCTTGATACACTGGAGGGTAGATAGATATAAATTTTATTAATGCACCCACTCGGTCTCGCCTCGTGTCTCTAAACCAAAATTAACTAGAAGCTGTGCTTTTGAGATATTACGTGCTCGGTGCCTTTTTATTAACATCGCCAATATTTTACGGGACCGGGTTATTATGTAGTTCGTACGTGATACAAGAGGTCGGGGGTTTGTTTTGTTTTCGACGAAATATGTTGCTGGGTCTGTGTTACATGGTGAAATATTATTATGGACCGGGAAACAGTATATGTTTTACTATACTATACATATGGACGGAATTGCATTTTTATATATTAACTAGCGGTCAGCCCCGGCTTCGCCCGTGGTACATATTCACGTTTTCTCTACATAAGAACCATCCTCATACTTCAACTTTCAAGGGATATAATAAAAAAAGAATTAAAGAAATCGGTTCAGCTGTTCTAAAGTTATGCGCTTACCAACACATTTTGGGATTCATTTTTATATTATAGATTATACATGCCTAATTATTATATATAGTATATACATAGATCGATTTAAGACTACATTACAATGAAATTTATAAGTAGATTAAACACACATGCATCTAAAGACGTATTTAATTCGTAGATAAAGACGAGGTATCATTTCTCTTTGTTTAAACATTCACCAAGACTTATATCTACTTATCCCGAAACGCTCACAAGATTCCAGGCACAAGGTAAACATATTATCTAGATTTAAGACAAAGCTATCTACTTCTCAGAACTAGTTATTGCACCATTTTATAAATATATAATATAGTAGTATATATACTAGGTAAGCAAAATATGTAATCAACTTTATATATTATACTTAATAATTTTACTTTTAAATACACTTTACTCACTATACATATTTAAGAACATAATTATTAATTATAATACAGTCTCCATTCATTTTACTCGCAAAAGCAAATTGTAAGGCCTTTATTGAGCGGAGCTTTTTTCTTTTCTATATTACACTCATTTCAAAATGAATTTTTAATTGTACACATCTGAGCACTCTATTTCATGAAGTAGGTACTAGTACTAGTTACTAGTTAGTTACACACAATTCACATTCTTTCACGATTCACTTTTATACAAACTTTTACTATACCAATCGGTGTCGTATTATAAGACAAAGTTTCACACTATCGAATCAGACCACCCATATGTACACACGTAATGGCAGACAGTGTGGACGCGCCCTTATATCGTGTGTCAATCGATACCCCAAATGGATAGCCGTTGAGTCAACACGAAACTGCGCCATCAGAATACACCACTAAATTGATTTATCACAACACCAATATTTTTACTGTGAACTTTTCAAAAATGGAATAAAAAATGAACGGCCATCATTAACCAATATTCGCGCGCTCATCGATATTTTTCTTTATTGGGTATCAATACGACGGTAATTACAATTTTCAGATTGATTTGGAAGCCTAGTGTGTCCAGACGCAATAAAACGATATTTTGTTGAAAAACCTTTTTGTAAAACAGACGCACAACAATAAGTAATCATTAAACGCGACAATAAATATATTCGTAACGACCGTGCCAACAATTCCAAACTCAAATCTGTGACATTTGCATATAATACTGATGGCTTACGGCAACAATAAACAAAAAATCCTGCCAATAAATTTGGTCGCCGGCTCAACAGCTACGAACCTACAAAAGAAATTACAACATGTACCACCTATCAATTAACCTCGGCTTAATTTGAAACGCGGGAAGAGTTAAATGGCTCGCAACAAATTGTGTAATTCCCTTTTACGTCCGCCATTTTGAATCACGAGCTGTCATATTTCCCCGCGATTTTTGACGTTTTAATTAGCGTTCCGTTTCGCGCAGTGTCTCCGAATTAGTTTCGTATTCGTTGCTAGTTCTATCTATTTTAGTTACGTAAGAAGGGTTGTAAGCTTGGAATTGTGCTGAGTCAGATAATGTATGGGCGATTACAAACTATCTTGTTGCGTTAGGTCCGTTGCTTTTTCGAGTGAAACGAATGACTCATTGTTATAAATTACGGACCCTTGTTTCGTTGGCTTAGAAATTTGAGAGAATAATATTCTTTTATTATCTTTTGTCATTTTATGAACAATTTTTAGTGTTATAATAATTTTAAAGAATATTCCAAATGGTAAGAAAATAATGGAAAATATAGCATTTACGATCGTATTTTTATGGCTAACATCTGCTACAGATTAGAAATTAGCATAAACAGATTGATCTGACAATGCATTCAAATTTTTACTGAGACATTGTATTCCCTTTATAAGTAGGTACCTAATAAAGCCACCTAGCAACACGGCACCCTTATATAAAATACAATACAGAAAACAAAGGTATTATTAATTGCAGTTTAAGCTACAAGGGTTAAAAAGGGATTAGTCACTCAACAACAAGCACCCTTCGCTGCAGCTGTGCATATATCGATCTCTTTTCCCCATATGTGAATGTGCGTGCGTGTGAGGGGTGCGACATGATAATTCACCCTTTGCACACAAAATACGGCACGCGAACGGGGGGTCAATAATAATAATAATAAAATCGGACAATGCAAGATTATCTTTGTCACGTGGCTCATAATTTTTAGAGTACAAAGTGAATCGATTACTGTGTTTAAAAGCAATTGTGAGGGGTGTATAATTGAAACTTTAATATGAAATGAATGTACAGTCTACATATTATGTACGCATGCAATATATATTTTTAATACATAATATTGTGTTTTTTCGTATTGTCTCCTTGTTTTGGTGCAAATAAAGTATTTTCATTCATTCATTCATTCATATTGTAAAGATAAATGTTTGTTTCGATTTAATCAAAATATCTAGTGTACGTATGCACTATTCAGTATGCAACAATACTAGGCAGTTAATTATATTAGTAAGGTAAAATTTATTTTTCTTCTAGATGTTAATGAAAAACTATTAAAAAAAACTATACTTGATAGACTATAATAACAAAATCATATAGAAAAACCACTATCAATAAATCCTTAAAATTTAAACAGCTCATCAGTGAATCGGATTAAAAACCGCATTAATCCCGTCATAATTATTTACAACACTTCGCGGTAATTTCTAATTACCGATAATTATTCATAATTAATTCATATACAAAGTAAACTATAATATATGAGGGATTAACGTATTGTGTTCAAATTATACATCTACCCGCATTTCATGTGCGATGTCATAAATGTACCAAACCACAGGTTTGATTTTGGATTTTGCTTTAAATACGGACTTGTGAATTTATTACTAGCAAAACAATGCAAATGTATTATTGTTCATACAAAACATTTACTTTCATAAAATATATTTTATTTTCTTTGTACGAATATAAATTATAATCGTTTGTATCTATATTTATATATATTCATAGACTAGAAAGTATTTTTTTAGATTTAGTATACTTTATTTTTGTATAGGAGTCAGCTTTGCTATTTTCTCATGAAAAAATTGCGTAAATTTTTTTAAAGACAATTTATTTCTTACTCCAAAACTAGAACCGGCACATCATTTCCAGTTATTGTGCGCAACAAACAAACGAAATTCGCGTTGCAATATTTGTTCAACATTATACAAACCCCAATAAGTTCTAGCCTAGATCGTGTGTCGTTTAAAATTGATCCCTATCACATAACAATAGAGTTCTAAATACCGGTTCGATTTTCCTTGAATATGTATTGGAAACGGTTGAATCGCAAATCGGCGTCTATTATCTGCCAGTGAATAAATATACCTTTATCTCACTCGGTATTTTCGATTATTTTCAACGTTGATAGTTTTTCTTCAGAACGTTTATGTGGACTTTTCTCTTTTAAAATAAGTAAAATGTTAGCAGAAATATTATGCATTCGATTCAGTAGACACAAATACACAAGCTTTTTCTATAAATCATTTTTCCATTAGATGATAAAATATCTATGAGTGCAACTAAATAATCTAGTTTATAAGGCTATACACAATAAAATTGTACGATATACCTTAATTCTAATTTTATAAAAACAACTAAATCAACGGACGAACCCTACAACCTTATAATTATTAAATGCATCAATGGTTCAAAATTGTAATATCTAACTATTTTCATGCATTACCAAAGGCTACAACATATTTTTTGCAAAAAATTCACGAAATAATCTAGTTTCAAATAACTTCCAAGTCATAAAACGTAGCGAGAATTTGATAAAGGGACAGAAGCCCCTCAGTCATAAATAAACTACCTCGGCCCGTGAATAGAAAGGATAAAAAGATTTCGCGTATTATCGCTGAGGACATTAATTTTCTGCCTACTCAAATTGTGGGGTGTGGTACAAGTTACAATTGTCTACTTCGTGGCATTGCTTAATGATTTAATAATTAATTCAAATCAATTACCTTTGTCCAGATGTAAATTAAATAATTAAATATAACATAAAAATTTGTAAGCAATATTTTTCATTTCACATGTCGTTATAGTCTAGTCTAGTACAAGTTTTAACCCATTGAGCCCCAAGTGACCCGATCGGTACACGACACAATAGATTTTCTATTGTGTCTGTGGTTCCGGGGCCTGAGTTATTAAAACTTTTACACGTATCCAAGAAGTTGTTCATTTGAAGTATTCAATTACATTATTGCACTACCGACAAACACCCATACAACCTAAAACCACAACCCTCATTGTATAAAAACAGTAAGTTTACAAAACCGCCCTAATCTCACCCTTTAACCCTCACATTTTTCCGTTTTCACGCCAGCGCAAGAACTGAGATCCCTTTTAGCCAACCTGTCTCAAACATAATATATAAAAATATTGAATATTGGACGCATTGCGAAATTTTCTGACTTCTTTGCTTCATATTTCTTTTAAATTGCTATTTATTTTGCAATTTCTCACCCTCACCATTTATCTTCTTTGGGGTTGGAACCTACTCAAGGAATTGTACTTGTAAGTGTATTTCTTTGAATGTAACATATAGGTGTTTTTAGTCTATGTATTGATAACTTTAGAGTAGTTTTTGAACGCATGGTACATAATACATTCAATCTAGAACTACAGTACATATTGCGCATTACCTACCACAAATTACTAAATAATAACAACGTAGGTAATTAGTATTAATCAAAAGTAGTTGTATAAACTTGCAAATGCAAATGACATGTCAATAAACTAAGTGAATCATTCTAATACTGAATTCGTTCTAAACTAATTCTACAAAATTACATTCACGCTAATATAAAAGATTAGCTGCGCTCCGCGTGACTCCGCTCCTGTTGGTCGTTGGTTGGTAAGCGTGATGATATATATAGCCTATATATATAGCCTACCTCGATGAATGGGCTATCTAACACCGAAAGAATTTTTCAAATCGGTCCAGTAGTTCCTGAGACTAGCGCGATCAAACAAACTCTTCAGCTTTATAGTATTAGTATACCTAGTATAGATTACAAAAGTGTTTTCACCTCAATATCTATAATCACCTCTATGTTTACATATTATCTGTAATCTTTATCAACCATTATAAATTTCCGCACTATCCTACGCAACATCACACGCATTATACAACATTATTTTATATCGAAGACACGAAAAAAAACGTCCAAAATCCCATACGATATACCCATTTAGAGTGGATATGCCTTATCCCCGGCTTACTGCGACAACTAAAGCCCTTTTATTGTTTCTTTGTGAGCAATATTACCGCTTTCGAATTTGCTTTGATCTATTCCAATTTTGTTACCTATTTTCTTCTATCTGTGTGTACAAAAACGCGGGAAATACCTGTACATAGCTTTACCGATTGACGTCTGAAAATATCAGAAAAAAGTACAGGAGTTAACTGGTTTGCAAAAAACTTTACAAGTTGTGTCTCTACAATTCAATTAAAAATATATCGTGTGTTTAATATCCATGAAAAATCTAGCAAAAAAAATTCTATTCATTTTTACTTTGACGAAAAATTTTCCAACCAACGAAACCCGTCAAGCAAAACTACCCTCACTTCATAAAACTTTAAAGAAAGATATCAAACTTGGAGATAACGTTGGAATTTTAAAAGCCATTAACTTTATCGAAAAAGAGACAAAACATTGTTCAATTAGCGCGAACGGAAATCCACTGCTAGAGAGGTTAAGGTGAACAGAAAAGAGAAAAAAAAAAGACTTGTAATTGGCGGCGCCTCAGGCATTTTTTGTGGAGCGGTATTGATTGAATTTAATCATGCTATTCTTTCATATTCTTTGGAATATTCTTTAATAATTTGTCGAGTTGGAAGGAAGAAAAGGCAGCTGAAGGAATGTGCCACAATGATTAATGATATATTATTTTTAACGATGATCTGTAACACTATAAGCTATAATTTTTCTTTGTTGTAGGAACAGGAAAAATATAGCTTAATGAAGGTGACATAAAAACAGTTTTTTATATAGATGGCAAATGAACATGTACCCAACAGCCATAGACAACAGTTATAGATAAACGTATCTACAGCTTACGTCAATCTCATACATTCGTAGTCTATTCTATTGAACGCTACGCTAACAGAAAGCCACTTGGCTAGGGGGGCAGATAAAGACAATCCTGACTAAATATTTAAATGCTAACATTATATTAAATAAGTTTCAGGGGAAGGATGACCTCTCTCCCTTTCCTTTATACTTTAACTGTGTCCCGCGGTTTCACCCGCATTGCTCCGCTCCTGTTGGTCTTAGCAAGAAGATAATATATCCTACAGCCTTCCTCGATAAATGGGCTATCCTACACCGAAATAATTTTTCAAATCGGACCAGTGGTTGCTGAGATTAGCGCGTTCAAACAAACAAACTCTGCAGCTTTATAATATTAGTATAGATATACCTAAATCCGTAATGACGATACTTTTAAACTTTACCAGTTTGTAATAACGACAATGTGACTTATAAAAGTATTCACCTTTATAAATTATTCATTCATTAATACTATTATTTACCATCTTTTGAAGTTGAACCTTGAAACTTTACGCCGATACTTACCTGGAATAGAAAAATGAAATTATGTTAAAATATTCAAGTAAGTAGGAACTTTTAAGCATTAGCTACGTAGCAAATTATAGTTATTTATAATTTGATTATAGTTACCTAATCCTACTAATATTATAAATGCGAAACTTTGTATGAATGTATGGATGTTTGTTACTCTTTCACGTGAAAACTACTGAATCGATTACAATGAAATTTAGCACACATATAGAGGGTAACTTGGATTAACACATAGGATAGTTTTTATCCCGGAAATCCCACGGGAACGGGAACTATGCGGGTTTTCCTTTGCAAACGCGGGCGAAGCCGCAGGCGGAAATCTAGTTCAGATATAATATTATAAGTAACAATATGCCAGAATTATTCAAAATAATATTATGATAGAAAACATACATAGGTATTAAGAAATAACGTAATTAAGATAAAGCCTGTAACATAGACATTTGATAGACACCTTATTACGAACAGCATACGAGTATGTATACAAAAAATATACGAATTACAACCTATTTCCTATCCTACTATATAATAATATTTATTGGATGGATGTATGTATTCACGCAAATACTACTGAACCGATTACAATAAAATTTAGCACACATATAGAGGGTAACTTGGATTAACACATAGTATAGGAAATCCCACGGGAACGGAAACGAATTTTTCATTGAAAACGCGGGCGAAAAGCTAGTTATTCATTTTTAACATCGGAATAATTTACCAAACGCCGACATTATTTTAATAGTTAATTATATAAATGTCCAAAAAATTGACCCGCCAATTGCTCAATGGCCACTCGAACATAATTCAACAAAAATCAATTTGTTGATAATTAATTGGGCGATCGTAAACAGCGGACACTAATTAAACCGAATTTATGTTTGCGCAAAAATAAATTGGAATCATTTTGAATAAATGCCTTTTTGTAGTGGTGAAGAAGTTTGGAACGGGGCTGGTTAGTGCTGTTTTTGTGAAAGAAGTGTTTTTAATTAAATGAATATATTCAGGTTATATATCTGACTAGCTGCTGCTCCGCGCGGTTTCACTCCCGTGGCTCCTCTCCTGTTGGTTGTAGCGTGATGATATATAGCCTATACCCTTCCTCGATATATGAGCTATCTGACACTGAAAGAATTTTTCAAATCGGACCAGTAGTTCCCGAGATTAGCGCGTTCAAACAAACAAACTCTTCAGCTTTTTAATATTAGTATAGAAAATTTCGATATATATTTGGGTCGCTTGCGATTTCTTTACGATACAACAACTTCTTATACATCCTGAATATTAATTCCTAAACTCATCATAATTTATACAGCCCTTTTGGAAGCTAAACAATTACACTTTTGTCTGTATAATAATTATACCAAGGATATAAATTAATTCAATGAAATTCTATAATAAACACGATGTTTGGTCAATTCTCGTGAAATTAACAAACTCCCAACATTCAACAATACGTAATTAATTGAAATGTTTCGCAACTATCGAAAACTAAAAGTAATATTTGTTTTTGATTAGTAAATTATACAAAAGGGGAGATGAACAAACAATAACTTTGGGAACGGGCATATTTATTTATATTATTTGCCTATAGTAATTAATCTTTAATATGAAAATGAATCGCAAAATGTGTTGGTAAGCGCATAACTCGAGACCGGCTGAATCGATTTCGTTAATTCTTTTTTATACCCTGAATATTTATTCCTTGAAATAAGTTTTTATGGAGAGAAAACGTAAAAAATATCTACTATAAAAATATTATAAATCATCTATTTTCAAAACATTTGTATTTTTCATTTTTCCCCATGTTGATTTCCATCGTAAGCAATCAATAATATAGTACAAGACCGATATTTAACTATTTACCCGTTTACAAAATTCCCACAAAAAAAAAAACATTGTAGGTAATGTCAAAAACTTAATATAAATTTATACCATTTTTCATTAAATGCCCGCTCAAAACTTCCAATATTGCTCGCCGCTCGTAGAGGTAAAGTCTTTTACCAATAAGTTGGCAATTCGGAATATATTCAATTTGTCCGATAAAAACGCTCGGACACTATTGTTTGGCGACACTGTGAATTGTGACGTCATTTTTCAGATGTTTTCATGGTTATTTTTTGTGTCTTTATGCGTATTTCACAATGAGAGTTTTAGCAGATTTCCACGAAACCTTATCCTTTACGAATAATTTTTTTTTTTTTCACGAACTTTCTCTCCATTATATTATTTATTCAGGTCATTATTTGTAAAGCTTACTAAAACGAATACCTGGTCCTGACGACCTGAAACGAAGTCCTGGGTTCGATTCCCGGTGGAGACGAAGAAAAAAAATGTCTCGGTCTGGCAGGACCAGAAGGCTGATCACCTACTTGTCCCTAAAGAAAATCGATCAGTGAAACAGATGTATAATGCATCTGCCCCTTACCCCACTAGGGGACATGGGACTTCACTTTTACAACCTGTTCATCCTAAATCCAAGCTTCAACCATCATCATACAATAGCACGTTCCAACTCCACAAAGACAAATTGTTCCTTCCCCGGCTGAACGCTTCCCGATTTTATATTTCACCGTCGCGATGACAGCCCTCGATTTGTTTGCAGTCTTCCGATAACATTGTACACCCGAGTTTATTGTGAGATCTCTTGAATTCACTTTGTAGCGCCTTTAATTTGTCAGTCTGTTTAGTTGAAATGAAATGTTCTAACGTTCGACTGTGAAGGGAAAACGCTGTATTGTCAGCCGTTTGTTTTTTAATTTTCTAACGCTTTCCGTGATCTGCTTTATCGTCAAACTGTGTCTCTTTTAACTGTTTTTTTAACGTTTAATACACTGGCATACTTAAAGAGCTTTTTATTTACGCTTTATATTCTTTATCACGTATCGACTTATAAAAATATTTTGAGGGCTAAAGGGGGTAATGCGTTAAGAAATAAGGCTTACATACATGTGAATAATCATTAAATTGCGTTTACATTTAAAGCTGTTTTAAGATGTAATAATAAAGAAATGGTATAAGTCAATCACATTGTATTTATATTAATTAATAAAAAACGACGTGTGACACTCGGGGACTGCCGCGGTAAAGCTATTGCATGCTATGCCTTCAAGCCACACCTCCGCCCGTCGAAGTGGAGAGCGTGAGGTTTTTTCGTTACGGAATTTCTCGATTCGATCCCCGCGCTCAAGGCCCGCGATAGAAGCTATGCAATAGCCTAATAATTAGAATAAGATGATAGCAATGAACAATACAATACTTAAACAAAGCTTCATCTAAATTCACTTAACACTACATTTCCAGTAAAATTGAAAACGAACACGAAACAACGCAACTTTTACACATTGCGATAAAAAAAAGCCAAAACCTAACCGCATTCAACCAGAAAGCATTTCGGGTAAAACAATAGTTTCGGAGCTACGTGACTACCACCTGTTGAGAGTGACCTAGATTCAGATCTAGGTTTTATCTAATCTAGCTCTAATGTTAGGGTACACTCGGTTAGGTTACCTATTTGGATAAGTTATCGAGTCGAGTGCTACGAAATTGAGTTAGGTTAATACGGGGCGGAATTTAATTTGGAGCGTGTGTTGCGCACTTTAATTTAGAATATAACGCGAGTTTAAACGAAATAGGGTAAGAGGTACAATGATTGGCACCTAAAGCAATTTACTGACTTTTAACGCTTGTGTAAAATCAACCGTTTATACTAGTGACCTACACTTTATGGCATTTGATTGTAAAATATATTAGGAACCATTTCGAATCAAAATTTAGCTGTATTAATAAGACTTTACATGATAAAATTAAACAAATATTGAAAAAGTCCCCAGGGCACTATTATTGGCACTCGGTGGTATAGTGATTAACATAGTGAAAGGTACAATGACTGGCACTGCCAATAATTATACACGTGGTATGCCAATCAATACGACGGAGAACAAATAGTGTTGGGAATAGGCTTGCAATAATAAAATGCTGCAACAAATAGTAGCTAGGTATCTATTAACTGTTATAAGCCATGCAGATTAAAGAATCGAATTGAAAATGGGCGTCCGCTCGCTTCGTGATTGGTCCGCCTCTCATACGTTCTCGCTCTTCCTAATAGAGATTGAAAAAAATGCAAGATGTAAAATGATTTATCTTGAATATCTTTGTTGAATTGAATAATAATAAAAAAATCTGGCTTAATTCACATAGCACCATCCAACATTGTGTTTACTACCTAAATTAAATACCTCTTTTTAATTACATATTATTATACCTACATGTTATAGCACCTTAGACACAACATGATTTTGTTATGAAGAAATCAAATCCAGGACCTTCTGCGTAGGAGGCAATGTTACTTTCTATCAGGCCTGTTATTGTTATTATAATTATTTACCTAATAAATCACATGAACGTTAGCACATCACTACTACTCCTCATTAAAAGTAGGTATAATTATTGGCACCATACGAGTATAATGATTGGCCCTGCCAATCGCCTTAAAAGTACAATAATTGGCCCTGCCAAAATTTGGATGCAGACTCACTATCACCATAATATGTCTTTTTATGAATAGAACTTTTAATGCACGTCATAAAAAGTCCAAAATCTAACATGGATAATTGTTAAACAGTTATCTATTCATTGGCCCCCGTGCCAAAAAACTGTACTCTCATACAAAACATGGCTCATAGTCATTGGCACCCCAAGAACTCAATAATCAACAGATTTTTATGACAAATTTTGCTTTAAAACTGTAATATAATAACTCATTAACAAGTACAAACAACACACCAATCATTTATTAATCTAGTAACAAAGAAAAACAACTTACAAACTTACCCAGTATTAGCAAAATTTGTTAAAAAATCACGATAAAGTTGTTGCGCTCGGAACCATGACAGAAAAGATTTTTTTTCTCCGTGTTACGAGTTATTAAAATTCATAACTACCATTTAGTGTTGCCCATAAATAATGGGGGCATTATTTGGTAAATTTTATTTTTGGTAATTAGTCAGCGAACCATAATAATTGCATGTTAAACCTCAAAGTGCCAATCACTGGGGGGGTGCCAAGGTTAGTACCCGTTACCCTACCTGTTTAAAAAGGAGATTGGAGATTTTGAAAAGGATATTTAGAATGTAAAACAGATGGTAACTGATTTGTATTGATTATTAAAAAGCTTTTGTTAATAGATGTCTATCATTAAACCCCCTGTTGAAAATACGATAAGGTAATAAATTCTCAAACGGTAGTTAAAAGCTTAATACATATATTTATATTGTTTTTTTTTATCGAATTCGACGCATTACTCAATAAAACTAACATATAGCATTTTACATTCATCAAAACGTTTTTACTTGTTCCAGGTGCAGGGAAATCAAATAAGAGCGGTACATTGAATACCAGTACCTATTACAGACAATTTTACGACCGCCCGTAACGTTTTTACATATGGAGCGAGTATATTATGCCCTCAAGAATGTAGCAATAATATTGTCTTCAACTAAGTTGCCTTTCTGTGGGGCACGTTTGTACATTTTTATTGTATTCGCTTTTTTGAGGAAATAGAATTGGGGTGACGTTGTTGAATTTTATGTTTTTATTGGTTGTAAGATTTTATGGTATTCGGATGTTATTTTGTGTAAAGAAAATGGATGTCAGAAAATATGGAAACGGCATGGATAAATGAAAAGGCTTAAAAATTCTGGAGCGCAGTTTTCATAATTATACGATGATTGTAATAATAACCAATATTCTTAATTTCTACCTTCAAATATTTAAGTTTATAAATAAAACAATCGTAACTTGACCCCCTAAGAATACAAAAAGCTTCTTGTTATAATAAGATATATTATAATACCTAAAAATAAACAATACAAAGGAAACTTGTACAAAGTATATGGAAACAACATCTAACTTATACATAAATTCAACCGCCAAACTACAAACAACACACTTGTTGCTCAGCAAATAACTATTTCTAGACTGTTCGCTGCGATTTTTCAATATTCAGACTTTCATACATATTCTTGTATTGAAAGTAAATATAACCTGCTTTACAATACACTAGCTGCGCTTCGCGGTTTCACCCGGGTGGCTCCGCTCCTGTTGGTCTTAGCGTGATGATAAATAGCCTAGCCTTTCTGGAGGAATGGGCTATCTAACACCGAAAAAATTTTTCAAATCGGACCGGTTCCTGAGATTAGCGCGTTCAAACAAACAAACCCTATAAGCTATACTTTCTTATTTCTCATTGAATCACGATAACATCTTTAAAGTAGGTATGTATTTAGCACATTTGAATGTGCTAACAGTAAGTACTTTTTATGATTTACTAGCTTTCCGCCCGTGGCGTCGCTCGCGAAGCCTTTAACTTAATAAATAACATCCTCCTGAACCACTCTCTAAAAAACCGCGTCAACATCTGCTGCGTTATGCGTAGTTTAAGATCTAAACATACAAAAGTACCTATGCGTTTTATACACTATCTAGTGATTACTATTATCCTTATTAAATGGAATATGTAACTTTAACATTAGATACCTTTAGCCACTATCAACACCAGATCCCATGCTATCTTAAAGCCGCATTTTTTCCAGTATGTAAAAATGATAGAGCTATGTAGATCGCATAGCGTTATCACTTTCCCACACTGGAATAACAACTGCTTTAAAACGGTAATTAGAGGTCAAGTTAGTTTGGTCGTATCATTAAGCAAAACTCAAGGGAGTCGACTTGACGAAGGCTCGCCTACGATTTGCATTTTATAATAGATTTTTTATCTTCTCGAGATAAATGTTTGTCTTTACGCGTTGAAACTTAAGAATAAAAGCGGATGCAATGGAAATGCTGTAAAAACGAAAGTTATAAACAAAGGAATATCTCCATGCCCATTACGTATAAAAATAAACGAGATGACGTACTCGAATTTGTTTGCATCGAAGATTTAAATTCTGCTGTTTCTTGGTAAAACATGAAAATATTGCATAGTATGGAGTTGAATAAAATAAAATTATTAGAATAATATACATATTAAGTAAGTAATTTAATCAATTTGTATTCATTACATTATTTCCCTTAGAAGTTCATTTACAACCCACAATTTAAGATAAAACTAAATCATTTACAGAAAACTATGATATTATATAACAGTACAATTTAGGTAACAAAAACTAATGTCACAACAGGTAAAGGTTTCGGGTTCGAAGCCATACAATAACAACTTTAAAAGGTCACAAATAACCAGAGGTCAATAGACACCCACAGCCTCTTTGAAACTCGTTATGTAACGTTGAAATCCTTATTAATAATATAAATGTTTGTTTGTTTATCTTTCTTTCACGTCGCAACATACATCATCAATATGATATTACGTGATCCCTTAAAACGAGTGTCCCTTCGCATTGTATGTCCTAAGACGGTAATTATTTTTGACAAAAGAAACTTGCCTTCAAACTTGCCGTGAGAACTATGTGACCACACGGAAGGTACCTAGCAGCTTCAAAAACACCTAAATCGGTTCACCCAGTCAAAAGTCCTGAGGTAACAAACACACAAAATTGAATTGAAAACCTCCTTTTAGTAGTAAATTGATAAACAGTCACATAACGAGCCTTATTATACTATAGACTA
Source organism: Colias croceus (assembly GCF_905220415.1). NCBI lineage: Eukaryota > Metazoa > Arthropoda > Insecta > Lepidoptera > Pieridae > Colias > Colias croceus. Next base: position 7,268,126 of record NC_059557.1, on the reverse strand, counting down.
CATATAGACAAGCAATCATTCGAACAATTTCAACCTACGCCATTGTATAATCTAAAACCGTACGCTCAATACTGAATAATTTAAGATAAGTTACGCTTCCTACTTCATTCTGGTTCGGCTACATTCGCAATGGTTACGTGATTAAGGGCTGGGTTCATTAGGTAATTGGATAATTTCGTATTATCATCTATCAATAAATATACCTGACGTTTTGCACAATCTATTACGCTATAGATAGGTACTATTATACTATTGCACTCAATAGTACAGTACTTCAAAGGTAATAATGCGCATAGAAATCTTCGTCACTGTTCGGCAACTGTCATATTCTCGGAGCGTCCGAAGATGATATCTATATAGAGCGGTTAAATGCATTTTCTTCGTGCATAATTTAGTCAAATTATATGTTTTGTGCTAAAAGAGATCAATATGTATTTGTAGGTAAGTAACGATTTTGTTTCGATAATTCCTTGTCAGTAAATAGCGAGTATAACCCCACGATTGCGAATATAATATTATCTTTGTTGGATTGATTTACTTGGAAAATTTTATAGTACTTTTAAAGTGTCTTACTGAAGCTGGTGTAATGATGGAAGAAAAGAAGGTTAAAATAAGTATGGTTTTCAAACACAGGTTTATATTATTTAAACCATATATGTAAATCTTATCATTAAAAGTAGTTACAGTACTGATCATTCTTCAATATTATGACAATTACAAAAAAAAAAATAAAAACAATCAAAATCAGGGATTATCTTTATTTCTGACATTTTAGATACATCGGAACTCTTCTTCATTTTCACTTTCCCTACTGCCATCACCTGTGTAAATCATTTCATCGATTAATTCAACTCACCTTTAAAAACAAAACCAAGGAGGGAACGTAATAGCAGCTCTATATAATTCCACACAGAGAGAACACGTGCAGTCACCACCAATATTTAAAGACAACTGACGGATTTTTGAGTTTTTTTGACTGACAGGCTACCGTCACCTACCGCCCGATTTGTTTTTGATTGTGTATGACCGTGAATTGACTTCTATTTCTTTTGAACAAGGTGTAAAATGCAAGTTCGTTGTTTAGGGCTCTTACGATTCAATGATTCGAGTGTCTTCGGAAATACGACAATTAGCGAAGATTTGCATGCGCATTATTAATTTTGGATTACTGTAAATGATTTTGCGCTTTTGAAATTTTCGAGAAATCACTTATGAACTATTCGTAACATATTGATAAAAAACGTAAACGTAGGTTTTATAATAATATAGATAAATCGTGTTTTTAGCCAGTCTAAAATATTTTTTTCTTAACAACCTTGGCAAAAAGTTTCTAAAATATTTTTATTTTTTTATAAAACACTGCTAAAGAATAGAAATAAATATCTTTATACTTGAAGTAAAGACGCTTTTTCAACAAAGTTATTTTGAAATAACTCTTCAAAAACTATCACAAATTATATTCTATCTATTGATATGATATAAAACAAATTATCAACAGTTGTAAATTTTGATCACATCGTCAATTAATATGTAAAATTATTCTAATCTGTTAATTAATATTTGAACGTATTGTACCATAAAATGCAAATTTCGTGTAAATTCAATTCAATTTAATTCCATAACTTTCTTGTGTATATTGAAATACCTATAGGTTTGTAAATCAAATCTACTAACACTCTTTTTTTATATAATTCACTGATATTTATAGAGGCAAACTTAAACATAGATAAGTACCTGTATAATCTGTTGTATTAATCTTTTTTTGAATATTTTAATTATCACCAATTACTGTAAAATAATCGTTAAATTCACAACCGAAAACATTTCAAACCTTAAAAACGTGTCACCTCCCAAATTTATAGGCAACTGTCAAAAACATAACCTTTTCGAGATTTACCGTAAATGTAAAAAGGTTTTATCTAAAAATGGAATATTCTCGAGGATTATTGTCACTGTCCGAGTGGCAGCCCTCCGTAATCCCCGGGGACCGATGACAATCTCATTTACGATTTTGACGCTTTCATTACATCGATCCTATCAACATTTTGATTTCGTTTAGCCTAATAAGAAAGTTAATAAGGATTCGGTTATATAATCTGCTGTTAGTTTAATGTACCTATCTATCTGATTTCTATAATAAAAATTAAATTAAAAGTAAGCGTAGCTATATTTATAACAGCGCCATCTATTGGCTATGTGATGAAAGAATTATAGATTTAAATTAGTTCTTGAACTCGCCAATAGATGGCGACACGATTCAATACGTAGCCTGTGTTTTTAAAAGTTCTTAGTATTATTATACGTTTTAACAATATTTTTTTATAGGAAGTTCATACCTACTTCTTTTTAATTTTATTTTTCTGTAAAAATCGATAAGGCTTCGTGACATTTGTAATTTTTCATTAAAAATTACCCTTTAATTGTGTATTTGCGTAACTTTTCCATTTATAACCATAATCCATTCACATTTGAATAATTCCCCGTATTTTAATTAATTCCCGACACCCAATTGGAAACACAAGCGTTAAAATAACTCTGTTAACATCTAAACAAGGTGAAAGTCTTTGAAGGAAGTTGTAGCATGTAGGTATTAAATTTGGCTAAATCGAAATAAACTTTGCAGAGCGGTTCAACTCAGTCGACTTAGGTAAAATTCAATTTGGTTGAATACATTGTAATCGGTTTAATGATAAATGAGTTGAATTGTTTGTAATTTAATGTTATTTTTTGATTGAATTACGGCTAAACCGAAATTACTGTGTACATTGGTGGAATAATCTAAATTAGAAAAATTTTCGCGGTATTTTCTATATTCAACGGTTTATTTTTAACACCATAAATTGATCTAATAATGTTTTTGAGTTACATTTTCACACAAAATGTTATTCTATATGTACCGGACATATAGAATATATGCAGACAGACATAAAACGAATAAGGAAAAAGAGCCCATAACCGAACGAGTCAAGGTTCTAATTTGTCCTTCGCTAATTTAACTTTACAGCTTTTGAACACGAAATATAATAACCAAAAGCTTACTACAAGGCCGAATAAAACATCAATTATAACAACCCTTAAAACAAACGTATTAATAACTAGCTGTTCCCCGCCGTTTCACCCGCATTGCTTCGCTCCTTAGCGTGATAATACATAGCCTATATTACTCGTGGATAATGTAGCTTTCGAATGGTGAAAGAATTTTTGAAATCGGTCCAGTAGTTTGAGTCTATTCATTACAATCAAACAAAGAAACAAACTAAGTTTTCCTCTTTATAATATTAGTGTAAATGTAAATTTTACTTTTAAATAAGGCTCATTACCTTCTATACTTTATTTTTAACTGAATTATTTATAATATCATCATCATTGTGTTGAGACTTCTTCTAAATAAACTTAGCAGCACGATGAATTAGATAAATATGTCATCATCAGCTCATATACGTTCCCACTGCTGGGACACGGACCTCCTTTGAGGGTACAGGCCATAATCCACCACGCTGGCCAAGTGAGTGTTGGCGAATGTCACATGTCGTCGAACTATAAAATTTAAGTAATATCACAATTGAGTAAACTTATATTGGGAGCTGTTTTTGACCTTCTAAATACTCTTTTATCCCTTCCACTGCACTATCATACATTCGAGTTTCAACAACTCTGCATTTTAATAAGATTGTAGGTAATTTAAAAATTTATCGATTCGTGTATCGAAATCGAACACTTTTAAAAATGTACTTATAAAGCCCAGTAAGTATCGATATCTCTAGAATTAATTTTAGTGTTTAATCTTTAAACATCTAAAGGTAGATTACAATAAAGGGTCTGTATTTTCATTAAATTAAGATGTTGGTTCTTGGCTATATCTAAGTGGGATCATTCGAGAACCTTATAGACCCTAGAATTCTAAGGGAATTTAGTAGACTGTAATTAAATATCGTAGGGTCCATTGTCTGTTAGGACTGCTTAAATTTACACTAATTTCCGTATTATAAAGATGAATAATTTTAATATTATTGTTTGAACTGGATAAACTTCAAAACTGTCAGGCAGATTTAAAAATTATTACTCCTGTAACAAAGCTATTGGTATTTTTGAATTCTATCTCAGTATTATCTATATAAATATAAATGAAACCCGTTTTCCTTGGTCACGGCATCACGCGTGAACGGGCGGACCGATTTCGATAATACTTTTTTTATTACATTCCTTGAAGTACGCGGATGGTTCTTATGTAGAGAAAACGTAAATATCTATAACTATCAAACCGCTAGTTTATTAAAAAAATTAAAGCAAATATCTAAAATTTCAGATTCTTACATTATTTTTCTTGCAGGCGCCTTTTTTTCAAAACTTATAAGCCTATTTCTTTAGCCATAAATTACATTCAAAGTATGAACACAAAAAACAGAATCAAATAAATTAAAAAACATACGTTACATTGATACGAGTTCACGGACGCACGAAAAATTAACATAATTGTTATAAATATACCGATGATGTAACAACGTCGAGTTTTTTAACTTCCGAATTAGATACGCGAGACAAAATCGTAATGGGGGCTTATAATATAGAACAGTACTTATTTCATGGGTACTAAATAGCGTTAATTTTTTTGTCGCTATTACACAAGATATCCTATTTATGTGTGAGTATAATAAAATAGTGAAATTGCTTTAAAAATATCCGTGTTTTATGAAAAATATTCATAAAACGCTTTTTAGGGCTATTTTTAGAAAGCTTAATTCGTCCGGCTTTATAGAATAAATAATTAAGAATAGATTTATGTATAATGCGCAATAAAGAAAATCTAATTATATGTTACATGTATTATTACTAAAGGATCGTTTATTTAAGGTTTAAATACTAAGAAAGATAGACTAAGATAAGAGCGTTAAGATGAGTCATTTAAACTATTTTTATAAAATGTTTATAAAGTATTTAGTTTTACAAATAAGTATAACTACTTTAATTCCTGAAGACCTATCTGTATTGTGCTTTAACAGTTTTCACGATATAAGGCAATATTTATAGCTATTTCAAAACGTCTGAATTTTCTGCTATTTAATCTATTATAATGCCAAATAATATACAAAATCACACGTCAAAGTTTTAAATAAGCTATAAGTCGCTAAAACTTATCAGCAAGTCGTTCAGTATGGTATTTTAACACTGATTATTCCGTCCGTTATTTCTTAGTGCTTGTCAGTAATCAGTAACAAGATGAGTCAAGTATTAACATTCGATGCGTGTGCGCATGCTCTTCCTGTACGAGCCATGGTTGCTATGCTGCTATCAACATCCGACATTGGTTATGTACAAATTACTAATATAAGAGAAACTAAACATAATAAATAGTCTATCAAATGAATAAATAGCTAACTATTGGTATTATTTTTAAAGTAAAATAATGTTTCACCATTCACAGTTTAAGAACAGTTCGGCATACATACCTGTAACAAAAAAAATAATAATTAATAACATAATACACACACAGAGAAAGAATAATATGTATATTATATCTATAATAAAAAAAAATCTAAATCATTAAAATATCTAGTAATATTTTTTTTCCTTTCCCACGTCATCACCATCGAGCTTACGACATAAACCTTTAAAAAGTAACTAATCTACATACAAATTGTACTCTAACACTGCTTCATAAAACAACTCAAAACCAAAACGCATCTAACCATATTCAAACCACGTAGTCTTCACTCTTCCCATAAAGCAACATTCCCCAGATCCCACGGTCAGGTGTCACAAAAGATCGTAGTCAATTTAAATAACTGCATTGTAGTACTTTCCTAGCCATTGTATTTTGTACAGGGCTAGACGAAATCTATCCCGAGGGAACCCCATGAATTAATGGTGACATAAATTGTTTTAATGTTAACGGTTTTTTTGGGTTGGGTTTGAAAGAATTGGAGGGGAATAACTGGTGATAAATATAATTTTGGTGTTGAGAATTTGTGATATGTATAATTAATCTTGGAATAAATTAAACAGATAATCATGATGAATAATATTTGTGTAAAACTAAACACAAAAAAATAAGACAGAAGAAGAACTAAAATGATTGCATTTATAGAAAGATAATGTATTATAATATGTATAATATGTAATTAATGTAACACGTATATTAAATTATGAAAAGTGAGAATTGAGAACACTAGATAAAAGTCAATTTGGCGAAGAAATAAGATAGTATCGAAACACCCAAAATAAATAGGAAATAAATAGGTTAGAAATACCTATCTGTCCTACGAGTATCAAGTAGGTATTTTATGGATATTAATACTGACATCCCTTCTTTTATATTAAAACAAGCTTTCCGCCCGCGTTTTCAAAGAAAAACCCGCATAGTTCCCGTTCCCGAGGGATTTCCGGGATAAAACCTATCCTATCTTTCAAGTTGGATCAAACTGCACATGGTGTGCGAATTTTATTATAATCGGTTAAGTGGTTTAGGAGTCCATTGAGGACAAACATTGTGACACGAGATTTATATATATTAAGATAGTTTGGTCTTTCAGTAACGATTTATATATACGGATTAAGCTTTTTTGCACTAAATTCCGCCCATTTAATCTACATTTCAATACCATTTATTTGAGTCTGTATGCTATAATATATATAACAACAGCCAATGATCACACGTGTACTAAATATGAACCAAAATATTTAAGACAGTGTACTTCTATAATTCCATGATTTGCATAATGAAATACCTATCTGTACTATAAATCTTCTAAATAAAATGTAAGGGCGTATGCAGAAAGAAAGCTGGAAACTTGCGCTTGTCAAGTTGTCAGCGCTGCGCTGGCAACCCGCGCTGGAAAATATATGAACACGCGCCGATTAGCGCTGAACGGCGCCGACAAGTTCCGACCAACTTCAACAAGCGCTGGTCAGCGCTGGGCGCTGCCATATAAAATTTGTCTTGGTCTGTTCAACCTGCTTCCTTTGTTTAGAACGAACCAACGCTGACAAGCGTCAAGCGCCGGTAAGCGCTTATAAGTTTCCAGCTTTCTTTCTGAATACGGCCAAGTTTCTAATTGCATTACTCGGTTGTAAACGAGATACTACATATAAACAGATACTACATATAAACAGATCGAGAACAAAGACTAATTTATCGATATCGTCTAGATTCAAGTATTGTTCTAAAAACTTGTTTCATACCTGCATTGCCTGCATTTTTTTAATCAAGTTAATTACCTGCATCATTAATCTCACCGAATCGAGTATCTGCTAGTAACAATATCAGTCGGACAAGTAACGTCCGCTACAACAAATATGTACAAAGTTTAACTATTATTATAATAAATACAAAATCTTAATTCCCATCTACAGGTTACTATTATTAAAGTAATATACAAGTCCGTTGAAGCGATGAAAAGATAGGGTCATATCCCCTGGGAGAACTTTAAGAAAGCTATTGTATTCGGACTTATACCATAAAACAAGTCAACCCTTATAATTGTCGAAAGGACAATAGTAAACGTCTCAAGAAACGGTATTCGGTGTACGGACCGCGTATTTGTTATCCTTCAGAATTAGCGGTAGCGAACGACTTAATAGTATCAAGTATTAGGGGTGTAATGGGAATGCTCACGTAAAACTGAATTCGTTGTGCGGAAAGTGTATTTGCTACGCTTTAACTAGAATATAATAAAGAGCTTTATATCACAAGTGCGGAGACATTATGGAAATATTTATTATTTGGTTCAGTAAAGATGTTGTGTAACAAAGAAAAGTTGAGTGCTTGATATTTTCAAACGACCCGTATAACTTGAAGTACCCCTATGTAAGTTCCATGACCCCTGGAGTAAGGTGTATTTCTATGGGGGTAATCAACGAAGATCTTGACGGTTCAAGAATCTTGTTCCCATCAGAAATTACATGTGGGGCCTGCAGGTACATACGCCACTAGTCTATTGAGTTTTTATAGTAAAAGTTATAAAGATAAATGAGTTTTTTATACGTTAATTTAAATAAAAGGTGACCTCTATGCTATCATGGTTTCAAGTTCAACCATTTCGACGAACGCTAAATCACTTCCAATAGCTCTTATCAATTAAAGCTTCATTTCACAATTTCCACTTCAATTATAAAGATTCCTACCAGGGAATTACAATATAAATGATATATTTTTAGATCGACCATGCTACCTCGAAATGGTACAAAATAATCTTCCAACAGCAAACGTGTTCATTTCAGTTTAGATATAACAGACTGACAAACAAACACCTTAAGATTTCGCATTAATATAAGTGGATCAGAAATTGCATTGGCTGTTACGTCACAAATGAACACCTCTATATGGCTATAGACGTATTTCCGCTAAATGGATGTAGGCAGCCATTTAGGGAGCGGTGTAATAAGGAATAGGAGATACCGTTTTTGTCATTTCTTTGATAATGTAATAATAAGTGGGATAAGAAGTAATGTAGGCACATGGTATTTGTTTGAGATCTATATATTAATTACAACAGAAGATATAACCTTTATTATTTATAGTGTAAATACGAGACCATGTTTATATTTCTTGGTATAGATAGTCCTTTCAAAAATGCAGTAACTCGTTTTTATCTACTAAAACATGTGTATACAGCCGAATAATTAGAACATACCATAATTTACAATACATTACAGATAAAGTTAAAATAAGTGTTCCCTTGAATATTTACATTGTTATTTATTTAATTCAAATCATTGTTTCATTGTAGTTAAAGAGTCGTTTCTAAGCATTTGAATTCAAACAAGCCATAAGGCGGCTTGCCTGGAATCAAAATAAAATTATAACTTATTGATATATTATTTGTTTTAGTTGGTTTTGAATGAGCTCAAAATAATTTCACCAGCAGATTGCTGCATTATTCCTGAGTCACTATCTTTAATTTTTTTTTACCCCAGGTTAGCCCAGACGGAGCAGGGTTGCGACTAGTAAGTAAATGATAAATCGCTACCGCTCATAGCTCGTACCGCGGGATTGGCTCTCACGCGGAGAAATGAACGTAATTAATTTGATTAATCGCAAGTGCCGTCTTTGAAGCATTCCTGTGATGAGTAACAGGAGATTTTTTAGGCCTCTAGTATCTTGTCCGTTGTATTGTACCATGGGTTATATAATGAGAGGAATTAATGGTATTTTTAGGCGTTGAAATTGATAGAATTAATTTAGATATTCCGCATGAACGAATTTTGATACTTGGTGGAGGTTAGTTAGCTTAATTAGTTGTACGAAATTGTGTGACCTACAAATGCATACAAAATAAATTATCGAATGACCTTATCTGCTAAAAATAAAATTAATTCGTGATTTCACTATTTGATAGCCTTATTCAATTTTCCTTATAATAAAATTACTCCCTATCCGACTAGACGAACCATCGTTTTCTGTATAACATTAATAAGATTAACTGAATAGAATAAGCAAAAGATATATTAATAGATTCCTAGTAAATACGCTCATACAAATTCGTGGAACATTCCACGATTTTATCTCACCAAGATCACAAAACCACATGTTTTGACAAGAGATAATTATGCTGTACTGGGAATCCTTTACCTGAGTTAAAACAACGTTAGATAACCTTCAGGTAGCCATACGGTCGTATTTTCGTGTAGTTAATCGTTTTTCCCATGGACCGCCGACAGGGGTTCAAAAGAAAGAGAAATTAAATAAAGAAGTCCCCAGAAAAGGTCGTTTTACATTTCATGGATTTTATGCCGAACGTGACTTTTAAAAATAAAGTTAAAACATTGATTTAGCCCAAAATGTATTATTATTACCAAGAAACGTTGTACAATCGTTCACTGACGTATATGTAATTAAATGTTTATAGATATTTTTTATTTATATATTTATCATAATTATGCTTACTCCATATGAATATTGTCAAATGCACGAACTACAATCTAATGCATTCCCATTATGCTTTGCATACTTAATACTATTGTATGTTGCTTGATACAGCTTGGTCCTTTGTGTATCGAATGCGCGGTTCTTACATCGAGTATCGGTTATTGACGTGCGATTCCCCGAACTCAATATAAAATGTATGAGCCGGTTGACTCATTCAAGATCACCTAAATATAACATATTTTCGAATATAGCTATTTATTAGTTTTTTGTATGTATTTTCCTCTTAAAACTGCTTTCTTGAAGTAAGATTTTGTTAATAGTTTCAATTGTGTTCAAAGCATTTATGAAGAATAAATAATTTATAGATACTTAATAATAATTAATAACAAACTAAGACATACATAAAAAAATATTGCACGATGGTAAAATAATCAGAAAAAAAAATCTATTTTTACTGTCTTTAGCAAACAACAACAAAGAATTCCCAGTAAGATGTTCAGTAACATAATAAACAATTAAATTCTAAGAAAATTGAAATACTCATTACCAAGTAGAGATAGGATTATGTATCATAATACAAGGTTGAATACATATACAATATCTCATTACATAAAAAACCTAATACCTACATTAGTATAAAAATTACACATAAAAAAAATATCTCAATAATTAATAAACAACACTTACTGAAAATTTTCCAAGTTTTTAAAATAACGAATCGTTACTTTTATTAATAAATTTGTAAATCATTCATATTTTTTAAGAGAATTAAATAATCTAATAACATCAATAAAATGATATATCGGAATACATTTAAGTAATTTTAGCTTATTTTCTTGCCAGTATATATAAATATATTAAAAGAAATTACTAAGAGGAAAAATTCGTTCACAATTCCTTATATCTAAAAATCACGTATACCGTTTCCAAATTAAATTGCACACAAAAAATACCCCAAATTGAATAAAAACAATCATTAGAAAGAGCAACCAATCCACTGAACTTCAAAATCCTTCAAAGGCCGCCAACACAAAGGCGACTAATAAAATCTTGACTAAAACGGTACAATACGGCAGAATTGAAAGGCAATTCCATTGAAAGCCTAGGAAGTGTGGGACAAACAGACTTTTTATTCTATCCGTGTTTTATGTTACCCTGGTAACTAACTTGTGGTGTATTGCTTTATAATATAACGTTCAAACTGTCGTAGGTTCGATTCTGTGAGATATTAACGATTACTGGTGTGACGGGACATGATACTGAATATTAATTTGCGTGAAAATCGATTTGCGAAATTAATATACACCATGGGAAGTGTCTATAAAGTTTTAACTAACTCCGAAAACAGCAAAAAATATTTTAGTTGTCATATGTGAATAGGTATGTACCAGTTATGCGAGGTTAAAAATTAAAACTTTCGTGATCTTGAAATATATTAATAATATAATTGATGATCAAAATATATTTTTATTTAATTTGTACGGTAAACTAAACACAGGAAGTCAAATTTTAAATTATCAAAAAGCTTACGTAAGAAAAAATATATACGCCACATTTTTAACAAGTTTGACTAGGGGGTAGATTGTGAAACTGTACCTACAACGATAAAATAAAAACCATTGAAAATAATTATAAATAAGACCAATAAAGTAAACACAAAACTTTAAAAATATCACGAATTTCCGTTGTAAACCGGCACTGTGTTACAAAGATATGATAAATAATAAAAAGTCGTTAAACTCACCAAAGCAAACCAAATCCGTTCATTAAAAATAAAATATATTATTCTCAATCGTTGAACAAAAACACAACTCTAATACTATCCTCACTAAACTACAGTAAACACTAAACTAATTTGGACACAATGACTAGATATATAAAGATCGCACGGACACAACCGACACCGTCAACGGCTGAATCATAACTGACTCGACGAGGGTCAAGTTTTCGGAGAAAAAAAAACAACTGCAGGCAAAGCACCCATACGTTACGGCCGAGATGGTTTCGACAAAAAAGAACCCTAAATATTATCGTTCGTCAATAGTGCGTTTCTCAAATTGTATTTAAACGTTCTTCAAAAATAGCGAAAGAATATTTCAATTTGGAACATTTGTTTCGTTAATCAATTGATTCGATTACAGATGGTTGACACTTTTAAAATGGCACGCCAAATTGAATTTGGAACAAAAACGAAGGCTTTGTCTATGCGAATTCGTAGTTTTTTCTTTTTGTCTATGTGTGGTTAGTGACTTTGTAAGTACGCCTAAGACATTGACAGTCACATTTCAAGGTAACGCCGTCCGATCATTGTACTCAATTTAATGACCCCGCTCAGAGCAGTTTTGAATATATAAATTATAAAAAGTTGTTCCTTGACAAATCAAATGACGTAATTCTTATTGATTGAAATACGTTATATGTATTAGAAATTTGCTATGGACTATTTATGATTAAAAGCAATCTAGTAGTGAATATTTTGTTAATTAAATTTATTGAAAACGGACATAAAATGAAGGTACTTCAAGGTAATTTGAATTTGACCTCGGTCTATTTTATTCGCGTGTATGTTAGAAAAAATATATCATCTTGAATTGTCGTTACGTAAGTATTCAACTATTTTTTTATTAAGTTGAATATATTATAATTTAACGTAGCAACAGAGCACTGAATATAAAATTAATTAAATGGAATTGTTCATATAATAAATGAATACTTTTTTTATATTAAAAATTGCATTAGGCTATAGACATCAAATTTTAATAAATGAAATCATGACATTACCTATCTAACATTTAAAAGGAGACAAAATGCTTATTCCATTAAATATATTTCAAGCTATTTTTAAACTTATTACCATATTTCATCTTTAAAAAGACTATAAATCTGAGAATTTTGAGCCACATTTTGAGAACCGCTGTCTCACACAGCTGCCGCTCGCACACATGTGCATTTCGTGCGTGTGTGTGTGTATTATATAGGGGTGTTTAATGCGTGGGGTGTCCCGTTTAATGATCATTGTTATATTGATTTGATTATTATTATTAACTATATGTTCTGTGCAAGATAATGTGCATTTTATACATAGTACCGTAATAAAATTATTTTATTGTCGGAAAATTTGGTTTTATACCTGCATATTATTTTCCTACTGTTATATAAATGCCAAAGTTTGTATAGATGTTTAGAAGATACTTTGCCATCGAAAATGGATCTGGGTGAGATTTTCCATAGATATCGATTACAGCTAAGATTAGCCTAGGCCCAAGACGTTTTATAATTTTCCCTAAAAGTGAAGCCGCGGCCGCGGGTACAAGCTAGTTCCTTCTCTATAATCCCATATAAAACTGAATGCTCTTTTAGGATGGTAATGCATCTGCTAATTCTTTCCGTTTTTTCTTGGGTAGGAAAAGGTAGTGTGTGTCACATTATATTGGATGATATTCACTTCCTGTGTATTTTTATTTGTTATAGTTTTAGATGACTGTGCCGCATAACGTTAGATGACGAATCTTCTAATTTAGTTCTTGTGTTTTTAATAAATACTGAAAACAGAAACGTATATAAACAACTAGTCAACTAGTAAATCAATAGCTTACCTACCTACAATCTATACATAAGATACGGAACAAATCTTATCAGATTTGACGCCTTTGACAAACATACATACAAACTTCGCATTACTTACCTTCAGTATCTACTTAGACAGATGACCTCCGTCACAAAACGTTAGGTGACGCTCTTTTAACTTTACATAAAAACTCAAAGGTTTCGCTTGTGACATTTGAGTTATGAATCACGATGAAAAGTTGTTATTCCAATTCATTTCGGTTTGATTAATATGTCTGTCTGTCTATACCTAACGACATTTCCGACTTGTGTTAAATACCAACTAAATGTGTGTTTTGTGTAATTATCTATTACTTATAGGTAAATGTTTTAAAAACTTTTATAGATTGTATGCGGTATTTTATTATTAAAGAATTATTATTAAGAGCATTCTGTATTTATACTTTTCTAGAACTACCTACACTTTTTGTTACTAATATTGTAATTATTTATATTATAATTATTTGTTAGTTTTACGTAATTTAAATATAATATAACTTAACATAAAACCTACTGCGTCTAAAAATTGTGTGTATGAATAATTTTATGTAAATAAATAATTGATCATAGACATATTGATCAATTTGGAAATATAAAAGCAGTAACTTACACGGGGAAACACTTAGATGACTAATTTATTTAATTTCCACATTATTAAAATTCTTGTGTAATATATAAAACAAGTATTTAGCGACGTATGAATAAAGATAAATGCTAAAAAACACAAAAGGTGAACGAATCTTTAAAATAATGTAATTTATCGTACATTGACGTTATGGAGGTGCGATTTTTACATTAAATATAGATATTTACATAATCTATACTTTTGTTTAATTTACCAATATTTGCCTCATCATATAATTTGTCATATAAAATAACGAACGTTTCAATTTTTTTGTCCGAAACAAGTTTTAGTTTGAGTCATTTGTATCAGATTTCATACGAATTATTTTGAAATACATACCTTTATCTCATGTAGATATATAATATTTATTACTAGTGGTCCGCCCTTGGTACATATTTCGCAATAAAAAGTAGCCTTTGTTCTTTCTCAGGGTCTAAAGATTGTCCGTGCCAAATTTCATCAAAATCGGTTGAGAGGTTTAAGCGGAAAAGCGTAACAGACAGTCATACAGAGTTACTTTCGCATTTATAATATTATAAATATAATATAGTAGGGATTCTGTTTAGATAAAAAAGCAATATTTAATTCATTAATACTTAAAACTATAATAAAAACTGAGTCAGTAGATATTTTCCTGCAGAAACTTGAGATTAACATTCAAACTTTGAGTTACCTATCCAAAAAATAAAAAACAGCTAATTAACTTCACAGTTCCCAGTTAACACCGTCACCTACCTACCAACTAGGTACGTTTTTTATCAAAAATTCGCAACTAAGTATGCAGTCAAAGATGTTTTCACAAGGAACTAACGAGAGATTTTAATGAGCGTCTTATGAGACTGTTTTAATGACACTGCCCAGTGCTGTGTGTAATTTATTTATACCACCTTGGCATATTTCGGAGGTTCGTATGAAAAGACGAGACGGGAAAGTAAAAAAAAGTATGAGTTTTCAAAGACCTGAGTACGTAGTTAGTAGATACCTACGTTTTCTATTTCTTATTACGTTTCCTTAACCTACTTATTCGTCTGTACAGTGTTAGATATATAATTTAAAATTGTTTAGCCCTTTGCATAGAAACTTTAGTAAAAAGGCGTATAATATTGGTTGTTTCTATACTGAGAAAAAAAAAAAGATTGGATTGTTTAAAAACAGAATTAATTGAATTTGAATTCCGTCCTTATTATTAAGAAGTATCTATTAAATATCTATGATTAAAATTTTACAGTTACAAATGCAAGTAATCGACTTACAATTTCAATTGCAACCTTTAGACTCTATTCATGGAAAAAAATACTTCATAATAACATTTATTCTTCCCAAAACCACACGAATACTTAACATACAACCAAAAGCGCTAAACGGCTAAACCAATAAACAACCGCGAATGTTTACAAGGCATGCGCACATTATAAATAGCCCATATTTCAAAAAGAGTTTCAGCTTAAACAGAAAGATGAATCATCTACGCTTACGAGTCGTAAAAATCGTCATATGGTGGGGGCGATGACCCGTCCGTTGACCCTGGTACAGTATTATATTATTACCTTCCATAGGTAATTGTGCCTACCTCAACACGCATGCGCGACACGTGTGCCTGTGTGCACTATCTATGCGTTGGTGGGTTGCATGTGTGCGTCGTAACTATGACTTGAAGACGTGCATTCTTATAAATAGTAGTCTATAACTAAAATTGCACTACGTCTCAGTAAGCTTCCTGATATGTTCCTTTGTTTATCTGACAGTTAAAATAAATAAATATTTCAGGACAATTTTCACACACGGCACGATCTGATTCCATACTAAGCCTTCGCTTGTGTTATGGAAACCAGATAGCTGATAAACATACATATTTAATTTTAAATGAATACTTATGTAGCTAATTAACACCCAGACACAGAGCTAACATCTATGTTCATCACACAAATATTTGCCCCGGGTGGGAATCGAACCCACGACCTCTGGCTTGGAAGGCAGGGCCACTACCAACGAAGCCAACCGGTCAGTCAAATGACAAGTAATGCCTGAAAACTACGGGCTATTATATGTATAGGACTTATTTTAGAATTTTTATCGCAATACCATTTGTAAAAATAATCATTTATTACATTTACCGCAGCATAAACATGTGGGATGATCAAATAAATATAAAGAAGCTTGTATATTTCAGAAAATTTTATATGAATTCTTAATAAAGCATATTTTCAGTTTACTTTTCACTTTTTATCTTATTTTGATATTAGACTAGTAAATTAAATTCAATGATCTAATAAAAACATACGTATAAAATTTAATTTCGACGCAAAATTTATAATTATTTAAGTATTTATTATTTATTTTATTTATTTATCTATAATTTTGAGTACCTACTTAAACGTATTTTTATAATTGAAGAATTATTTACACTCCATTGTTTATAGCTAACTTAATTATTAACCCTCTTCAAAATTAACAAAAAGTGAAGTAAAAGTAATAAAATTTGTAAAAAAATCTTATCTGTTTTACGATAAAATAAAATCGATTTTATGCTTTAAGCACATTTGGGTCTGTAATAACTTATGCACTTACAACTTACGCGGTTGCAAAGAGCTTCCGTTAAGTGTTAAATGATAAACATAAAGTAGTGTTGTTACTATAAAATATCGATAAAAATTATTCCGGTTTTCAAAAATATTTATCGAAAAATAAAACACAACTTTTGCTTTATTTTTCCAGACAAAATTATTATACATGGGTACATGTTAAATAATTAATAAGTTCAAAATTTCGACATAACAACATAATATCACGAAATTTATTAAAGTATGAATAGACTTAAATATAACAAATAGACTGATTACACTAAGCCTCTATTACGATAATAATACTAAGCAAAAATGTATATTTGAAAAGAAATTCTTCGTATCATTTTCTTTGAGAATAATGAAAGGCATCGAGAATCAGGTCACGTTATTTAAATAATATTTTAAAATAACTTATAATAAACGATGTTTTATCTAGCTATATATGATGACCACGTTTAGAGACAATCGTCTTGACACGTATTTCACACAAAAAAAAGTATTGGGCGGAAAGAGAATTTATTTTAGATATATTTCGTTGGCTTCTGGTGTATTAAAAACTTTGTATCTCCATTTTATTGTTTGTTGTATAAGTTTTGCTTTTTCATAATTTGAATTTCTGTACATAAGCCTTAAGTTTATTTTAGAATCAAGAAATAGGTAATTTGGAATGTTAGTACCCATATTAATACCATATTAATAACCTTATTATAAGTAGTTAAACATCGAAGCATCAATCAATCTTTAAACATCCTAAATGGGAACAATTTAAACACCATTTATCATAATAAGATTACAATCAAAGAGACTATCTTAATAAAATTTCGCTGTTAACAAAACAACCTTTTCCACACATGGCATCGATAAACCGCACATCACTACTTTACATAAGCAACAATCTTTCCGTTTAGTGTTGTGTTTCGTGGCGATATCGATGTCGGTCATTCGATATTCTTGCATCATTCGGGCCGAGGATACGGTTTTGCTCCAGATCCTAAGGAAGTCTAGTCAACTGAATAGTGTTATATTTAGCACCTTATCATGGTGTAATATTGGCGTAAACTAGAAGTACCGGAAAAGCACCCTTTGTGTAAATCAAGGATAGGTAAAAACCACAGTATATTAACCACTAGCTGCGCCCCGCGGTTTCACCCGCATGGCTCTGCTCCTGTTGGTCTTAGCGTGATGATATATAGAATATAGCCTTCTTCGATAAATGGGCTATCTAACACCGAAATAATTTTTCAAATCGGACCTGTAGTTCCTGAAATTAACGCGTACAAACAAACTCTTCAGCTTTATAATATTATATAGTATAGATTTATACGTATATCAAATTTGAAGAAGAAAAATACAGAAACGAACTTTTCATAATATCCAGGGATTAGTTGCAAGATCGTAAGACGTAAAAAGCAATTAAATTTTTACACATCGGTATATTGCTATGCTAAATTTAATTGATATTTGTTAAGTTTCAACATCAGTATAAACATAGATACTTAAAAAAATTACAACAATATTACCTTGTGTTTAATTTTCGCGAGTAGTATATATTTAGAAATTATAACAAAGACAAACAAACGGATTCTACTGTAGCTAAAGTCCGTCTCCCCAATCCCCGTGACCACGCTCGCTGAGTGTTCGAAACGTCGGGTTAATAATACAATGAATAAAAGGCCTTAAAATTTAAAAAAATATTACCTACAAATTCAATTCAAAACTTTCCATGACCTATAAAAATAAACTTAGATGTCTAGAACATTCGTATTACCTAAATAATTATATTTCTAACTTGAATCGAGTCTGGGAACATTGTTACCGTATTTCAACAATGAAATAGCATATTGAGTTAAAAACAAAAGCTTGTCATAAAATTTGGATGGCCCATGAAGCTGATTGCTAAAAAACTTTCCTTAAAGGAAAAAAGATTTTCATTCTTTTATTAGAAAGACAACCACTTATGTTATTTATTTTGTGTAATTTATCCTCTTACGGCGTTTTTTTATGTGTTTTAATTTTTTTCGGCTTTTTTGTGAATTTTTCCATTGCTTTGTTTACTTCAGTTCTTTGTTGGATAACTTATCTATTTTTATGTTTTACTGTACAAATAAAGTCATATTTGTTCTTAGTTTTCAAATATGTATGTCGAAAGTAAAATTGAGATTGAGATACTGGTACTTTGGCCCGCTTAAAGTTTAAACATATTGTTATTATTTTATCTTCCTAAAATATCTGTAACTAATCACTACATAGTATAAAACAAAGTCGCTTTCTTTGTTCCTTTGCATGCTTAAATCTTTAAAACTACGAAATGAATTTTGATGCGGTTTTATTTAATAGATAGAATATTCAAGAGGAAGGTTTTAGTATATAATTTATTAGGTTTTAGACAAAGCGGGCGATGCCGCAGGCGGAAAGCTAGTAATAAATAAGGACAGGATTTCAACCCTTTGTCCAGTTCACAAAGTGCATTTTCCATTCACATAAGATGAAACAACTAATTTATTAATAAGCGAAACAGAACAGAACACGGAAGGCTTGTAAATAAACCAATCGAAGTTTCTCGAACTTTGCAATTTCCTCCTTTGATTGGGCTTTTACTTAACAAGCCTGGAGATGTTTCATCAAATTTTATGTTGGACTTCGTAAAGATCGTGGTCTTAAAGAGGCTGGCGTTTATCGAAGCAAATATTTTAAATAATATGTAAATAAGCTATCGAAAACAGTTTTTGATTGATTTGCTGAAATTACATGATTCTGCGAGCTTTTGGTTTGAATGTACTTATTGTTTTGTAATTTTCAAACACTTATTTCTTTGTTGTTCTTGGTATAATTTAAATAGGTAATGTAAAACTGTAATTTTATTATTCAAATAGATAACACGCATCAACGTATTTTTTTACAAAATTTCAGCAATAACTTAAGATATTTATATACCTAACATTTCAGTGTCAATACGAAAACAATATTTTTCATTGAGTTTATTTAATCCAATAACTTTACAATTTGTCCATATACATTTTGTTTCAGCTAACTCAATAAATTTTTAACGATTTTCTCGAATTAGCGAATCATTCAATCCTATGAAACAAATAATATTTTGTTAGAATTCAAAAGCCATTGAAACATTTTTAACGTTCATTCATACAAATCCATTTGTCAATTACACAGCAAAATGTCACGCGATTATGAACTTAACGTGTTATATAAATAGATAGAATTTAATGACTATTTTCGTTTGTCAATATCAATGGATTCGCTGAAATTAGAAGGTACTGTAAAATAATGTTTGGAAATTTCTTGTCTCTTGTCGCTTGTCGTTGAGCGAAATTAATAATTATTGTGTTATTTTAGGAAAAATATTAATTATCTTTTACTTAAGTAATCAGATTTTCGTTTTAGCTTTTAGTTCCAAAAATAGACTGTTCTATTATAACTATGTACTATAAATAGACTTTATTTCACAGATAATTACTTAAACTGTTGTGTTAAAATTAACAAGGTACGAACATACTGAAATCGTCGTTTTATAAAAGTCCTAACTACTTATTACACAGAATTACATATTATTGTATTACAACAATCTACCAACATTTGCATTTATTCCCGATCAAAACCCCAATACTAAGTACCTACCTACCAAAAAATCTCAACAAGTCTAGCGTTTCCCAGATAGCTAGCGCACTTTATTACCTATCAGGAACTAGCCTAAACTTTACATAAAGATAATTCCCGCCTTGTAAACAGGAACCGATCGATGCAGCGGGTAAACACACGGCGGTTGTCATGGCGACCGCTACGGACCACCCCCGCCCCCATGCACCGCACCGGCGCGTCTGTTTATTATGACGCCGTGTTCTGACCGGCTTTAATGCGGTTAAAAAGTGTAATCCAACGAATTTTGTAGACATTTGTGGTAGTGAACTAGTAAATAGCTTGATTTACCATCAGACTAAGTATCTGCGAAATAAATTTGATTTTAGAGCTTAGACGTGTTGGAAGACGATTACTAAATATAACATAGTCAAACATTATTTAAAATAGGTAGTTTATTCATTGATTTCTTTGAAGGCAATTGTTATGTATTTCTTACAAGAAAATTTGGCTCACCAGATGTTTACGATCATTTCTCGTACTTACCTGGAAAATAAAAATATTTAAATTAGCTTAGGTATACTGTCTAAGTACATTGAATACTCAAATTCCATATAATTTGTTTTAAATAAATTTTAATGTTAACTATAAAACAATTTCTTTTAACACACGAAGTCTCTAGAACATTCCAGAATTTGTAAATACAAATACAACGCCATCTAGCGTCGATCGATGAAACAGATTAACAGGACCAAAATTAACACAACGATGGACGAATATTATGTTCCAACACGATAAAAGTATTCATTTGAAAGCAAGCATAAATAATTTGACTTACTTTTTTTTAATACTCGCGATTACGTAAGTCCCAAAAAAAATGGCAATCGAAAATCCCATCGCATTTCAACGTTACAAAAATTACATCCGAAATAAACGTCTCGAACAATACCCGCAAAATAAATACGATCCCAATAAAAAGGTTTCATCCAAACAATTTATATGTAACATTTATACATTCATCTTTCACAATATAGCATTGTTTCCTATAACAAAAGCACCATGCTTTGTTCGCTATAGAACGGTCAACTTCGAACTTTGCCTAAAATTTATAATTTTATTACGAAATTAGCTTCCATAATTTATTTGGAAGTTTCTACGACCTGTGGGCATTAAAGGGTTTAATGGCGTCATTTAATATTATAAACGAACGATGTAAAATTACTAAATTTGTTAATGGAGTGCGTGACGAACTAGATGTTATATTTTATGACCGCTCTTTTAAATTTTACATTGTGGATTTGGATAAATTGTATGAGTTTAACTTCGATGATAAGACTCTTCAAATGTCCAATGTACCAAGATCATTTTCGGCAGATAAGCATAAGTGATAAGACTTAGGGCCGATTTTTCAATACTTGGTTAAAATTTATCCGTCCAATAAAGTACTACACGAACATTTTAAAATGTCACCTGTAAACTGTCAAATACGGACAATTACAATACATTTTTAAAATGGTAGTTACGTTATTCGATGAATAAGTTTTAACCAACGATTGAAAAATCAGCCCTAAGACAAATTTTCCACGAGATTAATTGTAAAAATTAAATTTTAAACAAATAAATAAATCTTCATGTAATAAGTTTAATTAGCGACTAATTTTTCAAAATATATGTTTTCATCGCGCGTAAAAGATTTCCACAGATGGCTTATTCTTGCTTTTGAGTTATTGACCCAGGAAAAAATTAAAAATAATAAGTTGCGCGGTAAAGATGGACCAAGAAATCTTTCCCTAAATTCTTAGTTATTTTATTAACATACTAGTGTCAAAGCTATGTAGCCTTTGAAACTGCCACTATTCGGTTAAAATTATTCACACCGTTAATAATTATGTATAATAAATTGTGTCGAATTGTCGGAATTGACACGAAATAATATTTGTTAGCGGACCATTTAGTGTTCATGGTTCAATTAATTTCGATTGAATGTGTAAATTGTGTTCCAATGAATTGTTATTTACATAAATATAATCGTAGTAGTAGTAAACACAGTAGGTGTTTCGTTAGGCGTATTAAAAGACGGTATTAACGTGAATATTTTTAAGCTATTGCATAGCTTCTATCGTGGGCCTTGAGCGCGGGGACCGAATCGAGAAATTCCGTAACGAAAAAACCTCACACTCCCCACTCCGACGGGCGGAGGTGTGGCTTGAAGGCATAGCATGCATGATGCAATTGCTTTACCGCGGCAGTCCCCGAGTGCCACACGTCGTTTTTTTTTTTCAAATTTATGATTTTATCTTTTAAATTTTAATCCTCCTTGATTAGAATCTAATCCATATTGACACATTTAATTCACGATAATCAGACAAACACGATAGACATGATTTACCTTAGACCGCGTCACCGCTTTCCATCAGGACTGTGGTCAAATGTCTGCCTATTTTATATTATAAAAAAAAAACATGGATTTGTAAGAAACAATTTAACAAATGCGTGAGAAATCAACAGATAACGAAGTAAAAAGATATGACAAACTGTTTTAATACTGTAGGCTGTAACCATACAACGTTACACTCTTGGAAATACACGCATCCATTTCTAATACATTAAAAGTCGCATAATTATCAAGCCCATACCGTTGACCTATATCTGCTAAATGTTTCATACGCCCACGCCGGCGACATAATGAAATTGTCAGTAGTAAATGTTATTACAGCAAGATACGGATTGAAATGCGTTAGGCTGATTACTTACGAGGCTGTAAAACGCTACCGGTTGTGACGGGAAATGTAGTTCATAAAAATGACTACACAACTTACTACGCTTGAAAATAAGAACATACTAGAGAACGAAACGTTATTAAATAATAAACATGTCAGCACTTATACATTCTAAAGCATGAATATATTATATTGACGACTTGCTAAATTCGTAGATAAATGCCTTACCAGCTACCACCTGCAGAAGTATTTTTACATCTCTGTTTCTGCGTTGATTTATCAAATAAGTAAGAATTCCTCTTCTTTAGTCTAACATTTTTACAACACAACAAGATACACATCTATATGTTAAAATCTTTTTACGTCACGGATTTTGAAGTGCTTTTTTATAAGTAAGGGTAAGGTAATATGTAATTTATTAAGTATTCTACAAAGCGTGCGAAATCTTTTTTTTTATAAACAACAAACAGCTCCGTATGTAATCAGCTTATCGCAAAATAACGTTAAGCCCGGACACGTCCAGAGGGAAGTAATCTCGAATAAATCAACCAACTAATACTTAAATGGGCTATTAAGTATTTGTTAACTTCATTTTTGTACCTCATTAAATACTTTACAACGGATTAAAATCGCAATTTGGTTAATGTATTGTTTTGAGCGTTATGAATAACCGCGCCTGCTTCAAATAATTTGCTGAATAATAAACTAATTAATATATTATTTATAGAAGTGTCCATACCTTAAAATGCATAAAATATATCGCACAGCTTCAATTTTTTTTTGTAAAATCTAATTTATTGTGTCAATAGTCAATACTAATCGTTTATTCAATAACTATTTTCACAAAATTTAATAAGATCATAAGTATGTATCTTAAAATTGATATTTGATATGAGTCTGTCGGGATAATTTACCCAACTGCGTCGAAGAAAAAGGGAGTGGCATAGCGTGAGTAACAACTGAAAGAATTACATAATAAAAAAGCCATAGCAACAAAAATATTGTTACAATTAACTCGTGAGTCATTGTTAGAATTTGAATTCAACAATTTTTATCTTTACCGTAAAATCTTTAACGGACGCTACGCAAGAACAATGTGGGTACCCATGTACAAATTAAATAGCGCAATTTGAACCTAATTGCGTGGTAATAAGAACCATGGAATGCGTTAGGTTTACTGGGGGTCATAAAAATAAAGGGATATAAAGATAGCAGACGTAGACCGAGCGCTGGTTGGCGTTTTGTTTGTTTTATCTGTTCTTAACTTGAACACTTTTTCGGTAAATATATTAGAATGAATGTTGAGACTTTGAATTGGTTTAATAATTAATTTAATATGTTGAATTATAAGGTGATAGGATTATAATATTCTTACATTTATAGACTGCGCAATTATAGAACTTGGATTAAATTAATTTTCTGTACTAATTAATTGAATTAAATTTAGTACAGGACAATATTTAAATGCGATAAGAATGCATGTAATATTTATAAAAGACGTATCCTCTCACTTTTCATTGATTTTTACGCCATATATACGAGAAGAAAGAATAAACTGATGAGTTTATGAAATAGCCCGCCAGCTCTCTGACTATAAAATCTACGGGAGGTCTTCATTACATGAACGCTGTGACTCAACACAACACTTTAACGACATTTCAACTAGTGCGTTATAAAATAAAAACTAAAAATAACTTTTATAAAAACGTTCAATGCACTGCAAACTTGTGTAACAAAGCATAAGAATTATTAAATAATTTTGGACTTTAAATCCGATTTTATCAGTTGAACGTTTAAAAACTTATCCTGGCGGTATGTTGATCATCAAATAGGCTGAAAATCATAACAAACATTTCTTTCAATCGGAAAAATGGTACACAAATCACTAGCCGCAGTAATTCTGATAACATGTCATTATGCGAAACGTGTAGAATGTAGATTACCATAAACAAATACATTTCTACCCGCTGAAATCGCATACCCATAATTACCGTCAAACCAAGTAATTCGTTAAGGACTGAAATATCCGCCTGGCAACAGTTTAATAAGCGGTTAACTCGCTTGCAAACGAGATTGTCAACGTCAAACTTTACGTTATACAAATGTGGCTTTTGATGGAGTTATTACAAGGGGTGCGTAGCCTTATCAAGATCATAACGAGTATAGATTACGTCGATGTTGTTGGAGTTGAGCTAAACGGGATAAATTAGAAACGACCGGTTCGTATATGACTATGAGTTTCGTAGCAGCGAAGTTCCAAGTAGATGTGATGGTAATGAGTAAAGTTTTAAGTATGTGGTAATATTGTCAATTTAAATGTGTAAGCTCATTGTTTACATAATTATATTAGATATAACTTCATATTTATGTAAGTAAATACAGGTGAAGCTAATATAAGTGTGTTAAAAATATATGGTGTATTTTGATTTTAAATATAAAAAATACATCAGTTATCATATAGCTCCATAACTATATGCTATTATTATTATAGCTCAATTATTGAAGCTTAATCCCTCCATATCACCGCATTACTACGGAAAAACGCTTTTAACAAAGCCAAATCACCATTACTGAAATGATGACGTTTATCACAACGCGACCACGCTTGTAAAGTGTTCGAAACGGCCACGTCCGATGAATTAATGATGAATAAATCTTTGTTGAATATGGGAAAGCAATCCAATTTTGGTCTTGGTTTGTTGTTTTGTTTGAACAAGCCCATTCCATATTAGCTTACTGTGACGTTAGAGGTGGCTGTTGTTTTACGTGCAAAGCGCAAAACTGTTCATTTATTCATGTTGGATTAATATTTTCGAGGTTTTAGTTCAGTCTATGTAAACGAAGAAAATCAAATACTAGTCGAATGAAATTCTATTGTAAATAACATCATAGAATGCCTTATATCTTATCAGTTATCACACTATTAATTTTATAGCAAATATAATATTTAAATCATCTTATCTTTAAATCATCTATAAAATTATTCTCAACAGTAATTTTAAAACATATCCCAAGACATTGTACATAATGCCTAATTCAACTATGAACGACGACGTACATTTTTAATTCTACCGCCATTAACTCGAAACCACGAGAGAATACCGGTTCCACGTGACCTTGAGATCATAAACCATTTTTTGTGGAACAGTTTCATATTTTATTAGTCTTTATAGCAGAACGTGACGAAAGTATGTGGAATTTTGTTTAATAACTTGGATACGAAGGAATGTTCTATATTGGACCTAAAAGATGAGGTCTGGATTTGATATATATTCCCAAAAATTGGTGAAAAATACCTCTATATATACCAAAGTGAAATACCACTAGATGTAGTGCACTGCTTTATTTACATGGTGATTGGTGATTAGGTAATTTATAATAACTGAAGCTTCATATGACTCTTTACATTATGACTGCTATGTACCTAATGCCGTGATAATGCTGATGATTATTCTGGAGCTATTCTCGTGCATTAGAATACTGGACTTATTAAAGTATTATCAAGCATCTTCAAAGGAATTTGCTTCTTGAAAAGCACGAAATATAAAACACAATGCCTACCAAAATATCACAGGTTACCTAGGCACTATTGCCCATAATTAGCAACCAGAGTAACCCAGGGCAAAAGCTAAACAAAATTATTAGGTAACGTTATTCGTCGCGTACCAACTATACTACTACCAGTAATTAAACATATTAAGTCAACCCTAATACAGGCAACGTCAAAACTTCACCGCCACTCTAATTATGAATAAGTTAACATATTAATTATCTTATATTGACATGTTTTAATGGGAGATTCGTCGTTGTGTTAATTAAGGTAAGTTGAGACAAATGTTACTTGGCTTGTTATTTAGTTAGTTAATTTACTTATGTACACATAAGCCTGTACGCCTGTGTCCCTTAAGCTACTTATTATATGATAGGTAAAATATTGGCACACTTTTTCGGTACTTGACCTTACATTTTTCCCTTGATGTAAGTACAATCCTGTAACTTATGTATTGTCATTCGTATCACATCTATATTTTTTGCAGGAGGCAGAATTACATACATAGTGTATGAATAATTACCAACATTTCCCCAGATAAATCCTACAGGAAATGTGATGATATCCTAACCTCAGTTCTGCCACATTCTGCAGAAAAAGAATTACATGGAAAATCGGAATAACAGTATTATATCCGATCCTTCGGTAATCCTGGATACCATTCCGTTACAACGGCAAAATAAGGTATGTTGATTAATAATTTTATGAGCGGTTTCGTGATTTTCATCCATTACGTTATGAATTGGGTCACCACTGCACCGGGGAGCTACCACACCCAGTTAAAAGCTCTAAAAACGGCAGCATAGCTGTATGATATTGTGTTCAATATTTCATTATAAGAGCTATAATCCAGCCTCAAAAAGTTCAGTATTACCTCTTCATTGATGTTTGGTTTGTTACAAAATTTGATTAGCTTCAGTAAATTGCCTTTAAATATTCTGCCCTTTAGCCCAAAAGGAAACAATGTAAATAGATGCATGTGGGCGTATTTACGACATGAACTATGAAAACAACCCTCACCATACATACAAAATTTAATGTATTTTTTTACTCCAAACTTGTAAGTCAAAGCCACTTCATTTTTCGAACACTGTTTTGTATCAAACGCAAGTGTTGTCTGTTTACTTTCAAAGTTGTAAGAAATACCGACTTAAGTGGAGAGCTTAACTTTCTATGCTTTTATTGATGTAGTCTAGGAGTTTTTACATCTCCTATTTCTTTGCTATTGTTTGAAAGCGTTCTTTTACTTATATTTTCAATGGCAATGTAAAAGTTGTATCTCAATACAGAACTTTGATTTTAGTCTTTGTCCTTTGTTATATTATAAATATGTACACGTCTTATTATGCCAAAACTACAACAACTTTCACATATATTCTCTCCATTTTACTTAAGTGACAGTTGATTAGGTACAATTTGTTGCGTGGTTTAGGTATTAGCGAATAAACAAACAGTCAGACGACTTTCAACTATCCTTAGATATTTGATTATAATTACAATCGAAGGTTACGAATACAGTTTGCAACCTCGTAGGATATACACCACTATTTTTTAATCAGTACAAAAACTTTAAGGACATGTTAGCGAATACTTTATTATCATATATATGATGTAAGAATTACATTATATCGATAAATAGCAAAGATATAATCATTTGTTTATTTAAGAAAGTCTCACTAAAATCATAGACACATTGCAGAGTTCATTCACTTATTCACTGATAGTATTACCTAACCTTGGGCAATAAAATGAAACAAGAGATGTAGTTACTAACTTTATTTATTTTAATTTCCTAAATTCAAATCTCCCCTTCATACTTCATCCGGGCTTAGGAGGTATGTAATTACAAAACAAACATCAAAATCGAATTTTGGCGTATTTAAGAAGTTAGAATCAGCTGTTTTTACAATACCTAATCTGTATTGAAAGAAAAAACGATTTTGGCGTGTTTAAGAAGTTAGAATCAGCTGTTTTTACAATACCTAATCTGTATTGAAAGAAAAAACGATTTTGGCGTGTTTAAGAAGTTAGAATCAGCTGTTTTTACAATACCTAATCTGTATTGAAAGAAAAAACGATTTTGGCGTGTTTAAGAAGTTAGAATCAGCTGTTTTTACAATACCTAACCTGTATTGAAAGAAAAAACGATTTTGGCGTGTTTAAGAAGTTAGAATCAGCTGGTATTTACAATTATCTTAACTAACCTTACAAGTATTTCAATAATAATTGTCCTTCAAAATGTCCACCACCATTATCAATACACAGACGTGCACGTTTTATTACTTAAATTGTTTTTAACGAGAGAAGTAGGTACGTTTTTTTGTCTTTTCACTTCATCCAATATGCGCTGTTTTAATTGTTCGACACTAACCGGCTCACTTTTGTTCACTTAATTTCACTCCACAAAAAGAAGTCCAAGGGTGTGAGATCAGGTGAGCGAGGAGGCTAAGCAGCAGGCCCGCCTCGACCGATCCACTGACTTCCAAACTCCGCTGTGAGAAATTCATGAACCGTAGCGTTATTCGACATTCGTACTACGTCGAGGATCCTCTTCAAAATATGCTAGTACATTACACGTTAACATTTTGTGACAACGCCTGCTGGTAAGCATTTACCACGGTTCGTACATTTGGCGATCGATCGATCGATCGATCTGTACATACGTACTGCTGCACTCGCATTTTCTCCACTCAAAAAGAACGCACGAAGCATAAGTACATACTACATAATCCCGTGATATGAATTGATATGATATTGTACGAAAAAAAAGCAAGTTTTCACTTCCGCTAACAATTAGGCACTGTTTGTCGCAACGCGTTCGGCTTTCGGCGTTGGGGTGCGAAGTGCGAACTGCGACGCGGGCGCAGGCCACAGAGGGAAAGGGGTTGGCGGGGTGAAGGATGGCGAGCATCGACGCGAGTTTGCCGGAATTTATCAATGGAGCTGTGCAGCGGACCTATTCGAAATCGTACGCTAGAAAATTACAACACAATACCTAGTGTGGGTCATTGACTAAGAATAGGTTTAACAATTTTTACATATTTATGTGGACAATTTTGGGACATTTCTGTTTGTTAGTGTTTTTAGTTATTTCTTACACAAATATGATTGGTTAAAGGTACTTAACACCCTGTAAATTTTTTTGTACTGATTAAAAAATAGTGGTGTATTACCTTTTAACGGTTTTCACAATTTTACTGTAACATATTATTGAGTATGTATATAA
Organism: Colias croceus; assembly: GCF_905220415.1. Classification (NCBI taxonomy): domain Eukaryota; kingdom Metazoa; phylum Arthropoda; class Insecta; order Lepidoptera; family Pieridae; genus Colias; species Colias croceus. Next base: position 7,238,379 of record NC_059557.1, on the reverse strand, counting down.
ACTTGATATAAACTGTATAAGTATTACCAACTCATATTTGTATTGATTATGTTCATCAAATAAAGAATTACCTATAGTTTAGGCTTAAGTGGTAAACATATGTTTACCCAGCCTTGACTCTTAAAACTTGTAAGGTTTCATGTCATGTTTTGTGCGATTTACCGACATACGTAATGGGATAGTGATTTTTATTATTAAAGTTCATTACAATGTTAGATTTATATTTATCTCGTGTTTGTGTGTCTTATATCACTGTGGAATTACTAATACTTTCTTGTGTGTAGCAATTTATTCGTAACTAGCTGTGCCCCGCGGTTTTACCCGCGTTGCTCCGCTCCTGTTGTCTTAGCGTGATGATATAATATATATCCTATAACCTTCCTCGATAAATGGTCTATCTAACACCGAAATAATTTTTCAAATCGGACCAGTAGTTCCTGAAATTAGCGCGTTCACACAAACAAACAAACTCTTCAGCTTTATAATATTAGTATAGATTTATAATTTCAGTTTTTACATAGGTATTAGTGTTATACAATAACAGAACATTAATACCGATCATATTCCCACATCAAAACTCGTAATCACCTTACAGTGTCAACGTAAAAGCGCGCCAAATTTACACGGATCCAATATGGCCGCCAGCGGTATGAACACACGATATTGGTTAATTAGTTAATGTGTCTAGGTGTTTTTACATTTGGGCATTAATTTTGAAATTGTGGATTAGGACGGTTGATAGGAGGAATGTAGGTAGGAGGTTTGAGAATTTTATGACATAATACCAAATTTGAGAGCGTGAGGTTTTTTCGTTACGGAATTTCTCGATACGGTCCCCGCGCTCAAGGCCCGCGATAGAAGCTATGCAATAGCTTAATAAATTATTTAAAACCCTATATTATTCAACATTAGCAACGATATTACATCCTCGTTTCTTTACTTCTGATTAAATTTTAACATTCCATTAAATAAGTAAAGATCTTATACGTCTCTTATTTATGTAGTAGCTCCTAATTCGAATGTTCGTCATGTTGATAATGTTATGATTACATTAGTTAGTTCGTTCACGTATATCTCGCAGACGTTTAAGAGGACGCGTCGATGTATAAACGGTAGTATAATTAATTCCTAATTATCTCGTTACGTTGATTATTTATTTATTTATTTAATCATTTATTGTACCACACCATTTAATATTGCAATGTACAGTATTAATATATATTTGTATGGATGCGAAGTACAAAAGGTGACCTTATCGCTTAAAAGCGATTTCTTCCAGGCCACCTAAGGTAGAGGATAGATATATAATACATATAATTAATGTAACGCGGGTGGCTGAAAAAGTAAAAGAAAAAAAAAATATATATATATATATTATTATGAGATAAAAATAAAATAAGAAATAAGTAGGTAATATAATATATTACATAATAAAAACCTGTATTAATCATAATAGAATACAATAAAGTAACTATAGTGTGTATAAAAATAAAAATAAATAAAATACATAGGTACAGTTAATATCAAGGAAATGCTATATTTAAAAAATGCTGGTGTAAAAGATTTTTAAAGGACTTAAGAGAGGAAGCTCGTCTTACAGCTAATGGCAAAGAATTCCAAAGTCTGACAGCGGTTACAGCAAAGGAATTTCCGAAGTAATTAGTTTGGTGGGAAGGAAAGCTAAGGATTAGGTTATTAACAGAGCGAAGGGAGTAACTATCTGAATCAAGGAATTTGAACTGGGTTTTTAAATAGGAAGGATATTTGGGATCGAAAAGGATAGAAAATAGAAGCTTCAACGTATTTGCATTCCGGCGAAGTCTTATAGGAAGCCACTTGAGTTTTTTTCGAAATTGGGAAACGTGGTCGTATTTACGAAGACCGTAAACAAAACGTACACAGAAATTTTGGAGACGCTCAAGTGTATCTAATTGGTCTTCATTTAGATCAGTGGTACAAGCGTCAGCATAATCAAGGAGTGGGAGAAGGAGGGACTTAGCTAGCATAATTTTGGTGGAAATCGGTAGGAAATAACGTAAACGACGCAAAGAACTAAAAGCAGCGTAAAGTTTTCGACTGGTTTCTTTCAGGTGATATGACCAAGACAAATTTGAGTCAAGAAGTATCCCCAGGTTCTTGACGTTATCTCTATATTCAATTATTGTGCCGCCAATATATACTTTAGGGAGGTATTCCCAGTCAATGCGCGATATAAAATAAGAGCTACCAATAATTATTACCTGGCTTTTAGCAGGATTGATATTTAGACCAAAACTATGGCTCCAATCCGAGATTTTTTGCAAATCGGTATTAGTAGTCTTGATAGCATCAGGTAAATTCTCAAGGGATGACTGGGTATATATCTGGAGATCGTCGGCATACATGTGATAGAGAGAAGACAAATTTTTTGTTATAGAATTAATGAATACAGAAAAAAGGAGAGGGGACAAAACGCCACCTTGCGGGACACCGGAAGTAACGGCACACCAGGAAGATTTCTTCTCCTCCAGTAAAATATGTTGCCGGCGTCCATGCAAGTAACTTTGAAACCAATCAACTACTGTAGGAGATACGTTAAGAGAATGAAGCAGTTGTAGTAGTATGTCAAAATCGACGGTGTTGAAGGCGTTACTGAAATCTAGGAGAGTAAGAACAGTCAACTGCTTCTTGTCCATTCCGTACCGTATATCATCCGTGACTTTAACGAGTGCGGTAGTCGTACTATGACCTGGACGGAAACCGGATTGCATGGGACTGAGGATATTATTGGTGTAAAGGAAGGAACAAAACTGTTGATGAATGAGGCGTTCAAGGACTTTGGAAAGGAAAGGCAGAATGGAGATAGGACGAAAATCTGAATAAATACTAGGATTAGTTTTTTTGGGAAGTGGAATAATTTTAGCGTCTTTCCAGACATCAGGAAATTTACTGGAGGCAATGGAGGCGTTAAGAATATGGGTTATGACGGGGGCAATTATATCTAGGATAGGGACAATCATATTACGACTAACCAAGTCACAACCGACGGCATTGGACGAAATGGACAAAATATTCTTTTTAACGTCACTAGCAGTAAATCGATTAAAAAAGAACGGTGGATAAGTAGGAATTGGGGTTGATGAAAGATTTTTAAGGGTAGACCTTTTTTGATTTGGGCAAATAGAAGATGATGATGCAAAATGTTTATTTAATGAGTCAATGTCAATATTGGTGGGAAATTCATTTGAGGCGCATTTACCAACTCCTAATGTTTTTAAAAATTTCCATATTTTACCCGTGTCGCCGTTCTCGACGGAGCTATGGATATGGCGTCTTTGTGCATCTCTACACAATGTATTGCAACGATTCCGGATATTTTTATACTTCTCCCGCGCAAAATCGGTTTTAGCAGATTACATGTGCGTAATCAGGGATTAGGGTTGTCAAATTGATGTTTTATTTTATTTTTTAATTAAAATGTTTAACGTATTAATAACTATGCAGTTCAATGATAAACTGTCTGCCTACCAAACATATTAGATTTCTTATACTTTTGCAAACAAATACATCGATAAAAAGAATCTTATAGGTTTTTTTTAATTATTTACGTAGACGTAAAACTTATATTAACGTCTAAATGAGTCGTATTTGAAAACAAATGAATCATTCTAACAAGAATCCAACTAGTCGACGTGTGTACTGTGTAACCTCAAGACATCTTTAAACAAATTCATATTAAATAGCAATCCGCAATAAACTCCACATCTCCTTACTGCAAAGCGAATCCCCGATGAATTTTCACCTAAATTATAACAAGGTGACAACCCTAACTGTGAATTCATTTGTCAAGAGGCAACGCGTCAATCCGCGGCGCTTTGTGATTTACTCGTCGTAATTCCATAAAACGATTGTTTCTGTATTGAATATAAATGATGTCTGACTGATACCTTTTTAGGGTCACATTTTGTTTTGAATTCAAGCGTCAAGATTCAAGCGACTTTAAGTGTTAACCGACTTCAAAGAAGATTTTTAATGTTACCTTACCAACTTTCATAGAATATTTTTTTAAAGCTTCGTATATATCCCCATTTGATCTCACGACTTTCAATGTATCTTTATTCTTAATAATAGGACTATAGCGTGAACAATTAATGTTGTTGGCATCACGATTTTCCTCTTATAACACAACTGAAAGTATATTAGGATATACGAGTATATAAATTACATTACTGCTTTGTATTGTAATGAATTTTAGATAATTTAATCTGTAAAAGAGTAACATGCATATATCCATGCACTTAATGTAATTAATTCTCATAGAATCAAGACGAAATTTACCTCATATATTCATACCACAGTAGTGTTTCAATAGCAGATAGATACGTCACTTTTAATTCGTAGTAAAAGCTATAACTAACAGAATAGAAATAATATTTGACGAATACCTCTCGCGACACATATAGTCTCTTGAGAGCTAGAGGTTCTAGAGCTTGAGAGACAATCGATACCTTTTTACTGTAAGTATCAAGCTGATAATGTGTACTTAGCGTCTAGATGTGTTTATTCTACGATTGACTTTGAGTTTTCTTATACGAAATGCGATTAATATAATCTGATAAGGAGTGATGGATTTCACTTTTATTTATTGTGTTATTTTTTATCTGATTTAGATGTGTATTTTATTAAAAATCCCGATTTTGTAGTTTACCTACACAGCGATGTATTCATCCATAACTTACGTTAATATTATTTAACTATTGGTCCGCCCCGGCTTCGCCCGTGGTACATATTCACGTTTTCTCTACATAAGAACCATCCTCGAACTTCAAGGAATATTATAAAAAAAGAATTAACGAAATCGGTTAAGCCGTTCTCAAGTTATGCGCTTACTAACACATTTTGGGATTCATTTTAATATTATAAGATTATTTAAGTTACTACTTATACTCACTACTACTAATAATACTTAAAATGTCATCAAAATATGTTCATCAAATTATTTGACTTACGCAAACACTAATAATAATCTAATAAGATACATCTTACATTGGAATCCATACAAAATAAGACTGAAACTGATTAAAAAACATAACCTATAATAATTGCCAACAAAATAAAATTTTAAAATTAAAATAAGCACATGCTAATAAAATCACTTGATACTATCGTTCAGTAGAATTCTATTAAACTTCCCTCAATAAAGAAGTTTATTGAAAATTGATCCCTTGGAATCTATCCATTAGTTTGAACGTAATATTACTTTTATTCCGTATTTATATTTCCAAAGTGGCGTTTAATTTGTTTTTTATTTGAATACGAATAATAAGTATTGCGTAGGAGACTGAAGACCTCTTGTTATCTATTTGTGATTGATTTCTTGGAAGATATGTTTACAGTGTATTGAGTTTGTTGATATGAACTATATTTGTGAATAGCTAATAATCGTTACAATTTATATTACTCTATGAATAAGATAATAATTATATACATAGAAATATACCAGACATGTTTCCGAGGTAAAATAACAGCTCATTTATTGAAGTGAAACTTCTTTATCGCGGTTGGCAAAAAATTTAGTGTAACATTTTTCCCGTTACGCGCCATCTTTTTCTTATCCCTACACACCGTCACACGTGATTCGACGTTTTTTTGTAAAGTTGCATATAGTAAATTATTTTTTGAAAAATAAGGTCATAAAAAAAGTTTCACTTCTTGCGAGTGTACACTATTACACGCACACATACTCACGACTTTATTATAACAAAATATTACATACATATTTGAATAGGTACCTTTATTGAAAATACATGTAAAAATCATAAACATTGCGTCGAAATTAGTTATTTACTAATTACTGTATATATCGGCCGAGAGAGTATTTGCGAAAAAAAGTCAGAATATTCTTCTACGAGTACAAGAAAAAGCCCGTAGATTGATAGATGGATCCGTTCCTTGACACTAATTTGCCAAGATGTCTTAAATACTAACTACCTACTAAACTAACGTAGCCCTATCCAATGAATTTAGGAAAATAGAAGTCAATTAGTCTAGTTAATACAATTACCAGATCAAATAGTATACAATGAAATACAAATAAGCGTATCTTCAACAGAGGACGACTTGAATCCCAGCCTAAGGTTTCCAAATCTTTCTAATCAACACAGTTGATTGCGTACCAGAATAATACAGCCACCGCAACTTCAACCATAGTCATATAACAATAAGAGCGTAATCCGTATAACATATATTTGAGAAGCTCCTAAACAAACATCTTCGTGTTTGAATAATTATTTAGTTCCTCAACAATGGAGGGTAGGAAACTGGAAAGTCTTGTATGAAAACTGATTTTATAATGTGCGTAATGAATGTTTGTGAATATTAACAAATCTCGTTAGGGAATGAGATTTTGTGGGATTACATATACGGTATTTTATTTGGTTTTGTCATAGTATAAAGAGATTTGAGTGCGTGGGTTGGTTAAGTAATAATGCTGTTTTGTGGGGACGGTTACTTGTCGAAGTGAAACTTGTTTAAGCGCGTTGACAGTAAAATTTCAAGGTCGCGTCATGGAGTAAGGCGACGATTTTGGTGTCTTTGAATCTTGCTAAAAAAGTTTCACTTCTGACACGTGTGCTTGGCATACACGCCATTTTTTGTAGTAATTCGTTTGGTAGCAACTTAGCATAAACTAAAATAGTTAATAGATATATTATGTAATCGTCTTATTCTTTGTTCAATCAGTGTTACAAAAATATTAATTGGTCATTATAATTACGATAATTAATTAGTAATTAATGTGACTGATCAGACAGAAATCCTTAGGATATTATACAGCTTTTATTTATTAATAAACGTATAAGTAGGTACATTTATTATAATGCTATCATTATTTGTAAATTTTCCTTTCATCTATTAATAATTATTAACGAACGTCTATCATATGTTTTAAATAAGCTCCGCTAGATGGCGCTTAAATACTAAAATCACAAATTAAGGTTAAGGCTTATTCAAACCACGGCGGTAGCGGATACCGCTCTTGTTTGAATAGGCCTTTATGTTATTTCACCTATATGTAGTGTCAATTCGATAGTACTTACGTTTCGATATCGTTTTTAGCGATATCTAATTCATGGTCCGTGGCCAATACGCCTCATCCGTTTGGGGTATTTAATCTGAAACAAATTAGAGAAATAATTAATTATTTTCTCAGTAGTTTCCGTTAAGATTACAATCTATCTTCATTAAAACCTATACATAAATAGTACAGTTTGGCATAAAATGAAGTATGCATTAATAGTAAAAAAAGTTTCTTAATTTTAAATTTTCTATGTAGGAAAGATTGAAAATTTAAAATTGTCCGTGATTTTGGCAAAAATAAAAATCACATAAAAATGTGTACATAAAGAGATGTTTACTTCCACGCACATTAAATTATCATCAAAATCAATCCAGCAGTTTAAAACAAAACATAATATTTAGCTCCATACATTTCCTCTAAACCATCTATTAAATAAAGCGGAAATACCGAACCCAGGTGTCAGAGTGTATGTAACATGTGATGACCATCCAAATGTAAATAGATAATGAACTATTTCAGTCATCCGTTCGGATGGTTCTTCACTAAAAGCGATAATTATAACGCTATTATTACCTACTGGATGACTTAATAAACTGAACTGCTTATTGGTTTAATTTATTTATTTAACACTTTAATAGTTGTACAAATAGGAAACCTTAGAATTACTTACACCTAAAAACAGACTACAACTAACTTGGCTGCCTTATCACTTAGTAGTGATCTCTTACAGGCAACCTCGGTAAAAGGTAACTAGCAGAAATATGATTACTCATATCCTACCTAGAGAAGTATCCTGTGGAAATAGTTTTTACATATATTATGACAAAAAGTAACGAAAGGTTTCAACTAATACTGCCTAGACATTTTTTAAGTTACCCGGTCTACATGATAATATAGATAAACTAGATAAACACGTAAAACTCCTTCGGAAATTTCTGCTAAAAACCTATAACCTAGGTTATTAATTACTATAATTATGTTATGAAAAACAAATAATATTATAATATAATGTTACATCACATTAACGAAAGTATCGAATAAAATTATATTACGACAACAACACAGTAACAGAACAAAACTATTACTACCTATTTGTTGTTAACATTTAATGAAAGTAATAATAAGTCAATACCTACTCAGTCAATGTGTCACAACAGAAACTGAACAATAGATGTACTACTTATAGTAGTATAATGACATATTACTACGAAAATAAATCATATATATACAGTTTAGCACCAACCCTGGATTCTAGACCTAACCCAGATACGAATCTACCTGCGTCGATTGAGCCTCTACCCAAGGTTACCTAATGTCATACGTGCGAGACAAAACAACGTACTCGCGAATAAATTACTTTGTGACTGATTAAACCGAGATTTAATGTACCTAACCGTGGATTAGTTAGAGTTTCTGTTATATTTACTGTCAAAATATTGATCGAAGTAAGTAAGATTTATACAGCTTTACTAGCTTTCCGCCCGCGGCTTCTCCCTATTTGTCTAAAACCTAATAAAATATGCACTTAAACCTTCCTCTTGAATCAATCTACCCATTTAAGAAAACGCATGAAAATCCGTTGCGTTATTTTTAAGATTTAAGCATACAAAGAGACTGAGAAAGCGACTTTGTCTTATACTTTGTAGTGATAGATATATTATATTAAAATCTTCTATACTTAGGTACTAAATTACCTATCAAATTGGCTACTCAGAACCTAACGAAATTCGATAATCATTGTGTACTAAATAATCCTATAGAGTTACAATAACAAGGTATTTAAAGACTCGTAGCGAAAATATCCAATTGGTTTTGAGAAGGTCGACACAGATGTCAGAACCATTAGCACCCACACAATCGAATGGGTTCATAATTAAATAATTTAGATTAATCTATGTCTGTCTGTTCAAACGTTTTGCAATACGTCCAAGGTTCGGAAGAATAGATATAGGTATTATCTATACTTAATATTGTAAAGAAGAAGAGTTTGTTTGTTTCAACGCGCTAATCTCAGGAACTACTGGTCCTATTTGAAAAATTGTTTCGGTGTTAGATAGCCCATTTATCGAGTAAGGCTATAAGGCTATATATCATCACACTAAGACAAATAGGAGCGGAGTAATATGGGTAAAGCCACGAGGCACAGCTAGTATGTCATAATTTAGTACGGAAGTTCAAATACTTTATATGTTAATATTGTACATATTATTCAAATCACAATTGTTATACATAATTTAGATACATCTATAAGTCATAAACACTTCATAAGGAAACTATATTAACTTTTCTTATGTATAACACAACTTTGTTCCATATCTATATTTCAATGTTTTTATAACAAACACAAACATCTAAAATATCTTCACAGTTCACACTAACCTACAAACAACCAAAAACTACAGGTATCTCTTACCGCATCCTTCCTTTCAAATGCTCTTTTAAAGTCCAATTACTTTCAAAGCAAACCTAATACCTCGCGGTCCAGACAAGTAGGTACATACCTACATAACCTAGGTAATACCTATGTACACTGCTTTAGCCAAATTTAGGATTCCCTTTGAGCTAGCGCCACTTCCTCTGCGTTTGTAACTGGATGCTGGAGTGGATCAAAGTCGACAGCTTTATAAATTATCCTGCAGTTTCTTTCGAGGTTAAGCGACGTGACGCGCAGTCGGGAAGTGGATGGGTCAATAGACATATTATAATTTATTGAAAAAAAAAACAATAAGGTAACATTAGAATACTATTAACAACAGTTTTTTTCTTTTCTTAGATTGTTAATAATTAATGAGCTATAACTGTTGAAAAATGAATTAAATCTAGCGTAAATAAATCGCAAAAAAAAGAGATACAATTAAAAAAACTAATTTTATTTTTTTTAATTATTGTATTTTTTCAATTAACATACAACTTAATCGTTACTTAAATCTGAATGAAATTAATGTCTTTACATCTTCCATTACGACTTTTTCTTATAATTGAAACCGGCCCAAAATCATCCCTGAATACATATGCAAATATAGGGACCTATTTACAAGGGACACCTGATCATTAAGCGCTGGAATCGCTTACGTTTTAATTAAAGCGGACTCGTAACAACGCTACATCGCTTTATGTCTTCATCGTTGTTAAGCCTGATGTTTTGATTTGCGGTTATGCACGTGATTATCATATAATTATGTTTGTTTGAGTTCAGATTATAACGAAAATGTTTATTTATTCTGTTACGGAATAACAAAATGTGTTACTGTACGTAAAATATATTTAAAAAAACAGCTTAGTTTGACGAATAGCTGCAATGTTGCGACACTGAACTAAACAAAATCCATCTGACTTTTAGTCCTCGTTTTTCATAAAATAGACTTTGATAAAACTCGATTTTTGTGCTAAATTGTTGTGTAGTTTTGTTGGTACATATTTTATTCCATGCGAGTGACAAATGTTAGGGTTTTAAAGAATGATTTAAACTGCGATAAGCTGCGATCTATACAGCCTTTTATGAAAATCTATTTGATTCATTATTTAGGTCGTCAATGTTTTTTTTTTTTTTCATTTTGCTTTCTATCTAGCAGTCACACGATGCACTTGTACTAGGCGATCATAACATGCGAGTAGTTTAATAGTTCCCTTACCAACAAAAGACTTAATTTTATTTTCAAACCGTACCCATTCTCTTCTACAAACAGTAACAGCGCAACACAAGTACCAGGCGATCATAACAAACTAAGAGGTTAAGTTCGCTCACCATTTGAACTCATTAGCCAGCTAACTCAGTTACACTTCATGTTCGTATTAGTTGTTTTACTTGGAACGCTTCTAGAACTTTCTAACGAAGCACTCGCTTCGATTCGTGCTATTAATTGACACTGGCTTCTTCAAACAGAACTTTGTAAGAGCTTGTTTATTGTGTTGTGGTATTTATTAATTGTATTCAGTCTTTGTACCTTTGTTTTTTATTGAATACATTTTGCTACTGACTTAAGAATTAACATTAACATTACATGTAACATTTGCGTATGTTCTTTCTTTTTCCATTCGAATACGTAGCCCATACACGTACCTAAGTTCTTTCGCTTTATAACTTGGACTATCTCGCTATCTACCAGTAAAAGTCCCATCAAGACTTATTATTATTAAGTCTCGGATTAATCATCATAATACCAAAACAGAAATACGCAAACTCAATTACATAATCTACTGTGAAATTAATTCCTGTCACATGTAATTAATGTACAATGCGATCCCATTAATTTATCTCACTTTTGATCGGAATAAAATTAATCACAATATAATATTTTACAAACGAAGTTTAAATTTCTATAAAATTGTACCGGGAAACGTCGCTTCCTATAAACAAAACGCGACAGTAGGTAAAATGTTATGTCTTTTAATTAATTAATCAATATTTTAAAAGCGTCACCCCTATAGCGCCCTTGGTATTGTATACGTTACAACGTAATTTAAACCTTAATTTGTTTGGATATAGTTGAAATTCACACAGCAATTATAACGTGAGCCTTCGACCCGTTGCCGTAAGAGGATATTTAGTGAGGGATAATATTTAATTGAATACGATATTGCATGTTGCCATGTCATTAGTTTGAGTACAATTGTAAATTAAACTAGCCATTAATTGCGGCTTTGTCTGCTTTATTATTTTAGGGTGCTTATTATTTTTTTCTCCGCACACATTAACTAGGTACTACCACAGTACTACATCTATACTATCTATACTAATATTATAAAGAGGAAAGGTCTGTATGTATGTATGTAGGGTTTTCACGCATAAACTACTGAACCGATTATAATGAAATTTAGCACACATATAGAGGGTAACTTGGATTAACACATAGGATAGGTTTTATCCCGGAAATCCCACGGGAACGGGAATGCGGGTTTTCCTTTGAAAAGGGCGAAGACGCGGGAGAAAAGCTAGTTACTTATAAAAAGCATAAATCTTGACAAAAATTCATCAATCTCTGTAGTTAAAGAAATCTTTCGACAGTCGAAAATATCATCAAAACAGATATATTATAGACAATTGAATTTATACTTTACAATACCCCAAAAAGCAAACAAAAACAATTCAAAAGCAACAAATTTAATTATGACACTCAATATATCGTTTTCATTAACTCGGTTTTCCGATATTGATATTGCATTAACATACGTTCATTAATTGTTTGAGAACAATTCACTGTTTAAATTTGCAGTTTTGTCATTTTAAAATAAATTTTATTTTTTGAATAAAATATTGAATAAGTTTGTTTACAATTTTTACCCCAAGCATTCATTGTTTTCGCTGCACCAAGACAAAGCTTGCTGTTTGATTTTTCAAAACATTTAATACCTAATATATACATATTAGGTATTAAATGTTTAGCGAAATAAATGTTTAGCGATATTAGGTATTAAATGTTTAGGTGAAAGCTACCGGCCCCGATCACATTACAAACGAAATTCTCAAAACTTCTAGCACAGTCATCACCCCACATCTAACAGATCTATTTAATGAAATCGTAAGAACCGAGTACATCCCACACGACTGGACCAAATCAACAATAATTCTCTTGCATAAAAAAGGGGACAAGGGGAATATTGGAAATTATAGACCGATAAGCCTTATTTCAAACATCTATAAAGTATTTTCAAAAATTATACTCTCTAGAATTACTATGACACTCGATGAGAACCAACCGAAGGAGCAGGCAGGTTTCCGAAGAAACTACTCGACGATGGATCATATTCATGTATTGAGACAAGTTATTCAAAAATATCAGGAATATAATAAAAATTATTATTTGGGATTCGTCGATTTCAACAAGGCTTTCGATTGTCTGCAACATGAATACATTTGGGAAGCTTTGGACATGCAGGGAGTACCTTCGAAATATATAAGACTGTTGGAAAATATTTACACAAAAAGTACTGCGCAAGTGAGACTGGAAACAACAGGAGAAGAGTTCCCAATAGAAAGAGGTGTTCGTCAAGGCGACCCGATTTCTCCAAAACTATTCTCCGCTGTCCTAGAGATGATTTTTAGGGGTCTGCAGTGGACAGAATTCGGCTTGAATATAAACGGCGAAAAACTAAATCACCTACGTTTTGCAGACGATCTGATCTTGTTCTCCGAGTGCCCAAGAGTTCTTGAACAAATGCTGCAGCAATTAAGTGTCGCTAGTGCTAAAGCCGGACTGTCAATGAACACATCTAAAACCAAAATTATGACAAATTCAACACAAACATATATAGTAAAAATAGACAATAATGAAATAGAGTATGTAAACGAATATGTGTATCTAGGGCAACTAATATCGCCATCAAATACCATGCAAAAAGAAATAGATAGAAGAGTAGCAAATACCTGGAGAAAGTACTGGTCCCTAAGTGAAGTCATGAAAAACAATCAAATGCCAATGGAATGTAAGAGAAGAGTATACAATACATGCATTTTACCATGTTTAACATATGGCTGCCAAACATGGGCACTGACTGATCGACAACTAAATAAATTAAATGTATGTCAAAACAAAATAGAAAGAAGCGTTATTGGTGTTCGGAGAATAGAAAGAATAAAATTGAATTTAATTAAAAGTAAAACTAAATTTAAAAATGTACAATCTGTATCTAAAATACTCAAATGGAGATGGACTGGACATATGTTGAGAGATAAGGAAGAAAAATGGACAAGAACTATAACGGAATGGTACCCCCGCGATGGTATACGAAAAAGGGGAAGACAGTTCAAGCGGTGGGAAGACGATATTAAAAAGATAGCTGGCCCGGAATGGATCAGAATAGCTAAAAATAGAGCTAAATGGAAATCCTTAGAGGAGGCCTTTGTCGGAAGACAAGCTGCCAAAGAAGAAACAAGTTTGCCGATTATATAGATTAACAGCTTATGAAATATAATTATATATATAATAGAGAAAATAGTTTAAATAAAATAATATACAATATATATAGGATTAAATAAGGATTATTGTCAACGGCATTTAGTAGTATAAGATTTTTGTAGTAGTTTGTAATATTTTTGCAGTAATAAAGGCTTATTTTATTTTATTTTATTTTATTATATACATATTTATTAAGTTTAATATTACCTTTATAACCAAATTGCAAGAAATCTTACGTTTTCTAAATAAAAACACTCTTTCAGACGCGCTTTAACGTTTTTTTTCCTTTTTTTGTAAGAAAGTTCAAATTTTCAGGCTTCATGTATAATCATTCATATTTATACTCACAATAGAAGGAATATTGTTCATAGCTTATTAAAACCGAAGTACCTAACCTTTACGTAAATTATAGAAGATTTTAAATAGCTCCCATTATTATCGAATTCATATACAATAAACAACAAATATTATTAATTCAAAAATCATGTAATTATTTAAAACAGTTTTGTTTTTATCTTTTCACACTACAATAAATAAATAAATCATTTATATCGCATAAAAAAATTATCAATATATCATATCACTCCGATATTCCATAAGTCTCAGTTTCATATTCTCGAAGCTTCGAGAATGTTCACCCCGGGCCAATATTAGTAAATCTCGTTGAATTTATATTGTTTAATTAACAAACACGTGCGCGTCATAGCCCAATCTAATTCTGTCTCGAGTTTGAGGGGAGGTTTCCACTATTATAACTATACTGGTTTTAGTATATTTTTGTGTATGAGTAAATCTATACTAATATTATAAAGGTGAACAGTTGTTTGTTTGAACGCGCTAGTCTCAGGAACTACTGTTCCGATTTAAAAAATTATTTCTGTGCTATATAGCCCATTCATCGAGGAAGGCTATATATATATCATCACGCTAAGACCAACAGGATCGGAGCCACGCGGGTAAAACCGCGGAGCGCAGATAGTTTATTTATATACGAATACTAGCTGTACCGGTAAACGTTGTTCTTCCTTACTCTTATCATTTAGGCCTTAGAGGTATGAAAAATAGATATTCTACTTCCAGAGCTACCCGATATGCATACAAAATTTAATGACAATCGGTCAAGCCGTTTCAGAGGAGTATGGGAACGAATATTGATAGACGAGAATTTAATATAATCGATTTTGTCTGTTTTTCACGAAATGCACACAACGGGGCGTTGGATTCGACACATCAAAGGTATCTTAATTCTTAAGTCATATAATTAAATCATGTATGAAAATATACTATAATTAAAACTATCGCGAGTATTACACACGTGTATTTTTTCATACGCATAGGATAAAAACCTCGTATGTTAACATCACAAACAGACAACCGTTTTATTTATTTGTATGGGCACAAGAACATATTCCAACCGCCACAACCGTCAACTAAATATAGAACATAATATACTATTTAGCATAAACAACAATAGGTCTACATAGTATTTTCTAGGGTTTGATTTTACGCGAGTATTATACATTTAGAAATTAAAGACTTTTTAACGGATTTTAAACGCGATTTAATCATTATATTATAGAGATGTCCCGACTAGTCGGCGACTAGTCGGTAAAGCCGACTATCCGGCCACTATTGTAGTCGTCGATTAGTCGGCGACTAATTGGCAAAGAGCGCCGATTATCCGGCTTTTTACGTAGTATGTATTTCTCAATGAAAAATAACTACATGAAATAAAAACCTTAATTATATATTATTTTATTTTTATTTTATAATCAGTCTTATACATTATAAAATGTAAAGCAATCTTTCCTTTGGTAATCAGTTTTTAAAATTACTTGCTTGTAAAAAAAAACATAATTATGACATTTATTGAACAAAATTAGTTCCTATCTTAATTAACATAAAAAACAACATAATATCTTCTTATCTTCAATGAACATGTATTAAAGCAAGAAAATATTTTTTTACCCTAAAACACCGCTCTCGACCATTACACAAGCAAAAATGAAGGAAAAATGCGAAGTAAACAAAACATGTTCCGACACGCTCGCAGGCGGTGTATGCGATTGTGCGCGAATCAGCCGTAAACGAAGCGTTACGGAAATCCCCGAAACCGTAATCGGCTTAGCCGACTAGTCGGTATTATTACAACCGACTAATCGGCTAGTCGGCTAGTCGGCAAAAGTCATAATCGGCACATCACTATTATATTATTTTCCCGACGTTTCGAACACTTTACAGCGAGCGTGGTCACGGGGAGACTCCAGTCTCCCCGTGACCACGCTCGCTGTAAAGTGTTCGAAACGTCGGGAAAATAATATAATGATTAAATCGCGTTTAAAATCCGTTAAAAAGTCTTTAATTTCTAACAATAGGTCTTATTTAACAAAAAACACGACCATACGGGTGAGCGCTCGGCTCTAGCAATATACGGGCGGAGTCAATGATCTTGGAAATCGCACTTTATTACAAGGTCATAAGGATGATAATACATCACCGCAAGTTCTTAGTGGTGTTTAGTGAGCGCCCAACAGATGGCGTTGTGATTAAAAAGGATTAAGTCGCAATTTGTGAGGGGTTGTGAAATAATATGCATTTATATTTTATATTTGAGTTTCGCTTCTACACTGTCGCGAAATGCTGACTGAATTCACAGCTTAATTCATGCAAATATTTCAAAATAAAAAAATATTGGTTTATCCATAGTTATAAAGCTTTTTCTATTATTAGATACGGTTGTGATATTTTAAGACCTAACAATATCTCACAACAATCTGTAAGCCTATATGCGTTTTTCTCAATACGGAAAATAAAGTCTCATGCTGTTCCGATTTATTAAACAACAACACAGACTAATTACAATAGAGGCTAGCCCACTATACACGATAGTCAAAAGTATGTTGTCTGATGTCTTATTTTTGAATAGGTACGTGTAAAAATAACGAAATTCACCACACTTAAAAAGACAAGTACGACTGATCATTTATGTCTACTTCTGAAAATATCAAATGCGAAAGTTTGTGAAATTGTGAGGATGTGTGTGTGTTTGTCTCTTTCACGCAAATACTACTGAACCAATTACAATTAAATTTAGCACAGATATAGAGGGTAACTTGGATTAACACATAGGATAGGTTTTATCCCGGAAATTCCACGGGAACGGGAACTATGCGGGGTTTCCTTAGAAAACGCGGGCGAAGCCGCGGTCGGAAATCTAGTTTAATATAATTCACACTTTCAAAGACTCAGTACGACGTATTTTTAATAACCTTTTACCTTTCCCCTATAAATATCTATACGTATCATTGCTATTAATTATTACACCATAAAGTATAAACCACCACTTCCCTTCGACCAGTACGTTCCATCAAACGAATAATTATTGGTGATTAAAAATCAATTTGAGCCCAAGCATCGGTGTTAGTTCACTTTTACATATTCCCGTTAATATTTTATAGTTATTTCTGAGGGCTTATTATTAGTTTTGTGTTACATTTATGGCTGATATAAAGTGAAATGTTTTGGTAGGTTTAAAATATTTTTGTAGCGAAGCTATGAATTTTTAGGTCTCGACTTTTAGGAGGATGTTTATTTGTTCTGTGACGTGATTTATTTCTGGTGATATAGTTTTCATACGCGAAATACTTATAATCAAAAATGTATCAGATAAAAAAAAAACACCTTTTCAGAAACATTGAACGTTTGAAACTTGTTTGAAACCTTCACGTTTACTGACAGGTGGATGTGAAAAGCACAGAATACATAATAGTAGCTAAACGCTAGTGAAAAGGTTGTCACAACTATAGTAAAAAACTATAGAATCGATAATTTATTTTTTTAGATACAGTCGAATTAAAATAATTATATTTTGTCAGTTATGAAATGTTGAACATAAAAAATAGACAATACTACTTTAATATAACTTAGTTAGTCAATTTAAGAGTAGAGGATTACCTACATACCTATTTACATTAAGTTTTTCACACAAACAATAATTGCCAAACAACAAAACATATAATCCAACATTTTCAAGGTTCCCAAATAATTAGGAAAGTACCACAATGAATTATTTATCCTTCCACATACAGAAAGGGCAACTATAAAACGTAGAATTTAAGGCTGGGGTGCGAAAAATTCCGCTGGTTTATGTGAACGTACGTATTAATAATTCATTTGTAATCCCCAAGTCTGCGGTGAGCCTAAAGTGTATTTCGGGGGTGACCATGTTTTATTGAAAACAAAGGACAACTTTGTTGCCATTGTTTTGGTGAACGGAGCGCGTTTCGCGAATACGGACGATAATACCGGCTATTCTGAATCTTGGAGGAGGTTACGCGAATTTTACATTTTGTGGTACCTATTGTGAATGTACAAGCAAGGTTAAACAAGTTTGAATATAGTGAAAATTCTGTATTATGATTACATTGAGCGCTTCCAACAAAGATATTTAGATTGCTAGATTGACTTTATTCAGCAAGACGATACTATTAAATTCAAATTCAAATTCGAATTCAAATTAATTTATTTGCCAAAAAATAAGTTTGTTATAGAGCCTAGAATGTGCACAAAGATAGAAAATATATGTATTATTACTTTATCATTTATAATATCTGTCTTTCGTATTATTAATTTTCTATCTCTTCCTTGCAATGAGCAAATTCAAATTAATTTCGTCCCAAATAAATGGAAACTCATACCCACCCCGCGCTATCTTATTCGCCCCCAGACGAGAAATAAAATTCCCACCCGCTTTTCCAAAGGAAAATCTTTCGAATGAAGTTTTCTCGGAGTAAGAAATTAATTATTCGCTAAATCGTTAAATACTTCGTTTAATGATGGAAAGAGCTTTCAAAAGAGAAAAGAAAAAAATACGAAATACTCGCGGGAATATTAGAAAAAATATATGAATAGAACATTTTCGATAAGAGTAACTTTTAAAATGGGAACTGAAGTAGTGTTTTTATTTTGCTTTAGGCTATCTCGCAATTTGTATCTACCGGAGATAGTTTTATTTATTATTTTATAAATAATTCTTATTTATATCTATACTAATATTATAAAGCTGAAGAGTTTGTTTGTTTGTTTGTTTGAACGCGCTAATCTCGAGAACTACTGGTCCGATTTGAAAAATTCTTTCGGTGTTAGATAGCTCATTTATCGAGGAAGGCTATAGGCTATATATCATCACGCTACGACCAACAGGAGAGGAGCCACGGGTGAAACCGCGCGGAGCGGCTAGTTAATTATAATGGTCGGAGATAGATCACAAATGAGTGTGAAGTAATATTTGCAAATTTCAAAGTAGATGCTATATGAACTGTAAAATTTTCGTAAAGCATCTGTTCTTAGCTAATTGTTCAAATGTGATACAAAAAAAAATTGTTTATCTTTAGTATCGAATAGCATTGTAAGGTTACATTTATTGATATATTTTAAACATGTTTCTCGTGGTACAATTGAGTACAAAATAAAATGTTGAGTTTATTATTTTACTAGCGGTCCGCCCCGGCTTCGCCCGTGGTACATGTTTACGTTTTCTCTCCATAAGAACCATCCTCGTACTTCAAGGAATATAATAAAAAAAGAATTATCGATATCGGTTCAGCCATTCTCGAGTTATGCGCTTACCAACACATTTTGCGATTCATTTTTATATTATAGATATAACAACAACAAGTTATTAAAACATTTATGTACATTTTACAATACAATAAATAACATTCATGTTAACCCAACACAAAAATAAACATACCTACATTTATATATTTTGCGATTTTCCGTAGAAAGTAACATCCGCAAAGCAAAAAGCTAGTGAACTCGAAACTAATCGCCATATTTTTTCTGTATATATATGAGAAAAAGTGCCGTTCCTCGGGTCAATGTCAATGGAGATAATATTTTCTTTTTGCTTTGACAATATCCTTTTACTTTATATAAAAATGTATCCCTATTTCCCTTGGTCACGGCATCACGTGTGAACAGCTGGACCGATTTCGCTAATTCTTTTTTTGTTAGATAGTTGTCATTGACAGAAAAGAAAATTGTAGCAATTTACGCTATAGATTTAAATTAAGAAAACGGTTACAACAAGAAAAATACAACAATTGTCGGACCAGCTACTTCTTTTATGCTTAACAGCTTATTGAGTTTCCTCTATACGTATCACAAAATACCAAAAATGTTTAAAATTACAAACCTACATTTAATTATTAATATAGTCTTATGTACACTAAAACATCCACACTTTCCTTTCAAGTTCACAAACAAGCAACAAATTACGTCCATCGTCATTACGTATTAAGGCGTCAAAGAATAAAAAATAATCAGAACTTCCAAAAGATTTCTCGTAAAATAAAATAAAACGCGCCTTCATTACCAAGGGATGGGGGCAAACAAAAAAGCGTCTCCGAACATCTGAGACCGGCCTACGGTACCTACCTAAATATTTAACATGTCTCCTGGCCAACAGTTTAATAAGTTATATTTAACTTGCTCAATCTTGCGACTTCGTTCGTGAGAAATGATATTTTCGCGTTGAATTAGCCTTGCTGTAGTTTTCTTCTTTCTTCTTTCTAATCGATGTGGATTATGTGTATGTACCTAATAGTGATTCTTTTAGTGTAAACGAAAACTCGTATTCAGTGTTGTTCAGTATTAGAACATTGCATAGAATCTTTTCGAACACACTAAGAACAACGAAAGAACAACGCCTGTTTACACTAGAATAATTTGACACAGTGGGGTTAGAATGAGCATTCGCTCGTCATGTAAATGCACCGTCAAATAACAACTTATCTGATTACAAAAGAAATACATTTATCCGTTAAGTATCCAACAAGCTTCTTTTCATCGAGAAATTGATGCATAAACTTCGTAAATATCCGAAACATTCTAACATATATTTATCTACTTTCTTTGAGAACTATCATTAAGTTTTCTATAAATATACAAAATGGCTGATAAACTTGGCAAAACGGGCATTCAACCCTCAAATAACCGCGGTATACACAAAGTGAATTATAATAATAAATTAACCCGTTCCCAATACTAAGTTTACAGATTCATACATAAAGTAAATAATTTAAATCTCAAAGCTTACGTGGATTACGCGAGTTAGCCCAGAATCCAGTGTTTACCTGCAAACAGAAGATAACAGATATAAATATACACTTAATATAACTTACTATTTGATTATATCAATTACGCAAGACTACTTGTATCCATACAAGTAATTTTTTTGAATGTAATTTCTCCGATATACATAATATATGAATATACTAGCTTTCCGCCCGCGACTTCGCCCGCGTTTTCAAAGAAAAACCCGTATAGTTCCCGTTCCCGTGGGATTTCCGGGATAAAACCTATCCTATGTGTTAATCCAAGTTACCCTCTATATGTATGCTAAATTTCATTGGTCGGTTCGGTAGTTTTTACGTAAAAAAGTAACAAACATCCATACATCCATACAAACTTTCGCCTTTATAATATATATTAGTATATATTAGTATGAATATATTATTATATAGATAGTCATTCGATAAATTAAACTATCAGCTATTATTGCGACTTATGTACATTTATAGTTAATTCCTCAACACTTATAAAACAAAATCAATCATCAGAGCATAGGAAATAACAACGAAAAATAAATCGATGCCCCAAAAAACACAAGTTTCAATAAAAAGAGAAACAAAAACGTTCCTTTCCAATGATAGGGTGGTGACTCGGCACTATTTCCGTACCTGCATCACATTACTCAAGCGAAATAACAAAATATATTCCCAAAAGGACATTACTAATAAACAAATATATATGTAAATAAACGCACTATCCATCCGTCTCTTTGGAACCGCAAAAAATTCTTTAGGATAAAATAAAACTAAAACATTAAAAACAATCAAAGAGCATGTCATCAAAGCAAAAGAAAATGGGCTTGCGCTTTGCAAAATTGCCCTTTATAGTTATGATGAAATAGACTGTAATATGGCGTGTGGGATATATTGTTTATCTTGTACAGTGGTGGTAACCCCACGTGGCACACAGCGCTCCAGAAATACACAACATAAACACTGCAATGTGTTCACGAATATATGAACACTTGGCCGACTTATATATAGATGCACAGGCATGTATTTGTTTCGTATTTGAGGCCCTGAGTTTAGGCACCGCACTACAGAAACACGGATTCTACGTTTTGGATTTCAATTAATAAGATTGTCATCTTAATTAACGATAGAAATGATAAAAACAGGATTAATTCTCGTTAAACAGTAGCTAGAAATTACAAATGTAAATTTCCTACACGTATACTGATAAATGTTTTAAATACAGACTATGCTTCTTGATTTTATATTGTTAATGTGTAAAATCATGAAACAGATATGTTTTAAAATACTTGATAATTGATATGTGTATTCACGTACTCATTCCCTGATATATTTCATTCATTTAAGTAATACACTAAATATTAAGAACGTAGTATCGGTAAAATTGGGCCTCAATAGCTAGTCCGGCCCTGGCAAGCTGCGTCTGAGCAAGATGTTTTCAAATATCTTTTTGTCGTGAACTTCAATGGATCTTTGGCTTCTGTCTGCGCGTTTATGTTCGATAGATCATAAATTTTATATTATTTCGGGCTTTGAAAAACCAATATCTGTTTGATGTTTTTGTTTAATATACATACATATTATTTTACGTGTTAGGATGCACGTACCTACTGTTCACTATTAAGTACATAGATTACAGAATGATTCATATATTTACGAGTGTGTAGTCGGAATTTTGTGATCGGTTAAGAAGTATATTTTTAGCGGAAAATCTATCTTTCTTAGTATTATTTATTTGTACTTTAACTATGGAAATTTACCTATACTATTTCTGGTGTTTCAGAATGAAAGAATTGATTATAACTAGATAAATATCAAGCTTTACATGGTTTTACGGTCACGGTCATATTAAAGTGTTTGCTTCCACGAATCGCGATGATACAAACATCGTCGTTTCTTTAATACAATGCCGATTTATTAAAAATAAATGTTTTATATGAACAGAGAAAAGTTTTTGAGATTAAAGGATAAGAATTTCCCCCCAAAAAAGTGCCATAGATCTACGAATCTATAGACGATGCCCATATGAACGTAGGTAACCCGGTGATTAGGCTACCTACTTACTAAAACAAACAAACAAAATTTTCAACTTTATAATATAGACTATCCAAACCTGTAGTCATAAATTCCGACCCCCATACAAGTGCCATAGATCTACGAATCTATAGACGTGCCTATAGGGATGTAGGCTCCAGGTGATTAGGGTTCGACCGACGTCAACGTCAGGCACCTCAGAAGGTACTTCACTTAATAAGGTTCTATATATCGTTAGCGCTAAATTAAACGGTCAGGTTGAGCTTTGTGCAAATTTAGATTGCTTTTAATATCAGACGTTACGTAAATCGAACTCTAAAAGTTTCGAAACATGTGTTTGTTATAAAAAAATTCAGTAAAAAATGTTTATTTAACATAACTTGCAAGGGAAACAGGCACATTTGCCGTCTCTTTCTTTTTACGGTGTTAGAGCGAGATGCAGTATGTATTTCCGGTAAAGAAATATGATAATATTTAGGTTGCAGATAAAAACTCATTTACATGTAACGTATATGATGCGAGAAATAATATAATAAAAAGATATATGTAATATTTCCTCACTTCTATGCACGCCACACTTTATAAACATTAGTAACATCATTAATATTGAATTATTCATTAAACCCTTTAAATCACCAACAAAAAAAAATCAACTAAAACACTAAAGTAAACTGAATTAAGTAAATTCGTTTCGAGAGCGGTCGTTCCACCATCATTAATACACATTAAAAAATACCCCATGATTAATCCTTAATTTAACATACCTGTATAACCTACCCATTATTAAAAAAAAAAACAAACGTGGGCAGAATGTCTCAAGGCATTGCTCTAAAAAACACTATAGGACCTTTGTTGCGATGGTCAGTGCTCCAAACAAAACAAGACGACCGTAACAGGTCTGAAACCAGTATTACAAGATATCTTCCCAGTCTGGCAAAGTGTAGGCACTTTACCTTACTAATCGAATATCAACCTTATCACAAGGATATAAAACTCAATTCCTATTGCTGGGTAATGTCGATCGTTTTAAAATGGCTGCTATGATTTAAAATCGTTTCGATTTCTTTAGGAATTTCGTGGTCACGTGTTCGGGAGACAAAATTCGGAGAATCGTTTTTGTTCGTCTAGTATTCGGGGCTGCGTTTCCGTTGATAATCACAATCGTATAATGATTCATGTTATTTGACATATATATTTTTATTACATACATGGGTAAGTTTTGTTGGATATTCGTTTAAATTACTCTAAAAGATGTTTCACTGTTTAAGCGAAGTTATTTTCATCTGGATGTCACAGAGATGAACGAGAATGAATTAATGCAGTCTAAAATATTAATAACACATCATAAAAATAAAGTCAAATAACATCTATAGCGAATAGTAGGTAAGAAAATTATTTTATTTTATACTTTCTTCCAAATGCTTTCAAAACAAAGACATTGATATTTAAAAAGCACCAATTCAAAACGCAAAAACTAGCCAAGATTATTTTTATTTTTCCCAACTGCATCAGTATTTTGATATGACTTTGAACAGCAGTTTTGGCGTTTATCCATAAATATATGGAAATTCAAAGAGAATTTAATATTTTCCACCGTTTACATGAGAAGTTAATTTCATGTTGATATGCGTATTTGTATAAGACAGACATATGGAAGCACAACACAAGTATCTCACTGTATCCAAACCTACGAAATATTTATTTATTTTCTTCCTTTACAACTGATCTTTAGCATCAGTCAATCGTCTTTGCGACCTTGAAACGAGAAAATTGTGCGAATCATACATACGATAAAACATTCATATATAATAAAAGAAACAATGACTAAAACAAAACAAACAAGTACACAAGTTGAAAGCCTTCCTTGATATTACCGTATTCGGAAAAGTTTTTAATATTTTATAAAGCAAAATTTCTCTCTGCTAAGAAATACGAAGCCTTCCGCAACAAATGTTAAGAATATGTTGTTCAATTATTTAAGTTCGAGATATTTTTAACCGACTTCAAAAAAAAGGAGGAGGTTATCAATTCGGCCGGTATATTTTTTTTTTTTTATGTGTGTACACCGATTACTCCGAGGTTTCTGAACCGATTTACGTGATTCTTTTTTTGTTCGATGCGGGATGGTGTCGAATTGGTCCCATAAAAATTTTATTCGGATAGGCCCAGTAGTTTTTATTTTATGAGCATTTTTGTCTGTAGGTATTTTTTTAACGCAGTTATCACTTGTCTTATTTATTGTTATTCTAAAACATGTATTTAATATTTGGTCTCTTTTATGTGTTTTATTATTCCAGTTTAACTATTTAAAGCGTTTTAGGAAATAAAAGGACACTCAAAAGTTTATTATAAATTTAGATCTAAGATACCAGGATATTGTAATACATTTTTAACGAAATTCAATCGTATTTTTTCATTAAAGTCATACCTAATTTAAATCCAATCTTTACAATGTACAATATTTATATCCATATCCTACAACATTAATAAATTAATACAGATTGGAATTAAAGGACACTGCAACGGGTTTCAGACGTGATCTTTTATCGATGACAGCAATTCAGATTTTGCCAGTTCAAACTAGAATATTTCAGAAATAAATTAAAAATGTCAAGAAATGTCACCCCATTAGAATGTCAGACAGAATTTATCCTTCATATTCATCCAAAATCATCTTAAATTATTAACAGAAAACGGTCCGTCAGTACCTACGTCAGCTATTTTCACCCGCGTCTGCGCTTTAACATTGAAAACGCATCCAATTTTGTAACGCACGCTTCAAGAGCAACTATAAATATGACGAGACCACAGCGAACATTCAAGGACATAAAAATAACCAGAAAACATATGGGATATAAAAAAGGAACGAGTCACCGTCGACCGGTGTAGGAAGACCCGTGTCGGGAAGGACGTCCTTTATCTCGTGTAGGGGAGTGCTCAATCGAGATGGGTCAACTTAAACTGGCCGGTACAACCAGTTTTAAATGAGCTCGCCTGTCCTCTGTCGAGTCGTGTTGCGATGATATGCAGGGGTCAAGATACAATGGTGGTACAGTCACCCCAAGGAAAAGGTCTCGTGGTCAGTGACCATGTCTCAGAATAGCGCATGCCTACCTGCGCGGGCGCAGGCTGCGTTTGACGTCATAGATCATCGCACTTGCATGGGTTTTACTTGATTTTTGTTAAACAGGTACTGGCTGGATCGGATAATATTGCGAAATATTTGAAAATCTGTTTACGCTCCTTTGAAGTGAAATTTGTAACGTGTAGTAAATTTATTAGAAATGATTTGAGTTATTGGCATAAACAGCTAGAGGAACATTTACACAGTAATCGTTCAAAAATAAATAAAACATACATACAAAGAGAAGGATAATTTAACTAATATTTGTTTACATACTACACATTATTTGAATTGCTTTTCTCAAATATCCATATCCTTAAATTAAACATGGAATAGTCAATTATATAAACAAAGGTTTTATCTCCATGACAAATATACCACAGTTCGTCACAATAACACAAACCAATCGTTACTGCTTACGTCATATTATTTACATGAAAACAGCTGATACTGTAATAATATTGTTATAAGAAATTAATAACAAACGAAATAAAGTTACAAAGTCTACAAAATTACTTTTAATACGATTTTTTTTTTTTTGTATAATTAAATATGTTAGTATTGCATAATGTTCGGCTATTACGAATAAAGTTGCGAATTAAGATTGATCAAGGAAATATTTTAAAATTTATCCGTCCAATAAAGTATTACATGAACATTTTAAAATGTCACCTGTAAACTCTCAAATACGGACAATTAGAATAAGTACATTTTTGAAATGGTAGTTTAATACGTTATTCGATGAATAAGTTTTAACCAACGATTGAAAAATCAGCCCTTAATAATATTTTGTATGTCATCGTGCAACGAAAGATTACGATACGAGTAGAAAATTAAGTCCATCTGTTAAAATATATCATAGGAATACAGCTCATACTATGATAAGTATAACATTATAAGCTTTTGCCATAAATAACAAATCACTCACACAACATCATAAACAAACACTACAAAATGTGACATACAGCGAACGATTACAACAATTGTAAATACATACGTAATTACAAAAATCTTCCGCATACAACCCGTATGGAATGTTGCCAACGAAAACCTCTTCTAATATTAAAATGAAAACACAAAGAATATCTTGGATAGAAACATCAGCTCGCATTGTCCCTAGCTATTAGGGTTGGCACTTGTCACTTTTCTCAACTGAAGGGTTTAAAAAGTAGGTGTCACAAACCAAAGGTTTACGTTGAACCCTCGAGAGCCGTTTAACCCTGAAAGATTCATCCGTCACAAGGGCTCTAACTATCCTTTTAAATGAATTCGTGATAAAGGGTTTCGCCGTGTATGAATTATTTCCTCATTTTAAATATGTATGTAGTTGATTTTGCATTCTTGCCCTGTCTCTTGAGACAGCATGGGTTTCCTAGTATTGTTGAAAAAAT
Source organism: Colias croceus (assembly GCF_905220415.1). Lineage (NCBI taxonomy): Eukaryota > Metazoa > Arthropoda > Insecta > Lepidoptera > Pieridae > Colias > Colias croceus. The sequence goes on along the minus strand of NC_059557.1, from coordinate 7,210,771 downwards.
CGTATAAGACAAAAACTAAATTTCTTTTCCTTATCAAGTATCTAGTAGGAGTTATTCTTCTTTTTTTATCATTGAATATTATACAGTACTTAATCAATATCATGCAGCAGCTGTTTATTACACGTACTTTGTCGAACAAAAATATCTTCTAACTTACGTACATATTTAATGTATTCTTTTATAAGTATTATTATAAACATTAAAACTATGAATAGACAACCCTAACATGTATGCATTCCTAGTGGAACACGTGAGGTAATCTTATTATAAAATGTACTTACAGAAATGTATTTCAAAGCTTAAACTTGAACTTTGATTTTAATGCCTTTGAATATTAAGTCTTCTATAGTAAACTGATATATTCATATGTTAGTTGTTTGATATTTTAGATGTATTCTAGCCATTTAAGTAGATTTGAATAATATATTACATACGAATGTGAAAAATGAATTTCACACAACTTAGGTCGTAGGTAACTCACGACAAACGACCAGCAGTAACCTACTGTAAGTTTAGTGTGAGTTTGATCGAGTACGAAACGTTACTATTGCGTCTGCGTCACAGCGAAATTTGTATGGGGAATCAAAGCTTCCCCATACGTCCGCTAGGGGCGCTGTTCGATTTCCCATACTAATTCGGCTGTGACGCAGACGCGATAGTAACGTTTCGTACTCGATCAAACTCACACTAGGGACACGGTCCGAGTGGCAGAGAGCAGCTGGATGCAGGCCGCCGGTGACCGGTCGTACTGGAAATCCCAAATGACCTTTGTCCAGCAGTGGACATCCCACGGTTGAAACGACGACGACGAGGTAGGTACGTAACAAATACACACAGAAAAGAGCTACTCAAAAGCATTTAGACATGTCATATTATTACCTTCATTGTAATATATAGGTAGTAGATTACATAGGTACTAGGTTCAAATGTTTTAAATACGCCAAAGTAAAATTACTTCCCGCCCTAAAACACTTAGTATCATTTCAAGGAAGATAAATAATAATTAATTTACTCCGGTTAATACTACAAGTGCCTATAAAATTATTAATAAACGAAGCCACAGTTTAATCTATGGACATTCGAATACATTCATATTAATATTTCATGTAGTAAGTACTATAACTTCAAAGTTAACTTAACCAAGTTACACATTACATTGTAAGTGAAAGCATTTAGTTTACGAGTACATTTTATTATCATACTACATTAAACGTACTTGGATTTTAAGTTAATTGCACTTTAAACGATTTAACTTGTCAAATAAAATGTGAAAGTTGGATGGAGATTTATCATGAATAATTATTGTATCACATTGTATATTTAGTGCGAAAGAACACAGTAGCAGTATAATTATATAGATAACTAGGTATAGATAGAGATAATTACACTGCTACATTATCCCTAAGTTTTGTAATATAAATAAAACAATAAGTAATAATATATACAAGAATCGCATGTACCTAATTTTCTATACATACGAGAATGGCCCCTTAAAGAAGTATCTTTAATGATCTATCTATACTTCATATTTTAGCTACTGAAGTCCCGGCAAATAAGAGCCTTATCCCTTTCCAATATTTAAAGTTCTACCCACGTAATATATACCTAATACCTATAAGTTTACCAGAATTGCTTGTCTTATACTTACTATACACATAGATACTCATACATCGGACCTTACTTACACACATGCATCAAGATCACAATTTACGATCCAACAAAATTAACCTTAACATGTCGTACAAGATTCATTCCGAGGCAGTATCTGGGTGAGGGTACAATTCAGAGTTACCATACAAGCAGTTTTATATACAGTGTGGGAGGGTGATGGCGCTAGATAACCTGTATAGCTCTGTCACTTTTCCATACTGGAATACTGCTTTTATCGTAACTTCTGGAGTCTGTAAATGAGAGAAGTTAAACTTTGTCGTCACTAACAGCCCAATTGACGGGTCAAGGCTTAACTACGGGGCTGTAGAGTTTAATTGTGTTTTGGTGTTTAGTTTTTCTTATAAAAGATCATTGTATGTAGAATGTTTAAACGTTACCAGCGTTTGTAACTATTGTTTAATTCAGAAAAGTCTGATATTTTAATAGTTGATGAAAGGGTTTAATTATGACCTAGAGTTATTAACGGATAAAAAGTTTAATTGACAGTAATTTGATGACTGTTCGAAACTTAGAAACATGTAATTGAAAGAAATATGAATGAAGAAAAGTTGTAATTTCGCCTATCTAGTATCTATGTCTGTAGGTACTATTTATATAAGGAAGAGAAAATAATAAGGTTCTGAACAATCTACATATTTTGTTAATTTTTCCAACACAAGGAAATACGATTAAATTAAATTTTACTGTATAAAAAGTCCCTCTTAATAAAACATCCAAGACGTCGACACAGCATTTCGCCAGCACAACTAACAAGCATTCTATTTATATACTAGCGGTCCGCCCCGGCTTCGCCCGTGGTACATATGAAAAATAGATGTTGGCCGATTCTCAGACTTACCCGATATGCTCAGAAAATTTCATGAGAATCGGTCCAGCCGTTTTAGAGGAGTATGGTGACTAACATTGTGACACGGATAAGATACAGCATATTAATATGTACTAGCAATATTTTCTATGAATTAAGAGTTCAACTCAGCAGGTTGTATTGTGAAGGTTGAGCGGAAACTCAGCCAGCCAATAATAATCCACTTCCGATTAATAAGATCCTGCACAATAAATCTTGATATGTATTGAATAATACAATATTTTCAATGCTTCGCTTGAAGCGTAGGTAAGGGCTTACATTTTTATTTAGAAATTTAATTTTTAAACTAGGTTTTTTGTTCGTGTATTTGTGATGAGGTAATTTTTGTAGTACGTTATTGGCGTAAATATTCATTATTTTGCTGTGAAAAGAAAGCTTTACAAATAACTCCACTAATACTTTTAATAGGTTTATTTTGAGCAATTAGGCGGATTATATATATAAACTCTTGTTCAATGACAAAACTTAGGGGATTTGAACCTAAAATTAGATAAACATCTTACTAAAGTAAAAGAAAACGATATTAATTAATTACACTAATAATACCTACCTTAATACAAAATCATACAAGCTTTTGCAGATGCCTATTGAGTGATTTCAATAAAGTATTATCATATATGTAGCTATGTTAATTTAAGAATGAGAGTTTCAAAGCCCTTAGCAACGAGTAACGACAGATATATATGATAAGAATACGTTTTCTAAAGAGTATTGAAATGTCATGAAAAATTACCATACGCATGAAAATTTACACTTACGACGGTTCAAGGTTGTTCACGACCTGCTATGTTAATAAATTTGAATTACTATGTACATTGTACATATAGAAAAAGATGTCAGTACCATCCTGAGTAAAATTAGTTATTAACGGGAAAAGATTTTAGATTTTGATCTATTCTACGTAAGGTAAAATTAAGGAATTATTAAGACGATATCCTTTTTTACGAGAAATTAGTTTATTTTAGTCTTTAATCACGAGACATGTCTGTCATTAATAACCTCAAGAACGAACGTGTCCAAATATATAATTTGCATACAGGCGGATGGAGAGGATCCTGAACGTTCCACGAAACACCGCGATTTCCGACGCCCTTGTATTGTTTGGAAACTGTTTATATAAATACTCTCTTAAATAGAGGTTAAATAAACAATGGCATGAATCGGCTTTGTTTTATATTGTCATTGATTTCGAACTAGATGTCAATGGAGACGCGTAACACATAATTATTTTGACTGAATTTCCGTTGCAACCAATTTTGATCGAAACTAGACAACTCCATAGGGGAAAACTATATGTGCCTATTGATAATACCTATTGAAATGATAGGAAACTAAGTAGAAGAAGGAGTAATAATTCAGTATGCGCCTAAATGCAACTAAAACATTTAACAATGCAACAAATTACAACATCTCATCGCATAGAAAAATATTTTGAGTATATCATGAGGACTTCAGAACCTAGAAGAAAACCAGATAATCTCTATAGTTGAAATCAAGTTAGCTACGACAGAGACAGAAACTTTTCATTTATCCCCTCTCTTCCAACATTACGCTATACTATATGCGGGTAGGTTGATAGTAGTTGCAGTAGCAATTAGTCAACGTCAGGCTGTCGACGTGGAAACACCTCTTGGTCAACAGATTAATCTAGTAACAAGGCAATATACTTTTACATGTAATCACCCTACTTCGTATCGGTATAAGGGACGCCTCATTTACACTGACCTTAAATTAGGTTGAATTTATAGGCAACTAATCTTATGTGAGTGAATGCTTGTTTTTTTTGGTTAACACATAAATAGAGTAGGTATTATTGTGAAGAGTTAAACAATTAGGTACTTGTGAAACGAAATAAAACAATTCAATTTAAATCTATACAATTTTGTCGAACACGCATCTCCATAATAGAATAACACAAACTCACATTATACAACTAAAAAGATCCAAGATAAAGATGTCTGTAAAGATAAAGTTCATAATCTACTTAACCGAACAAACTGGAAACTCATCATAAACTTTTAAATATTCCGTACAAAATGACGCAGCCGTTTCGAAACAAAAAAGGCGTAAACAAAGAGTGTATTTTCGGTACATTTGATTAATAACTGCCGTTTTGTACCTCTGTCAGGTTCGAAAATATGAAAAAAGGACACGTCGCGTCATCTAACCCAAAAATCAGGGATCATTCAAGATGACAATGGCCCCGAAATTATGTCAAATAGCCCGTATTACGTGTTCAGTAAGGGCTATATTGACCGCTGAATTCTTGAATGGCTTTTATTCGATTCTCGCCTTTACTACGAATTTGATAAAGGGTGTATTCGTGTGAGTCTGATTGGAATCGTGGACAAAGGGTCTGTAAAAACAGCGTCCGTGGGAGGTCCTACGAGAGACTGGTACTAAACCTGAGGGATAGGTTGACTTATAAAATAGAAGATTCGATAGTAAAATATAAAGGAAGCTAGGACTAAAATACTATTTTATGACAGTATTGGGATTGTCAGTGGAGTGAATGAGGGTAAGGTGTAGATTGAATTACGTGTAAGTATATAAGGCCGTAGGCAATTTATGTTGGTAGGAGTAGGTACCTTTAACATATTTATTTTTATAAAGAAATGTATTCATAGTATCTATGTTGTTTCGCAGTCACGCTTTATTTAACGAAAAGCGGTTTGCTTTGTATAATAAATAAATAATTATAATTACCTAACATTTTCAATGACATATATATTTAAGATAATGACTAATTGACCTATATCCAGAAGGTGACTACGTGCCCAATCGCATACATTACATCCAAATCGTCACAGCTATTTCGCACGTGTAAACGGATAAGCAAAATAATCTCATGTTTCAATTAATTCTGAAATGGCTTTAGCGCCTCAGATTGCATTGCTGTTGCCAAGTTCGATAAATCTTAAGCAATAACTCGTTAAAATCTATACATATAATAAATCTGTAGAAGGGTCAATTCTGTACATTGAAAATATTGAAAAAATAAATAGCACTGTTACTGGATCGATACCAAACCCAAATATGTGATTAAAAAAATTTTTGTCTGTCTGTCTGTCTGTATGTGAAGGCATCACGTGAAAACTAGCGGTTCGATTTCGATGAAACTTGGTATAATTACTTATACCTTATTATCCTGGGCGTAAAATAGGATACTTTTTATCCTGGAAAAATACGTAGAAAAAATTAATCTTAATTTTTCAGTTTTATCCATAGACGTTGTTCCGTAGAACCGCGAACACACGTTGCGTATTATTATAGGCCTAGCCGTATTTGGGAATTGGGTCCAATAGATATTTATAAGATTTTATTGTCAGTACCTACTCAAAATGGAGAAATAAACCATCCACGCGAAGACCGACATCCGCGCGGACGGAGTCGCGGGCGGAAGCTAGTTTGTAATATAAAGCTTTATATGTATTTATTTTGTTACAAGAAAAATTGGTCTTTTACAAATGTAATTACCAGCTATATTTTTTTTTTTTCATAAATACCTTTTAAAACAGAAAATGCAAAACTAAGATAGGTACTTTTAAAAATATTAGATATTTAGTTACAGAGCATTTACAGATGTTTTTAAATAAATACTATATTGTGTGTACAATCCCCAATCTATACTAATATTATAAAGAGGAAAGGTTTGTAATTATGTATGTATGGTTTTCACGCATAAACTACTGGACCGATTTCAAAAATTATTTCACCATTAGAAAGCTGCATCTTCACTGAGCAAAATAGGCTAGGTTTTACCCAGGAAATCTATGCGGGTTTTTCTTTGAAAACGCGGGCGAAGCCGCAGGCGGAAAGCTAGTAGAAATGAAGCTAATAAAAGCGTGTTAATAAATTCTGATGTGTGAATATCGAAGGTAAATTTTCACATCCGTGCACAATTAATCCCTTTTAGATTAAAATAACAAGTAAATAGTTATTTTATACATGCAGTTACACGGAAGCGTCCACCACCTTGACACATACGGACATGTGACTAACACTAATTACGTTGTAATATTTGTTAAACTATTCCTGTTATTATAAACTCTGTTCTTTGTTCTTATAAATAGAGTTGTGAATCAGAGAAACATCAGATTGAAAATGTATTTATTCGAATACTATTATTATGAGTGGATTTCAAAGAAGTGTTTGTAACTACTGCACCGGCTTTGAAACAACTTTGAAGTAAGTAGGTAGTTGGGTAAAATATTCTTACACACCGTTGACCGTTCTATCAATAAAAGTACCTATAAATTATAGCTTCTGAAAATATCGACTAGTTATTTATATTATTCAATATCGTATTAGCTTATTAGTTTGTATAATTTTGCTTTAAAAATGAAAACTGAACATATCGACTAGTTATTTACATAATTCAATGTATTAGCTTATTCATTAACCGACTTCAAAAAAAAGGAGGAGGATATCAATTCGGCCGGTATATATATATATATATATTTTTTTTATGTATGTACACCGATTACTCCGAGGTTTCTGAACCGATTTACGTGATTCTTTTTTTGTTCGATGCGGGATAGTGTCGAATTGGTCCCATAAAAATTTTATTCGGATAGGCCCAGTAGTTTTTATTTTATGAGCATTTTTGTCTGTAGGTATTTGTAAATTTTGCAAGTACAAGTTTGAAGTCGGTTGTTTTTAACGCAGTTATCACTTGTTTGTTTGAATAATATCCATTAAAATAAATAAATATGTGGTATTCAATTAAGTATTTATATTATATGAGCTTCTTGCCGTTGTACTATTCAAGCTCCACTTCTTCAAATATTTATATATTTCATTTTCAGACAGAAAATACCTTGTAATAAGCTAAATAGAGGACTCCTTCAAAGAAACTTTCGCCTTTATAATATTAGAATTATTTATAAGAAAAATATCTTTGAAGACAAAGCCTAAAGAAAACCTGTAATTTTCCAAAACATCATTAGTTTCAGATTGAATTCATTGCGAATTATGAAAGAAAAATTATTTAATTATAAGAAAAAAAATCCTTACGTTTCTCTTTAAACAGCGGTTTCGGAATTTACCTGCAACAAAATAATAAAACATTAATAAACAAAATAAATTAAATTTTTAAAATAAAATACAACGACAAGTCAACGTCTATAGTTATAAAAAAGAGCGTGTGTGCCCAGCACACGTGTCAGAAGTGAAACTTCTTTGGCAAGATTCAAGGATACCCAAATTGACGGTATTGCCATGACACGACCTTTAAATTTTACTCTCAACGCGCCTAAAGAAGTTTCACTGCAAAAACACTTTCATCGATACAATTACAAATTATCTCACATTCAATCATTTCCTTTACTTTTATTAAAAAAAAAAACAACAATTTACAACTATTAATCCAGTATGAATTCGCCACACGTAAAATACAAGTACAATTAACAACACACACTAATTAAAAATGAAATTTCGCCATTACGTCTTATTAAGCAATATTAGCCTCTAGAGGTCGCGGGTTCATTTATATCACGAACTAGAAAGACCCGGTTCCACCACATTCAAACTAATCTATAATACATATACATAAAATGAATCGCCAAATGCTAAGCGCAAAACTCGAGAGCAGAAAAAGCGATTTCCTTATTCTTTTTTTTATAATATTAATTAAAGTACGAAGATGGTTCATATGGAGACAAAACATAATGTACCACGGGCAAGGCTGTGGCGGACCGCTAGTTGGCGATGGCAATAAATCGCCAATTAACCTTCAAACGACAGATCATTGTAGTATGTTAAACTTACATCGCGACGTCAAAGTTCAAGTTTCCGTTGGAGATTGCTAGTAACATTTTAAACGTGTAGTCATTTGATACAATATATAGCTATCTTTTATTGCGTTGTATTGTAAAATATGTGCTATTTTTTGTTACAAAATAAAACACGTCGTTGGATAGTATTAGTACATATTAAACTACTATTAAGTATTAAAAACTTATAAGAGCGTTATCATATTTGTATAGACTAATAAAACTTGAACGCTGGAAGGTCGAAATATTGACGAATGTATGTATGTAGGTTGGTATTTGTAGTATTCATCTTTTAAACCATTCATCGCTCGCTAATTATTTATTATGCAACAAAACAAACTCAATCAATTACCGGCAACAAATAAATCGCGTGATTAACCTTCTAAACTTTCACAAAATAACGTTTCACCCTTTAATTCTAGCACATAGTTATGTAAACCGTGGGGCGTGTAACCGGCGTCCTAAACACACATCCTTTAGTTAAACTGCGGTTAATCCGGCGGTGACACTTGACGTTTGAGCTCATAATGTGGGACCACCTATGTGTGTGACGTCATTTAACCGACTTTGCAAGTGATTATGGATATTAATAAGGTTTTATGGGGTAAGATGGAGAATAATATTAAAAGAGTATTTACTTCTAAAAAGTACTTTCTTTTTCAAATAACTACGTAAGCTTTTGAGACCAGAATTTGTTTTTTTTGTGTATTTTTTGTTGCCATTTACATTATTTTCTTAACGAACGCAATGTTACAAAATATACATGAAAATAGCATGCCACTGAATTAAAACATCTACTTCCTACCCAAAATAGTTTCCACCCGTGATTAAATCTTAAAACACTACCTACCCCCATCACAACATTTACCTAAAATTTATCAACCCCCAGTCGCTTCTAAAACTTCCCTTATCCGCTCGCAAAGCTAGTGTAAATATCCCGAAGTAGCTACTATATAAATCATTTAGAAACACTGGGATTATCAAGCCCGTGTCGTTTATCCCTGTTGACATGCTAAAGGTGCAGACACACAACGAGTGAATTACAAGTGTAAAGGTGCGGACACATAGCAAGTGAATTACAAATGTAAAGGTGTGAACACACGGTGCAAACAAATCACAAGTGTAAAGGTACGGGGCACACGGTATGGTGCAACTGAATTATACTGGACTAAAGGTTCGCACACAAGGTGCAACTGAATTACGGAATAAAGATGTGGATTGTGGACGTACGTGTGCCAACAAATCACAGGATAAAGGAATGGGCACATGGTATACCTTAATTACCTACAAATCTAAAGGCTCGGTACACACTGTTCAACTAGTTACAATGAAGCCGTTGCCGTACATGAGATTTCACAAAACTCCCCTTTAAAAATAATATTATAAGAGTAATTTCATATTAAATCACCTAGGTCGTTAAAAGATGCTTTATATAAATAATTATCTTCTTATTTTCGCGTTGATGAGGATTTAGGCAGGTAAGACATTGATTCGTTTTATTACATATTTTTTAAATGTAATCTGCTCGGCTAATAAATCTGATGTAGATCCCATATAACATTTGGATGGGATAGTAGAATTGTGATAAAAACCATTCTTAATTTTCTGCACGTTTGTGATAAAGACTTTCACAATAAAAGATAACAACGTGCTTCTAAATTCATACTTTTACAAGTACGATTATTTATGTAATACCGTCAGGTTATCTGCACGGTCAGACATAAGAACATGTCATAAAATGGCACTACTAATTGTATTGTGAAATATAATTACGTGACGGAGCGTCAGTTTCGTAATTTGTAAGTATAAAATATATGCAACGATTGACACAGACCTTGCTAACTATAAAAACATTTTACAAGAAACATGTTTTCTAAAAATTGTGATAAATGTAACAATAGAATTTCTATGAAACATACTTTGCAACATCGTGGAAGAAAGTCTGAAATACATATTTCACACTCTTTCTTAGAGTTTACTACAAAAATGCACTAAAGCTTATAACTTCATAAGGATATTTCATACGTCAACTCTTAAATAATAAAATAAAAAAAAATAAAAATCATTTATTGATCAATTTGTGGGTTAGGTACAAACATGTAACATTTGGACCCCAAACTAGGACAGCCTGTATTTTGGGGTCCACCTTCCTTAATGACACAATAATAACAAAACTATAGCATAATATTAACTTAAATAATGATTTAGGTAATTTAGCTATTTTTTATACAAAATTATACAAAATAAAATTTAAATTATACATTTTAACTCAAGTTTAGTAGATATACTCATATGTTGTGCGTGCGTGTTTGAATGAGTGTGCGTGTTTGTATGCATGTGTGAGCTTGTGTGTATGTATGAGTGTGTGTGTGTGTGTGTGTGTGTGTGTGTGTGTGTGTGAATGTATGTGTGAATGAGTGTGTAAGCGCGTGAGTGGATGTAGTGGCCATTATAGTGGTTGCATTTGCTAAATTTTTATTTGAACTATGTACTGTTCAGTATCTGAATAATTCTGGGTCAGCAACCACTCTGTAACCTTCTTTTTACATTTTACTAAGGTAAGATTGTGTATAGAAAGGCTTTTATTGACCTTTTTATATAAAAATATACTCATGTATGAAGATTGGCGACGAAGGAAACCAGTACGCGGAATAAGGTTAGAGCATACAAGGTCATTTCTTCTCTTACCAGAAGAGACAGCACAAAGAGGTGTTATTTTATGTTGTCTAAGAGTTATTTGCAATATATATGTCTGCCTTACATTCAGAATTTTAGCTTCCCTATACAGCTGGTCAGTTGGATATCTAAAAGGTTTATGAAGAATGACCTTGAGAATGCCTCTTTGTGCTCTTTCTAGAATTAATAACGACGTTTTGAAAGTGCCACCCCATACCGAAATGCAATATTGGATAATTGAGTGGCAAAGAGCTTTGTAAACCATAAAGATGATATTGTGTTCCAGTAATACCCTAAGTCTTTTAAAAATCCACGATAGTTTTCGAACTCTAGTGGTTATAAGTTCAATATGTTGCTTCCATTTACAAAGGTTATCGATTATAACTCCTAGGTATTTAATGTGTGGAACCATTTTTATAGCAGAACAATTGCATAATATATTCGAACTGAATGTATCACAGGTGTGAACTTTTAATATAAAATCATTAGGTGGTTGAGAAGAATTTGTGGAACTAAACGCAATAAAATTAGTTTTATCCAGATTTAAGGTGAGTAGACTATTTCGCAACCAATTAGAAACAGTTCTGATGCCGTTCTCCGCGTGGAAGCACGCCTCAGCCCAACTCCCTCCATGAAAGATAAGTGAAGTATCATCTGCAAAACTAATAATTGAACCATTGGCAAGATTTAAATTACAGAGAGAGTTTATATATATTAAAAAGAGAGTTGGGCCGAGCACACTTCCCTGCGGTACACCGAATAACATAGGACAGTCGTCACTAAGATGATCATTTATTTTAACACACTGAAATCTATTTTCGAGGTAGTTTTTAAAAATTTTTAACGGAACATCACGAATACCATACCTTTCCATCCTCTCCAAAAGTATCGGGACAGAAACTGTGTCGAATGCTTTTTTTAAGTCTAAAAAGATACCTAGAACCTTTTGTTTTTTATCGACATGATTACCTATTTGATTAACCAAGTGATTAACTGCATCTTCTGTGCACCTGCCCTTTCGAAAACCAAATTGGAAGTTTGAGAGTAGATTATATTTCTCCAAGAAGTTAATTAGTTGTTTATTAAGAATTTTTTCTAATATTTTCGAAAGGACAGGGAGCACAGAGATAGGTCTATAATTATTAGCATCTTTTCTGTCCCCACTCTTATAGACAGGATGGATAAGCGACTTCTTGAAAACATTAGGAAATATGCCTTTAGCTATACATGAATTGAATATATTAGTTAAATAAGGAATTATTATGTGTTTCGCCTTTTTAATGAAGATGGTTGGGATACCATCCCAACCACATGCACTGCTATCTTTTAAATTACTTATAATACTATCGATTTCCAAGTCATTTGTTTCCAAGAGAACCATAGATGTTGATTGAGTAGATTGCTGATTTACAAGAAAATTAGTACCAAAATTATTATTATTAGAATTTAGTTTAATATTAGCAGCTAGATTTTTCCCAACCGAACCAAAGAAGTGATTAACGTTATTAATAGAAATTTTAGGATCACTGTTGCACGAGAGTAAATCAATCGGAGGTGTTTTCGTTTGTTTGCAATTTGTTATCTCTTTTAATTTATTCCATATTAACTTATTGTTGTTGCCTGCTTTTGAAAATTCCGATCGTTCATATGCTAATTTCAAATTTTTTAAAGTTTTATTACAAAAATTTCGATATCTTAAATATGTTAATTTTAGGGTCATGTTATTAGGCTGTTTTTTTAGTTTTAAATGCATGCGGTCTCGCGTACGAATACATCGTAACATTCCAATAGTTATCCAAGGTTTAATAATTTTCTGACTGCGAGAAAGAGAAATAATTTTGGTATTTATTTTTAAGGAGTTCATGATTGCAGTAGTGAGATACTCAGCAGCTAAATGGGGATTTTTTATATCGAGAATTTTACTGAGGTCTGTATTATATAAATGATTAATGGCACCTTCATAGTTAATTTTATGTATGATTTTATTTATATTGGTATTTGATTTAAAATTTAGGTTAAGAAATACAACTTTGTGGTCGGTGATAAATGTGTTAAAGACGAGAGATGTGCCAGTATAATCCGATTTCATAAAAATATGGTCAAGACAATTCATGTCCCTTGTAGGAAGTAAATGAGCGGGTAAAAATCCTTGACCGTGTAGAAAATCAAGATAAGACGAGCTATTAGGGTCGTTATTCTCTGGTTTAATATCGATGTTTATATCTCCAACTATATAGATATTTTTGAATTTATTAAGCTTGTTTAATATATTTTCAAGAGAAAGTAGAAAATTATTTATACATTTTATAGATGGAGAACGGTAAATTGATATAATTGCGGTATTACTGTACGTAACAATCAGGCATGTACCATCTAACAATTCCATCTCGTCCACATTACAAATCAAATTATTTAAACAGTACACAACAATACCATCATTTTGGTTACGGGTTTTTTTAGTCCAAAAAGAATTGTAGTTATTCAATAAAGGAGGTATTTTGTATTGATCCAACCAGCATTCCGTTAGAGTAATAAACATCGGTTCCAAGTTACATCGTTTCAAAATTAGTTCAAATTCATTAAAATTTTTATAAACACTTCGTATATTTAAAGTAATAATGAAGTTCGTAGTATCTTTGTTTGTCAGATAAAGGTGTGACTCATCGGGATTGCATGTGAACGATTGTGTCTTGGAGTAGTTGTCTATTTCAACCGATATTTTATTTAATAAGACGTTATCCATAATTTTTTATAATATGTTAGGGTTAAAGTGTTATAGGCACATGATCCCATTTTCACGTATTTAGTTTGTAAGTTTAATTTAGAGCAAACACATATTTCTAATGCATAAATTATATCTATATAATAAGAAGGCTTCTGATAGGTCATTTTTGATGCTTTGGGTGATTGAGTGTATTGGGTTTTGATGTGAATTGAGGTGTTTAAATGATGTATATGTAAGGATGTTTTTATTAAACGAAAACGTAAAACGTAACTCTTTTCAGTTATCTAATTAGTATTGTGGCAAACAGTAACGGAATCTTGCTAGTCATAGTCTATAATAATATTATAAAGCTGAAGAGTTTGTTTGTTTGTTTGAACGCGCTAAACTCAGGAACTACTGGTCCGATTTGAAAAATTCTTTCGGTGTTAGATAGCCCATTTATCGAGGAAGGCTATTATAGGCTATAATATATCATCACGCTTAGACCAACAGGAAGGGAGCCACGCGGGTGAAACCGCGCGGTGCGGCTAGTATCTACATATAATGAACAATTTAAAGTCATCTTAGACTTTTACTATATTTTTTACAAGCATAGAAGTCAAGACTTTTTATCTAACCAGAACCCTTGAACCATATATTATAACACCTAATACTATTTCGTCGGATAACAAAACATCTTGTTGTACTGTATACTCTCTATACTATGGTATGTATCACTATAATACAAAGCAAAAAGCAAGTTGGAAGGCACAAAGCCGAGAGGATTACCGCACCCGTTTTTCGTATGTATTGAGATTTATCGTACGTTTGCCGAATTCACTCTGACCCGGGATTCTTGTAGTTAGCGACCGTTTTGTACATTTTTGCGACTTACATAAGCCGATTTTTTATGGTAGCTTAATGGAAATTTAAAAAAAATTAAACCTTTCGATCGCGCAGCATATTAATTATAAGATAGATAACTAAGAATGTTGTTGATTGTATGTTCCTCATCTATGTGTATAAAAATGTTTTATTTTAGTCGAATAGAGATTTAAAATGTAATTTAATCTATATTTTATCCACAGCATGACTGTTTCAATATACCTACCTACCAATTTATTAAATTATTGTCATGCTAATTGACAATTATTATTGTTATTTGTTTACGAACAAATATTTAATCACAAAATGCATAGCGTGTAAATACAAGAAAATAATGAATATAACATTGTTTTCATAGTTTCGCCATGGTATTACGATCCGTTCCACGTAACTTCCGCATCAGTCACTATGCACGAGAATTAATTATTATTAGACGTATGATTGATAAAGACTTTAGAATATATCTCAAATTGGATGCCTTTTGTTGTGCAAAACGGAACGATTTTGTATATTATATAGGTAGTGACGTCATCGCTTTAATTAGTTTTATGATTACCTATAGATTATGTTGTTGATTAAAATTATGACTAGATTCCATATCTCTTTGTAGTAGTGAAAAAAAAAATATATTACTAAGGTAGCAGGATCAACAGACGCTGTCAACGCTAATTTTCGGAAGTAATAGCCTCGCGAAGCATGGCTCCGTCGACTCGCGACCGCCCTTATATAGAAGTTTAAAAAAAAATCCTCAACATATTACAAAATGCTGAGCGTTTGTAAACGGCGAAATAATACAATTTGCCTGCGACATATCGACCATAATTATCTGTCCAAACATACTTCATATCTAATTAGCCAACAACCATTAGGTCACTAGTCTATTACCTAGAACCTGGTTACCTAACCCAGTAAACACTATTAAAACAAATATTTTTATAACCATAATAGCCACAATCAACTAACCCACATATATGTATTTATTAAATAATTAAACAATTATACCATAAGCCACGGAACCATAATGAAATTATTAAAATAGTGTTGTGCGAACAATAGCGCGTTTCATTTATCGATAATATTGACGAACGATAAATATTTTAGCATAACAAAGCGGTGTCGATAACCATTTTTATTGTACTAAGTTTGGATACTCTATTTAAATAATAATACTGCGCCTAAAATCTGTCAATTAAAATAATTAAATTTGT
Organism: Colias croceus; assembly: GCF_905220415.1. NCBI lineage: Eukaryota > Metazoa > Arthropoda > Insecta > Lepidoptera > Pieridae > Colias > Colias croceus. The sequence goes on along the minus strand of NC_059557.1, from coordinate 7,194,988 downwards.
AGCATTAAAACTTTCTGCTGCATTAATATATCTATTAAAGAGGAATAAAATCCATCCATAAATTTCTTCGGAATGATAACATAAATATACTACTGTATTTTTAATATTATAATCACGTATTATTGCCTAAAGGTCAGAATAATTTCAAGAACCTATTTTTATTAATTATCACCAAAGCTCTAGTCTAAAACCTTTTTAGGTCACTGTCTCTGTAAGAGAACGTAATAAATCCTTATTAGAGCATTGTAGCATTTTCCTTGTTCCACCGTAAGTGTTTAAATAATATAAATGCGAGGTTCTTTGAGGTATCAGAGTTCCGCATTCACAGATAAATGATTGCTGTAGTTATTTCGCTACATAATAACACAGGTGCATACATTTTATTTACATTTGGAATCTTTAATTGAATTCTATTTGCTTTTACTTTCTTACCTATTGATAAAGTAAGTGTAAGCGAAATAATTACCCTCCTATTGAATTTCATTCATGACAACATTCCTCCATAGAGAATTGACATGGTTAGATAATAAAGTGAACGTATGTGGACTACGTTATGGGAAAATATTATAATATTGTCTTGTTATATCTTCTATATTGTATATATATGGTTTCTATGAATTTTACGATAAACTTTTCAACATCTCCACTAATTACAACAAGTCGTTAAACCTTCACCGACCATATGCTATAACCTCATTACAATAGGGATGTACAAACAATAGTCCATACTTATCGATACAGGTTCTGACGAATCGAGCCTTAATTTTAGCATAACAAAGCCGGAGGGTCGGATACCATTGTTTGAGCCAGACGTTATTTAAATATTCCGACGGTTCCGTCGGCCAGACTGGCTCCGGATTTTTTCTCTTTTATACGAAATCTGACGCTTGACGCGCTTGGAAACTATAATGGACCGTTTAAACAGGACCTAGGTAAACTAATGTACCGTATATTTTCTTGGGTAACTGTAGTTTATGCTTTTTATGATTTAAGGTTTGAGATTGACATAACGGTTCGCTACCTACGGAACATAATATGCATCTGTTATGTTTGTAGTTGTGTAGTTATTTATTGTTTTATAATATCAGTTACTTCTTTAGGTGTAAATGCATGCTTGTACAAAACTCTTAACTATTTCAAACGCATAAATTTCAAGCATATTAAAGCTTGTTTGTATTATACGGTTGTTATATTTAGTAGCATGGTTATGTTAACACATTTCTTGTTTGCATTAGGTCGTTTTATGGAATGCAGACTTTCTACAGCTTTTTATTCATCGTTGTTTTAATTCTTCATTTATTAACTTACGCGTTGTGACAAAAATAATTGCATCTTTTTTATTATGCATCGGAATGTGAAAGTTCCAATTTGGGAGTGAATGTAATTAATGGGCAAAATTTAAAAAATATCGATATTTAATTATCGAGCAGGTGCCATCACTGATGGACAAAGGTCAGCCATTGTTCGATTATATTTTGACGAAGATTACACCTTGGTCATGTACGATCACTTTCATTTGCTTTAACATCAGCTGTCTTATAGTAATGAGTGTTAAAATCAGTGATTAAATGTATAAGTATTAAAATTAAATGCAACTGGAAAATATACGATCGGGTTAGTGTCTAGATTTAAAGTATGTTAGTCTGAATGTACAAATTATGAAATAATTTCAAAGGAAAAAAAAGTAAAAAGACAATAATAATACTCGTGAAAATCCTATACCTTCTAAAAATAAGTAGGTTATTAATATATCATAAATAAACGAGAAAACTATAATCATTTCTAGCATCTTAGAACTTGCTTGTAAATATTCCCTGAGGCATAAATATAGAACTACAACTACTAAAATACGTGTCAATATAAATTGTACATAATTCAGAAGAAACCATACAGATGTATGTGAATCAGCAATCATCACTTCATCCGCTGACTGACCAACTAATTCCAAAGTGACATCACACGTTATATAAACATATTCGTTTCAACCGGATTGTAACGGATTTTAAACCGCCATCTCTTCTATTGAGATTACATTTGATAATTATTTTACAAATACATTAATATAGTTAAACTCGTGAAATTATTATATACTAGATTTCCGCCCGCGGCTTCGCCCGCGTTTGCAAAGGAAAACCCGCATAGTTCCAGTTCCCGTGGGATTTCCGGGATAAAACCTATCCTTTGTGTTAATCCAAGTTACCCTCTATATGTGTGTTAAATTTTATTATAATCGGTTCAGTAGTTTATGCGTGAAAACCATACACACATTCATACATACATACAAACCTTTCCTCTTTATAATATTAGTATAGATAGTATAGACTATAGATTGAAGATAGAATTATCCAGCCTCGATAAGTGTACAAAGTTTGGATTAAATCTGACCATTAAAAGTGGGTCAAAATCGAGTATAATAAAGGCGTCAGTTACACACAAACATAGTTAAAAGACACAATACACATACACAACAAAAACTGAGTAAAAAAAAGCAATTGTACTTTTTCAAAAAGATAAATAGATCGTAAGTACATAATATGAAATCACAGATTAAAATTCATTTCTGCCTTAGAACAAATACATTAAATTGTATACAAATTAAATTATTTACAGACAAAACAGTTTCGTTCCCCGCCATATTTAAAGTTATCCCCGAAACGGAAACAGTAATAAAATGTCTGCTTGTGAACTTGGTTTGTTCAATTTGTTTTAACAACAGAAATAGCCCGGCTCCTTCCTCCGAGGGTTGTGAATAGCTTTCTTTATTTGTTACCTACTGATTCTCTTATTCGACAATGTATTAACAAAAACGCTAATCTATACTAATATTATAAAGAGGTTTGTAATTATGTATATGTATGGTTTTCACGCATAAACTGCTGAACCGATTTCCAAAATTCTTTCACCATTAGAAAGCTGCATCTTCAGTCTTCACTGAGCAACAAAGGCTAGGTTTTATCCCGGAAATCCCACGGGAACGGGAACTATGCGGGTTTTTCTTTGAAAACGCGGGCGAGGCCGCAGGCAGAAAGCTAGTCAATTAATAAAATATGTACCTATAAGTACTGAAATGCCAGATATTTTCAATGCTTAATTATGTAAAACTAAAAAGGTATAGATCCATGTTTATCCGACAACGCATTAGATTTATTATCTTCCTTCAAGGCCTGGAATTCACACAGCATACAAAACAAATGAACGCTGCATTTCACCATCCAACCCAAAAAATCTACCTCACACGTTCTCTCATACCTCAAAGTACATACGAGTAAAAGGGACACACGATTGTATGAAACAAAAATGGTAGTCTGTTTACAATTTAACGTAAACGACAAAACATAGTGCAGGCGACGCCACGTGCAGCTAGCAGTGATTCCGGGAACGTTTTATTTTTGCCGGGTTCTTAGAACGCGTCGGAACAACGTTTTACCTATAATACCAGTAAGTGTGTGATATATTTTTCAAAACTTAATGTCAAAGGAATCCCGAAGTTTTATTATAGTGAATAATATTTTATGATCCCTACTAATAAATGGGAAAGTAACTTTGTTAGTCTGTCTGTCTCTTATTCACGCATTAACCACTCAACCGATTTGATTTGAAGGGTTTAAAACCTGTGAAAGGACATATTATAAGAACGGGAACTATGCTGGTTTGTTTTCCTTTTACTACGGCCGAATCCGCGGGAGAAAAGCTTATTACTGTATCACATAAAATGTAGATGGTTCCGGCCAACTTTTGCAATTAATTTTAAAACATAAGACGGATCATAACTTCATTCATACTTCATTTTGCCTCAACCAGCCATATCATCAAATTACTGACAAAAACGTCAATTGTTCATATCCGGGCATTAATTACCTAGTTCTATTTCAATTGTAAGCGCCTAACGCCTAATACAGGCTTACAGAGAATCAAAAGCCCAGACTCTAAATCTCTGAACACAATGGAGCTACTTTTTGCTGACCGAACCATTGGTATGCTTTTTGATTCTTTTTCTTTTTGTTGAGATTCTGTTCGATTAGTTTTTAGTTATTCATTATGTTTGCACGGATACATAAAACCTTTTAGGACATTTTCGAAGACAATATGTTAAGGTTTTATTTGTTGAATTTAACAAAAAATAAGAACCCAAGTCTCAAAAGATTTTTTTACTTGAATGTGATTTTGATAAATAGTTTCTATAAAGAACTATTTATTGAAGTTATTAGCAATAGAGTGTGCAAGTTATTAGCATGTGAAATGAAAATTTCATACAAACAGTCCAACATTTTACGATGAATATCCAGCATACACGTCCATAAAATTCATACAACACATTATTTCATAAACACCTAACCTAAAACCTCGCAAGAAATCTCGCATTCAGTTTATTTTATAATATTTAATATACGGTGGCAGGTGCGCCGTCAGCTGTTTAGACTACCTATAGGTCCGGCTTGAAATCTTATAAGGTCATGTCCGTCAGTCATCTGTCGTTGAAAAGTACCTCATATTTATGAAGAAATAATAAATCTTTATTTAAAACGTCATATTAACGTGGATAGTTTAAATTCTTTGTTGGACATATTATATTGTGCAATTCAAAAATCGGGTTTATGTAAATAAAACAAAGAATTCATACCTACATAAGAAACAAATAGTGGGTTGACAAGTAGGTCTAGTTATGTGAGTGATTGTGTATACACACATACCTACATGTGTGTGTGAGAAAGCTCATATTTATCGACATCAGCTATCCATTAATTAATTATTTATTAATATATACTCTAATTTGCTAATAAAAATTATTATTTGATAAGTATCACGGAAATTTTTTGCCAATTATGTTTGTTTATGTATTCGACTTTTTAATACAAAATAATAAGTTTGTGAAAAGACTTGGTTTGATTAATTTTAGCAAGCTATTTATAAAACATTCAGATGTGAATGACGAAGCAGTTCCTAAAAATAATGTATGAAAACGATTGAATAATTTCAATACAGTTGAGTTTTATTTTACGCGAATTATGTTTCCAAATTAAAATCATTTAATTAAGGGGATTTATTATTTAAGGCCACGCTCAAAGTAATTGAACGCGATCTCGCATTAAATAATATATTTAAAACATCACGTTAAATTCCGAACATTAATCTCTTTTAATAAAATAGCCAATATTTAACCATACTCATATAACGAGAATCTATACATATAATAAATCTGTAGAAGGGTCAATTCTGTACATTGAAAATATTGAAAAAATAAATAGCAGGGGGTGTTACTGGATCGATACCAAACCCAAATATGTAATTAAAAAAATTTTTGTCTGTCTGTCTGTCTGTCTGTATGTTCAGGCATCACGTGAAAACTAACGGTTCGATTTCGATGAAACTTGGTATAATTATACCTTATTATCCTGGGCGTAAAATAGGATACTTTTTATCCTGGAAAAATACGCAGAAAAAAATTAATATTAATAAAAATTTTCAGTTTTATCCATAGACGTTGTTCTGTAGAACCGCGAACACACGTTGCGTATTATTATAGGCCTAGCCGTATTTGGGTCCAATAGATATTTATAAGATGTCATTGTCAGAGTTACTCAAAATGGAGAAATAAACCATCCACGCGTAGACCGACGCGACATCCGCGCGGACGGAGTCGCGGGCGGAAGCTAGTTCGCAATAAATTGCATATGTCCCAAAAATTATCGAACATTGTTTATTCATCGATTAGAATATAATCAAAATGGGTCAACTCGTTTCCAGTGTCAGGGTAAACAAACATATGTACATACATATACAGATAAAATATCGCACATACAATTAGCACCTATTTGTTATGTAAACTGCGAGGGTCGGCGGCAAAAAATCATTTTCCGGGTCAATGACCGGTTTGAATTCGCATTATCATTCGATACCTACATTCGGTAAGGTAATTCATTAATTGAAGACGATCACAAAGATTTAATAAACTTCACAAACAAAGCCATGATTTTTTAAACATTTTAAATATATAACGCAAGAAATATCTCAGGCCTTCTCATATCTAGGTACCTCTATAGTTTTAACCCATTGAGCCGCAAGCGGCCCGATCGGTCCCAGACACAATAGATTTTCTATTGTGTCTGTGGTTCCGGGGCCTGAGTTATTTAGTGATTAAACCACAGAACTATATCGAGATAGAAGGAAATAGTTCGTCGATTTATATGAGAACCGACCGTGTAACATTTTGCGTAGGTATTTTGACGTCACGCGAGTCTTTTAGTGATGTTCACAACGTCAAAATAATTAAATAGAAACTAAGTAGGCAGTTAAAACATTTTATAGAATCGAATTGGGAATCGATTTTGACCTTGACAGAATAATGAGAATAAAAATGTATGTTCATTTTTACAAGCTTTTTATTAACTTAAACTTCATTAGTATGCATGTGTATATGAATGTATGTATGTATCAAATCTTGTAATTGAATATTAAAGTAGTTTTAATCAACTTATTGAGCTGAAAGTTTGCATACATGTGCAAGTCAGGTGACAATATAAAATTCTAGTATCATGGTGCTGAGCTAATGATGGAGACGGAAGGAACTCGTCAACCACTTAACATTATTCGCCGAAACTTTGATGGGCCAGTAAACGAATCTTCGTGAAAATGTATGGAACAAATCAGCCTGTGTTTCGTAGGAAACCAGTTTTTACGACCCGTTGCTTCAATCCATTTATTTTTTCACAAGAGAATATTTCGGAAAACTGAAACAAATTTGCACTAAGTATAATATAGTAAATATATTTTAAACCATCGATATACCTAACAATAATATTATAGGATTAAAAAATAATTATCATTTTTCTGTTTTCAATAGGTATCGATTTGAATCGACTAAGAAATCGGCATTGAAAATCGTGGAGTACAACTCTATAAGCTTATTTTTGACAGAAAAATGAGAAATCAACCTTTACCGCGTTTCGACAGTTTGGAATGTTTTATTTTCATTGCTGGTTTTCAATGCATGTCCAGTCTGGCGTGTAAAATTAAAACCGTAATGGAAAAGTTGCATCATTCCGTAACCATTTACATTAAATTAATACGGAGCACAAAAATAAATTGTTTTATAAGTAATAACAGATATTTTAGGGCAAAAAGTACTTACAGGTGAAAGGAAATATTTTTATTGACACCTTTAACTTTTTTGGTGGTGTTTGCACAGTTAATTATCGAGTATGGGGTCATTTTCTGTTTGCATTAGTACGTCACACACTGAGAGCGGTCGAGAGCGGACTGAGCATCGTGGCGAGCAAAGACGATGATTAATCGTCTTTTCGCCACGCGAGGTACATACACTCTTTCCTTCTATCTCGATATAGTTCTGTGGATTAAACTGCTTATTCATATTATAAATAAAAACAAAAACGTATCTAATAACTTCGATTAAAAAATATTGATAACGATTAAAATGATCAAATAATATAAAACTTTATATAAAAAAAAAACTAAAATAGTGAATTTAAAACGCACGCTTATAATCCCGAAAATTTAAGTATACCCGCGTGGTATTTTCGTAAAAAAAAGACTTTGAACGTCATATCTCAACAAAAAAAACCAAGAGCCTATGAACATTATACCTACACACATATTTCTTAATCACTAAACTGCATTTTACGAAAATCCCACCTGAGTTGGGACCATTTCGCAACTGAGATACCACACACATTGCCTTAGGTCACTTACACTAACCTAGACCAACTTAAGGTCAAGTCCTTCCGAGAATCTGGTTGCAAATTAGCGCCGTCGCGTCGGCTCCTTAAAACTTTGTTTTAAGAAATAACAGGTCACTACACAAAGAACAAATAATTTAAAAAATATGACTCGGGTTCGAATCCCGCCTCGTGATCGAATCTATTCTTTAAAAGATATGCTTCCGCCCGCGGCTTCGCCCGCGTATTAAAGCAAGACTCGCATTGTTCCCGATCCCGATAGAATAACTTCTGTTTGGAAAGTCACTGAAAATAATATAACCTAAATAAACTTTATAACTTTGTATTTTACTCCAATTTAGGTCAATTTGTATGTTTGTGGATCACAAAGTTGAGTCTTTTATTTGATTATGCTTAGTTAGGTATTCTAATAATATATTAGAAACGCGCTAACTTCCTACCCCTTCTTTGCTCGTGAAGAACATTTTAGTAATCTATCAAATAATATCCAAATTCATTGAACCATTTTCTTGTAATTTAGCTATAAACACACAGAGTACAGACTGTCACTCTAATAATATTACCTATTGATATAAGTTTATTCCAGATTTTGATCACGTTAAAATCGTTTGTATATATAAAACAATATTTTATTCGCCATCTCTTAGACTATGAATATAAAACAATTACTTATATGTTTAATTAAAATTCACTTATCTGCATATCCTTTATTCCATTTGCATATAATAAATTTACAAAATGAATCTCTGTAAGGCGGCGACATAATTTAAATGAAATATTAATGAATACATTAAAATAAATGCATCGCAATGAATTATAATGTCACATATGAATGTGGGTTAATTTATTGAGGTCATTCTTCTTCTCTATACAATGCTTGACGTCTCAGGTTCGATTACCGGAGAAATAAAAAACATGTAATCTTCTATCTTCCATCCATACAAAACCTTATACGTATGAAGGGTCTGTTGTATATAAAAACTTAATCTTTTCAATTATTATATTACACTAGCGGTCCGCCCCGGCTTCGCCCGTGGTACATATTCACGTTTTCTCTACATGAGAACCATCCTCGAACTTCAAGGAATATTATATAATAATAAAATTAACTGCGTTAAAAACAACCGACTTCAAAAACGGAAAAGTAAAAAATAAAAAAGATTTGATATTATTAATTACTACATATTATTTAGATGTGCTATTTATTAAATAGGTTTGATGTCGGTGCACGGGCTTAATACTAAGTGCTTAGTGTTTGGCACCGACTTCAAACCTATTTAATAAATAGCACATCTAAATAATATGTAGTAATTAATAATATCAAATCTTTTTTATTTTTTACTTTTCCGTTTTTGAAGTCGGTTGTTTTTAACGCAGTTAATTTTATTTAATACTTTTTAGTGTAATTTTCAACACGAATCAAACGAGCCCAAACTCGATAAAGTTGAGTCAATATATTACTGAGTTCCTATATGGCCACCTTCCGATTCCATCATCAAATCAGCTCTATGTCATGATAATGTTTATCGCTATCCAATTTACACACTTATACAAAATTTCAGCTCAATCGGTTACCGGGAAGTGAATCAAAGTTACTTGCTACATTCCAATTAAGTCATCGAGTACAGACAAAAATGCTCATAAAATAAAAACTACTGGGCCTAGCCGAATAAAATTTTTATGGGACCAATTCGACACCATCCTGCATCGAACAAAAAAAGAATCACGTAAATCGGTTCAGAAACCTCGGAGTAATCGGTGTACATACATAAAAAAAAAAAAAAAAAATATTTATACCGGCCGAATTGATAACCTCCTCCTTTTTTTTGAAGTCGGTTAAAAACTATTAACGAACGGGCGCTTATGAACACATTTTGGGATTCATTTTTATATTATAAGAAGATTATAATTTTAACTCGTGTCCGACAATACGTCTAATACAATTGAATAACTATTGGGATATTATCAATTTATTAGTAAAATTCTCAAACTAAAGCAGTGGACACAATGAGAATTTCGATATGCCCAGAAACATTTCTTAACAATTTATAAACATCTTTCTAATTACTACATGTTACATATAGATCAGTTCATAATATACGTGTAAGTCTCTGCAGAAAGTAGACACAAAACCTATAATAAAACTAATATAAAACTTTAGTAAGAAAGCCTTCATTATCAACATAGTCCATTTAAAAAAAAATACCCAACTTGTGCTTTAAAAGCTATTTTTGCTTAGTACTTTTAACTTTTAAGATCTAAGTTGCACGTATTAACTCAAGCTATGAGTACAAGCGACATGAGAACTTAGTGCTTAAGTCGGTGTTAACTACTGATCGTTTCGTTTAAGCTACGTATCTAAGTTTAAGCCACTACTACGTTTTGTGTTCAATAATACCCTATATAATAATAAACCATTTAAGTAAAATTTAATAATAATAAAAATCCCGAGAGATATTTATTTTGCACCGTATTGATATTTATTAATGGACCTTCCAACCTTTGAAAAATAAATTATCAGAATATATTTATAACCACAATTTATTACTCATTACTGTGCGTAATAAAACATTACAAAAATATGATCAGTATAGTTTTAAATCTAATCTGGGTATAATAGTATTAGGACATAAAATTATAGTAAAATAATACTTTAATAATGACTAATATAATTTTATTATTATAGCTCAGTATGTCTCAAGCCTTATCTCTTAAATACCGCAAAACTATGATGTGGTATCGCAGGAACGTTATATAAATTTAACATCTTGATGTTTAGCATAAAGCTAATTGTTATTAGTAAGTAGTAACGAGTATATTTATAGCATTATTAATACGCGAAGTGGTAAAGTTTTTACGATTTATAATATAGAAATTTATTAGTTTCTCACGCATACCGTGGGATATATTAGCCTGTGCCTTTGCTATTTTAATCCAATATTTACTACGAATAAACGACGAAAAATTGAGAAAAAATATTACAACTAATTTAATCGAAATGGCTAAATCATTATGACTGAACTGACGAAAAACATAAATTTAACCCAACAAAAAATACTACAAATATTCATGATAAATTGGTTGTTTTCAATTAAATGATCGGTTTGAATTTATGTTTCAAAGGATGCTTGGTAACCCGATCTCGGCATATTATGACTCACCCTTAAGGGAATTTTCACACATGCAGGTATCAAAGGTATAAAAAGGCAGGTAAGATTCATCGGAACCTGTTTAGAACTATTTCAAACTGTTTGCTACCTCCTGGTTTAAAATTTCTCATTCTAGACAGACAAAACCACACGCTTTTATTAGTTTCACTTGTATGTTTGTATGGAACTGAATCCTTTCGCCTCGATTTTAACACACAAACGTGCAGATTTAATTAAAACTTTGACCACTTATCCACGCTCTAAACTTTTTTATTACTATTTTAATAATGATTTTTAAATATACTAATGTTCGATTTGGAAAATAAAATTCAAAAAACGTTCCAGAACATTCAAAAGATTCGAACAAAGCGTGACTGGTTTCACGTTACACATTATTAAAGCTCTTAACGTTATTGTAATAAGTATGCAAATGGGTTGTAAATAATGACAGCACATTGTAATTTCAAACATGGCCGACTTATCATAAACACTTTGTTTCCTCGAGGGGTCAACGTCTTACCTGCTCGACTGCGCATCAAAAAGTGGTTAATGTTGTCAAGTTTATTGACCTGTTAATGTATTGCTTCTCAGTTGATAAAATCTGATCCTTCGCGGGACGTTTTAATTAAAGGATGTTCGGAATTTAGAGGTCAAATGAATGATGACGTTATTATTATCGATGCATTCACATTTGAACATATTTTCCAAAGTATCAATATACCTATTATTAAAATTCATCGGGATATAAAACGAAAATGATAAATCAGACTCAGGACAGAAGTACATACATATTATATTGAAATTAGGTGTTGAAGTCTTAGATATAACTAATATCAAAAGCCAAATTTATCAACCACACATTTGAAATATCTAACAAATATTCAAATAATTCAACTCGGTGTCAACTACACTGACTATGTCCATTATTTTTATAGTTGACAATGAAATATATAAGATCACGAACCGTTATTATTGAAGCTCATAACGAAGAATATTATAATAATAAATAGTTTTCTTTTCGGCGCTTTGTCACAGGCATTAAAGTCACAAAAGATCTTGGGTCCTTCAATTCAAACAAAAAACGATATTTTACACGCACAATGGGTAACTAAGGTTGATGATGATTATTTATATCACGTAAAAAAGCCAGCTCGACGCAACGAGCCGACCGCGCCGTGCCTACCACTTAGATAAAAATGAATTATTATCATTACCGCGTCACGTTTCCACGAAAACAAAGGTTCGAATCAAAATCTAGCCATCGCCGGACCCCATCGGACAATACACGCATATAAAAATATTTAATAACGCTTTACACCCCGCGATAAAACATCGCCATACTAAATTGAGCCATTTTATTATTAGATATACGATTTTGACAGTCGTAAACGAACGCCGATCCAGTTATTATATAGGTTTTACGAGGAGAAATGCGCAGCGGAATATAGACGGGAAAAATTATTTTCATGTTACGGTTATAAATTTTATAATGGCTGTTCGCTGTGAGCTAGTGTGGTCTTCCGTTTTCCGCAAGTGGAGCCAATGTCATTGTCAACCGCTCTCCTGTGAAGGTTGGCGCATGTATGATCATTTTTTTTCCAATGCGGGCGCCGGTTACGCGTCTCATGCTACACTGGTCGGCAGTCGGCGTCTGAGTCACGTTTTTTCATCTGTGACGCAGTTTTTCCTGTCGCCCGCTGCGTATGGCCGTGACATTTGGTGTCTGACCGATTGTACGGCCTTCGCTGGCGGTCATCAACTCCGCGCGTGAGTCGGTACATTACTTTATGCCGAGTTTTCACCGCTCGGCCCTATCTGGCATCTCGCTCGCTCCCCTACCGACGAACAGAGATAACGCGCGCGCTCCTCTTATGAGTTTTTCGTACGCAACTAGACAGGTAGATACAATACCTATTGTGATGTTAATATTTAAACAATCCGTGGGTTCATCGGTTCGAATGAGCGCGATCACAAACGCAGGAAGTTGCGCAAATTTTAGCATCGCACGGCGCACCGGTCGCGAGTTCACATTTCTAGAATCGACACGTACCTACGAAACGATCAGGAAATCACGTAATCTCAAGTGTACACAAAATACTATATTGCTCAACACTGACATCCTGTTTTTGATAGTTTAAGATCTAACAAAATACAGTGGTTTCCGTTCGGACATAAATCACGGGGCTCTCGCTTGGAATCAATCAAAGGCTTACGTTTCGAGGTTCCTAATGACTCGTCTAAACACGACCACACATCTCGGCTAGACCCCATTAGAAGTGTGAAGTTCTCGGTAGAATAGGAAAGGTTGTTGCAACCGATAATAACTTGAGTGGTTGTACGTTTGCAGAATTATTAACTAGGAAGTGGCTTTGCTCATATCACCAAGGTTAACAGTGAAGGTAGTTCGCATAGTTGAGAAATATTTCTCATTGCTATGCGCCGTTTGATCGAGCGCACTCACATTGTTGCGTTGTTATCTCAATGTTGTAATGTTGGATACTTTTATGCTTAATAATATTGAGGTCGCGGATTACTATGAAGGTTGACCTTGCCTTTTTTAATAAATAATAAAAACCGGCGGTTGCGAATTTATATGAAGCGTTTCATTTGCGATTTTATAGCACCGCGACCGCCTCATTGCATTCAATCGTAGTTTTATAATATTCTTTTATTAAATAATGAGACTAAATAGACATAAAACGTGTCCAATTTTTATAGCAAGCTTTATCCATTGTGTATAATTTGCGTCCATCCATAAATAATATGTGTATCTGAGCAATGTTTTCATATTATCTTGCCAAGCGAAAAAATTATTCTTGGCAGCACTTGCAAATACGCACACCCGTGGAAAATAAAAACAGATGCCCATCTATGTTATTTTATGTGGATACAAATATTGACCTTATCTCTATTCCATAAAGCTTCTTTTTCTATGATATTGGTGTAGGTTGGTGTTATATTCACAGGGCTCAAATGAACGTGATTTTAAGGAAAATATTGTGTGCGAATTAAGCGTGTATCATAATAATTGTTAGATAAATAATAATAACAGTATCTTTTAGGCAAAGAGTATTCAGAAGATTCGATACAAAGAAATACTACATACATATTTATTTAAACATCAAGGACCAACTTACACTGGTCGCGACTAGTCATCAGCCGCGTCTTTGTTCGCTTGATTTGCCGTTGACTCACAGCTGCAGTGGACTGATTTCTTTGTTTTTGGTTATGTTGATTCATTGCGAATGTACTTGCAGATTTGTTTCTTCTTGGTTGTAAGTGAAAATAGTGTTGTGTGTATTATATAATTTAACTAGTTGCGGTCCGCGGTTTCAACCGCGTGTCCTGTTTGTCTTAGCGTGATAATATAATAATATGCCTAGCCTTCCTCGTTGAATAGGCTATCCAAATAATTTTTCAAATCGGACCTGAGATTAGCGCGTTCAAACAAACCAACTCTTCAGCTTTAAAGTTTAAAATATTAGTATAGATAGAGGGTGTAGTGCATTTTGTGCCAAAATACGTTGAATGTAAATCGCATAATATAGCGCTTAAAATGAACTTACTAGGAATATCGTAGGTACATGTTGTAATTATCATAAATATGATTAGGTAGCTGGACTGATATTTTCATGATTATCGAAAGAGAGGTGAAAAATCAAAGTTAAATAAAGCTATGACTGAAATTGCTCAAATTATTCAACGCCTAGGTATATTGTTATTACAGTGTAAATAATATAAGTGAGTACTAAGATATTATTGTATAATACAACTTATACTTAGAACATAATGGAAAAAAGCAAAAAATTACGGAACCAATACACATTCTTGACAATTTCTTCAAGTCACCCTAGTCCCTACGCATAATTGAATGATTGCACCTTATTACGCATGTCTGGTGCGTGGATGTGGTAAAACGAAGATACATAGTACATTGGATGGGAACCACGGTTGGTCGGTAATTATTATATGGGTCGTAAGGGAACGGATGTAAATTTTATTTTGTGGTTTTTTCTTTGGCGTATAATTAAGTTTGAACGTATATGATTAAATAATGTTTGTCACTATGGAAAATTGGAAGCTAATTGCAAACGGCTGTAGATATTTTGATGAAAAAGAAAATTCTATTTATGTTGAAATGCTAAAATTGAACGGATGTATAGAACTCGAATAAAAATCTATCACCTAAATTAAACCTAACTTACCTACAGGCTACAACCAAAAAAAAACACTTGCATACATACAAAAAAAAGTCACCATTTAATATATTCGTACCGAAAATGTCACAGTAAATTATTGTCGAAGGTCAGTAACATTTGGCAGACGGCCGAATGCAGGCGCAACTGGTACCTGCACTTTACACCTTAATACCATAAACTTTGGGTCCATTTTCGTGTGGCTATAGGGTATTATAGTCTCGCGATGGTATGTTGATCTTGTGTTCGATCAATTTATGGGACGATTTGATATGATAAGGGCCTGTATTATTATATAAATAAATGTTTAGTATAATGCGGTTTAGCTCCGGTTTAGTACTAGTTGAAGTCTATGGTTTTGCTTGCGGATATAAAATTAATGTCCCCTTTTCAGGGAAAATATTGCAAACCGACACTGATGCAAAATTTATTGTTAAGAACTTATAAACCCAATCAGAACTGTTCGGCTATTTGAGCGTGATGGGAACAACTGCGGTAATGTTTTTTAATTTTTCTATGTCAAACGACGTAAAATTCTCAAGAGCCTAGTTAATTTCGTACTCAAGCCAAAAATAATCAGCAGTCAGAACTAAATTCAATGATTAATTAAAAATTAATTAGTAAAATAAAAAGCGACCTCAATTAAAGCCATCAATAACCCACATTAGCGTATTTAAAATAAAACATTCCTCATTTCTATACGTAGCTCCGATTGAAAAATTTTATTAAAATATTTGAACATTTCAATGGATTGAAAACAAAGGCGCGACCAACTAGATTTCGAGTACTATCGAAGCGTAAAAAAATACCCAACAAATCTTCAGAAAAAATATAAAAAAAACTTGATAGATTTTTGAAAAAACCGCAGGCATTGCTTTTGTTTACCGTCATTGGAATTTCTTTTCAGATTCAATTCAATGGGATTGCTCCGGATCGAACTTTTTTTATTTCGAACGTAATCGAATTTAGGCGAGCCCTTTTCAATGTTTGGATCTAGGAACGGAATAGATTCAAAGGTGGTTTATTAAGCTGTATGTAAAGGTAGAAATAATATGCAACTGAACTAGGTTTTGACCGGATTCACATCAGTTAATGTTTCGCAATTTCTTATTTATTGAGTCGATTATTAGACTAAGCTATCAGTCTTACTTTGTATCCTGTGGTACAGGATTAATAAAAATATGCAGAATGGATTACTTTTCTTTCTACGTACCTATAAACGTCTATAAACATACAATCTACTAGACTAAACTCTTATAAATTTTATAAACAGCAATAAACATTAACACTACACGTAGGTACTTTACTCTCCATAAAACGTTCAAAAATTACATTGTTTACTGGTTCGATCAAAAATTACTACGCAGGTTAGGTATTACAGAAATACCCGCACATGTCTTAAATCTCTAAATCTAGACTATATCCGTATCATAGTGTTATTACTTTCAAGATGTAAACATCCCGAAATAACGATGCGATGCTTAGATTCTATGAAAATCCATTTTACCCAAGCGCGAGAGAGACGGGTATACCAACATTAGAGACGGGAATACCAACATTCATCACAGTCATCTCCAAAAATATCGTCCATCCCTTTCACTCTCGAGAGGAGAAAGTGAAATAAAAATAGATACCCGTGAATAGTTTGGAACTACCGGTAACCTTTACGTGTTTAAGATTATTATATAACGTATTTGAGTTATATGAAAATTAACGAACGGTGGTGTTTAAATACAAGTACCTAATTATAAATATATTATGTACTAGCTTTCCCCCCATAAAACCCCCATAGTTCCCGTTCCCGTTGGATTTCCGGGATAAAACCTATCCTTTGTCCCGGGGTAAAAAGTGGCCTATGTCCTTTCTCGGGTATCAAAATATCTCTATACCAAATTTCATGCAAATTGGTTCAGTAGTTAAGGCGCGATTGAGTAACAGACAGACAGACAGTTACTTTCGCATTTATAATATTACCTAGTATGGATTAATTATATATTATTAGTTATTACAATACTTGCTTGGTAATAAAAATATACGACATGATTTGTAAAAAGCAGCAGATGTTTGACGATGTAAAAATGTATTCTTTTTTATAAGAAATGAGATCAGACTAAAAATTTAGATTGTATGATTATAATGTAGAATATAAATTCTTGAAGGTAAATTCAAGTTACAAAAGAAATATTCGATATTGAATTTTCTATACTAAATAGGTAGGTACTAATATTACTAACTTATTTGTTACTAGCCGTCCGCCCCGTTTCGCCCGTGGTACATATTTCGCAATAAAAAGTAGCCTATGTTCTTTCTCAGGGTCTAAACTCTAAAGATTGTCTGTGCAAAATTTCATCAAAATCGGTCCAGTAGTTTATGCGTGAAAACCATACATACCTACGTAATTACAAACCTTTCCTCTTTATAATATTAGTATGTATATATAGGTAATTTGTATTATAGATTAATGCAGAAAGAACATCGCCACAGATAAAAAAACAACCCATAGATTCAACTAAGCGCAATTTGAGCAGGCATTGGGCAACTAATTGTTTAATCGGCCATTGTTGTCTATTAGGCAAGTCTTTATTAATTAATCAGCTGAGAGACAGCCACTTATATTGTTACTAAGTTCAGTCTTGGATTATTACGCTTTCACGTAGTTTTTGAATTAAAATACGTAAAGTGAATATTAGAAGAATATAAGGTAGGTTGGTACAAAATTATTAATTTTGAAGTTATACAGGAGTTGGATCGTTTCATCGTTTGTTTTTATGTATGTACATTTTTTACGACAATTTGGATAAATAAACTTTAATGAATTAGGTATTCTTTCCAGAGCATAGGTAATTGTATAAAATACGGAATAATATTCGTTCGCTTTATGAAAATATAATCGTTATATTTTCATAAGTTTTGTATTAGACAACAGCTAGGTAGGTACTTTCATGTTATCATGTACCATAATTATTTCTTTCAATCATTATTACGAGACCGTGTATTCTGCGTGTATTAGTCATTCCGAGGGGCAATTATTTGACCACTATTTGTACATACAAATTTATTTTTACCAATTTGTATTCAGGCGTTTGTATGCCTTGCACAATGTAATACCACCGACGGTTTCGATGTAACTTTTGTCAAAGGAGAGTCACTCCTGTCACTGATACGAATAGGGTTGCCAGTCGCTGGATTCAATGGATGCGGAAATAAAACCGGTTTTATTAAGGCTATGGTCTAGAGTTGTGCGATTTAATATAAATAAATAGGATTTATGGTCGCTTATTCAATTAATGTTGTAATTGCGCTTTCGATTTCAATGCACTTTAATGCACTGTGAGAGATTAATTTATTTAGTTTTGAGAAATACGAGTTAATTGTGATATGTTTTTCTATAAATGATACTAACATAAACTTGAACATGACACACTATGACAGAACTTGTACAAACAAGTATTAACACACAGTTCAGATATTTTTATGCATTTAGTGTCTTACCTAAATGTTTTAACATGCCACATTTTAAGCGTAATTTCGCCACGAAAATGCATTCACTTGCATTAAAATATGCATCGAAAAATCACACGTGTGTCTCGCTATTCAACTTTCGCAACAAGCACATCTGCATGCATAAAAGCGATGTAACAGGCAAACAACGACAACAACAAATAAAAAAAGTAAATTAATCGTAAAAACAGTATTGGTGGCAACCCTAAGCACAAATTGCGAGCATGTCTACTGCAGATTACGTGAGCGCCTCAGGCTGTATTCTTGTTTCATAATAATTCGTAACATATAAGACCTACTTTTAGACAAAGCCATTAGTATGGAACTTTATCGTTTAATGCAACAGGTAATCTTAACAATCAATCAAAAGCAGCGCCAGATTTGTGCTAGATAATAAATTGTGTTCAGAACTGTGATCTTCATTAATTATATTGCCATAACTAATAATATTATGACAAAGGTTATTGTGACTAAAATTATTTTGTATCTGTGCCGGCGTGCATGCGTTCATTGGACGCAAGATTGGACGAGTAAAATGTAATGTCATTTGCGATACAAAACTTCGAACGTTATTTTATATGGAAACATGTTATTGCTAACTCAAGTCAAAATGCCAAACAAAGGTTGAAAATTATGCAATCGAATAAATCCTAGTTACCTACACTCTTTAAAATTTATAATCTGCAACTATAAACCGGCTTACGTAAGTCTGTACAAGCAAATACGCGAATGAAGAAAAAATTTAATAATGTACCTACAATGCGACCGAAACGAGGTCGCTGACCTAAAATGGGAAAATACGTATATTTATCCACATCACGGAAATATAAATAATAAATCTGATAAAAAATCACCGATTAGTCATACATATCTAAACGTGGCGACCGTTAACATTCAAAAAGGTACATACCTGTATTTCGATTGTATTACACGATCACCTTTTCACAAACTATGCCTTTGTTTCACAAATGGCTCCCAAAACCGTACAGTTTATCTGGAAATAGAAACGAATTTTATTAATGCTCCGTCTTGAACACAAACTATCCGTTTTTGGACCTACGCAACGTAATTCAACCGTCATTCATGTAAACAACTGTTCGATGTACAAAAACGTTTCCGAAGGGATACGCACCGATAAAAAATACACGTTATCCACAGTTTTGGTCCACAACGCACTGTGGGATTGGGATAGCCGGTCGTTCCGGAGTAACTAGTTTTTATTTCGATTGTCGCACAAACAGATACAAGACAGCCGACCTTAACGGCAGTCGGCGCGAGACTGAGCAAATGCTAGCGCCCTCTCAAGTCGCAACCGCCCCGCGTTGGGTTGGGTGTGTGTGAGTGTATTTTGATGTGAGGGTGCGCCCTGCGCCCCGACTCCCGACAACCGTTTATTTATTTTCGAATACAGGATGAATAGTCCGGTCGGTGCATTCGTCGCTCGAATTAAAAACTTGTGGGTTGTTTAGATGGAAAATTATTTAGCGATCGCGCATCACAAAGATATAAGAGCGCCTCTTTGTAAACGGCCGTGAACTGACAGCGTCAACGGCGGTCATTGCCACGGGCAGTGCTATAAAAATACGTCACTATCTGTCGTTCTTACATTAATCTGTGATATTATCAGATTAGACGATTTTGGTAAGCGAGCGAAATACGTGCTTTTAAATGTCTTGGGAAAAATAACAAATATAATGCTATTGTCTATTTATTGTCGAGAGAAATACGTTTTTTCGACGTTTTATAAAACAAATACATACCTAGGTAGGTAGGTAGGTATCTATTATTTATTGGTTTAAAATGTTCACAGTTAAGATAAGACTGATTTAATTAATTCCTTATTGATTTATTGATATGATATGAGAAATTGGAGTAGTGTTTTGATTTAGGTGAAATTTTCAATACAGATATTTATCTTTATGTAGTATTATGAATTTATGTAGTATCTATACATATAATAAAATCGTAGGAAAGTCAAAACTGTACATTGAATATTTTTTTAAAAGAATACATAATCCATGATCTATAATCGATATAGAAGCCAAAAACATAGTTTTTAGAATTTTTGTCTGTTTGTCTGTTTGTCGGTTTGTCTGTTTGTCTGTTTGTCTGTATATTTGTCCGAGCTAATCTCGAAAAGTACCGCATAGATTGACTTCAAATTTTGCATGAATATTACTAACAGGTCGGGTGAGGCTTTTATATACATATTATCATGCTATCACCTCCGGGGGAGGAGCTGTGAACCTTTATTTTTCTAACGTATTCCGTGTATTACACAGCGTACAATCTAAAGACTCATGTTTAAATGTTGTTTTTGGGTAAGCCACGCTATTATCTAGCTTTACACTATAAAAACTACGTCATTTACGTAATTTTGGCAGAGAAACAGTTTAATGAATCTTAGTAGTATAAAGACAAATTTGAAACAGCGCCATCTATGAGACTTCATTAAAATCAAATCAATTTACATGTTTAACGCTTCTTGCAAATTTATAATTAAAAATTAAATAATATGATATTGGTGGGGTTTTTAATTGTACTTATTTATTTAACTTTTTAACCCATGTCTTCCCAGAGTCCACTTCAGGTGCTTATATTTTATGTGAATATACTAAATAAAATTTTACAAGTGAGGGTAGATGTTTATTATTTGATGTCAAACAAGACACTATTAACAGTTAATTGTGACATTTTAAAAAATCCTTCTTGCGTTCCCACAAAAGGTAAGTTGTAGCTTTTATAATTAATTATTTCTTTATTAATTAATTATATAGTTAGACTCATGTTTTTAATTAGAATTGAAGTTACGACAAAATAAGAAAATGATGAAATTTTATTTTTATGTATAACTTTTACAACACTATATTATACGCCCAAAGAAGGTCACTTAAGTTTTTGATAGAATTTTATTTGTTAGTAGCTTTTTAATAAAATTAGGTAAAGTAATCTTTTCATTTTTTTTATTTACAGATTCAATGTTCATAAAAATTAACGATTTGCACGAGGATGTAGTAGAAATAAGTATCCTGGCGCGTGGTCAATTGTTGACTAAAGTTAATTTCCAACGTATGGTACAATCATTGGAAGAATCTTGGGTAATTTTAGAGCATATTTTTCGGGAATGAGAAAAGGGGCAGCCAACCACGTATCAGCGTGCGTGCGTGAGAATCTACCTACGTTTTAGTACCAAAAAAAATGTTATTTTGAAACGTAAATATTGCACTCACAACTACTGTACAAGTATGATTTTTAATCGTGCTTTACTGTCATCTGATTGTTTTATTATCGTTATGGCTATCGCGGTACAGATCGTACTGGGATCAGAGTACATATTATTTATCAATTGGTGTGGTAATATACGTACCACACCAAGTAAAATATTTACAATCATACCAAATGGATTAACACGGTATGTACATAAGGCGGTCTTATCGCTTACTAGCGATCTCTTCCAGACTGTCCAAGGTAAGAGATAAAGAATTATACTCATGATCCAGCAATTTTCAACCGAAAAAGAAGTTTTTCTGTAATTGGTAGTTGTTTCATTTATTTATTTTAAATACCTAATTTTACTTTTATATTTGCCCATTTGCATTACATTCAGCTTCCATAAAACTTATAAAAATTTTATGTTTATTTCTGTCTAATATAAATACTCTTTTTTAGATATAAATAACAAAAACAACTTTTTTATTAAAATTTAGTACCTTGGGAAGATATTATCTATGTGTTAATAGAACAATACATAAAGGAAATTATGTTACGATTTTATACAATGAAAATATGTAAAAAAATATTAGCAGGTGTAATTATTAAATTGATCCCGAACCCAAAACTGTAGTTATTTTTTTTGTCATTTAGTGTTTAATTCATGTCAATTGGTTCATTAATAAAAAAAATTATGATCATTTAAATAATCACGGCGAACATTTGCTAAGGCATTCATGTACAAGGTGTAATCGTTCAGTGTGCACAGGCGATTTTTTTTTGTAAGTATTACAGATAACAAAAAACTTTAAACTGATATCGAAAGTACTTAACCCTCAAACCTCAATACCTCAATACCAAAACCTTTAAACCCTCCCATACATTAAGTACATAATATGAAATATGAATATCCCATATACATTTAATATGAAAGATTTTAGCTTTCTTTTTCTTTTTTTGGTTGTCTGCTTTAATTACTTCGCAAATTTGAAGTGGCATTTTCCACGCTTTTTCCGGACATTTTCACGCATTTTCCGGATATTTTCCGGGCATTTTCCGGGCAATTCCTCACGCATTTTCCGGGGATTTTCCAGGCATTTTCCACGCCTTTTCCGGACCATTTCACGCATTTTCCGGATATTTTCCAGATATTTTCCAGGCATTTCCCAGGCATTTTCCTGACATTTCCCTGGCATTTTCCGGAGATGTTTCAGGCATTTTCCACGCTTTTCCCGAACATTTTCACGCATTTTCCGGATATTTTCCGGGTATTTCCCGGACATTTTCACAAATTTTCCGGGGGATTTTCCAGATATTTTACAGGCATTTTCCGGATATCCCCGGAAAATGCCCCGGATTTCCGGAAAGTACGTAAGTTTTTTAGCTTAGATTAGTAATAAATTCTATTAACAATTCTATGAATTGTTTATGGTAGTACGTGTTTACTAAATAATTGTATGTAAAGTAGTAACTACTATGCAGTCGCTATTCCACGCGGACGAAGTCGCGGGCACAGCTAGTTATGAATAAATTAAACAAACTGAATTGATTTATATGTAACAATTACATTTATGATTAACAAATTATTTAAATGATACAAAATATGTAATTATCTTAATTATGATGTTTTAAGCTTACAAAATATACCTATTATGCGATAATATTACATTGATTTATGATATATATAAATATTAATATCAGTAGGTAGGTATGACTTATAAGAACTGAGATTTTTTTTATCTTATACCTACTACCTAGGTAATTTGAATTGTTATAGATGACATTTAGTTTTAAGTGTTTACTTTGCCTTGTTTACCCCATTTGTGAATATCCTATCAAAATTTATCAATTTTAACAATCTAAAATTTTGAACTCCCTCTTGATTACCTTTACCTATTTTATGTTATGCTTTTGTGATGTGTTGTGTTGTCTATAACTAATATTTGTTCTTTGTCAGGTTATACAGCTCCATGTAAGAAGTCTATGAGTAAATAATAATAGTTTAAAAAAAACTAAAAAACACGCTTTTTATAGAAAACCGAACTAAAAAATAGAAAATTTTATCAAATTAGTGTATTGTCATCGGTCCTCAATAAATCTACAAAGTTTGAACGAAATCTGGCCGTTTAAAGTGGGTCAAAATCGCGCCCAAGGAAGTCGGTTACAAACATACAGGTGAAGCTAATATAAAGCGTGTAAATCATTTCAACCGTGATTTTTCCTCAGCACAGAGCACGCTTAACATGAGCATTTACTTAAACTGACCATCGGTTCAAAACCTGACATTGGCAGAATCCGTCCTCACCAGGATCGGGAGTTGCCATTTGAAAAAAAGGAGAAAAAGAAGACATTTAGTACAATGAAGGATTGGTTTAAGAAATATGATTGGTGAATGGTTATACAGTAAATCTGGTATCTGATACAATAGGTATCTGCAGGTTCTTAAAGAATAAAAAATGTTATTTTCTTGAATACAAAATTTAAGGCATTATGCAAAGTATTTTCTCCTAATAAATGGGTCTAGACGAGATTCCTCATTTCTTATTAACAATACAGAGTACCTAAGTTCGGCTTACGACCTTGGGAATTAATATTAAACCCTTTATTATGCGTTATTTATTCACGTGTGACCTAGGTTCTAATTCTAAACCTAAAAGCAGATCTCAAACAATGCAAATATTAGGTATATAACTACAGATTGCTAAATATTATAGTACTTAGGTAGGTATTCAGTCTGTCGTTAAAGCCCGCCTTTCATTTACGTATCAAATACCTATTATATTCTTAACTAGGTTTCTGTCTGTGGCTTCGCCCGCGTAGTATCTATATACTATGCTAAAACAACAAGTTGTAGGTATTAAAATATTTCTCAAGAAACGCGCTATCCATTGGTGAAAACAGAATGAAAATCGATGTTGCAGTTTTTGAGTTTATCGCGAACAGACAGACGCAGCGGAGAGCTTTATTGAATAGTAAAAGTTTTAGGTATGTAGTGAATAGTGATGTAAAAAGATGACTATTACAAAGCGGTTAAAATATTGTCGTTAATGTTAGAAATAGTCTAGACAGACAAGTCTAGGCTAGACTACGCGTCTGCAAGGATATTTAAAGATCTACCTAGGTATAATTTATTAATGGGTAAATTTCATTACGGAGATACCTACTATCAATCGAACTGGTCCGAGTTTAAAATTTGATCTATAAGAATCGTCTCTCTAGAAAGAAACTAAGGTCTATGGTTAATGGTACCTATTGTTAACGTTTGTCGATCTACCTTCACACTTTGGGCAATCATATCAACACAGTAATAAGAATATAACCTCGTTGAACGGGTATAGTTTTTTTTTATTATCTGTGCGGAACGGCCAACATGGCGGCAGTGTTGTTCGGGCGTAGAAAGAAGAAGCTATGTTCGGGACTTGAGTAGACTGGTGGATAAAAAGCATGTACGAATTAGTTTGTTATACCTAATATGTGAATGTAATAACTAATAACCAATTGATAATTTGGATAAGAGTATTAAGTAAATAAATACAATGATGGAAATATACGTGTTTGGAGTGTAAGTTCATTTTTAAATCTTTAAAGGGAATAAATAGTAAATGCGCAAATAACGAGATAGGTTCGTATAAATGGAGAGGAAATGAAAAAATGTATCATTATAAAGTTATACGCTGGATTTTTATTAAAAAATATATCTTTTTGAACTAAGCGATTACACAATAGGATGATTATATAGGTACCTATTTGAATTAGAAAATAAAATTTATTGCACTGAATGACCTCAATTCTAAAATGTCTTATGTTTTTATGTTGTTTTACCTTCTTTAGATAATTTATTTATATCACCGAGTTGCGATCTGTGTAAAAAAGTCTGTCGAACTTCAATAAATACCTAAAGTGGGATTTCGATAAAGTTTGACAAAAGGAAGTTATACATAATATATATTCGAGCATAACGAATATATTAAAATAATAAGTAAGTAGATCAATAATAATCAATAAGTAAGTAGATAAAAGTGAAAGCGATTAAATCGGTTATTGACACAATTCCAATTTTATCAATGCAAAAAGATTAAATTTAATCACATCAGTAATTTATTTATCTATCACTAATTCACTAGCGGTCCGCCCCGGCTTCGCCCGTGGTACATATTTCGCAATAAAAGGTAGCCTATGTTCTTTCTCAGGGTGTAAAGATTGTCTGTGCCAAATTTCATTAAAAGCGGGAAAGCGTTCATTGCATGTTACATTGCATGTTACGTTTCACCAGTCTGGACCCGGCATAACAGACAGACAGGAAATATTATAGTAGGGATATTAGTATTAGATACCATGTCTAGGTGAAATTTTATCTCCCTAAATTGTGAACGTTTGTTCCTCTAGCACGCATGGATTACTGATCCAAGACTGACTGTATAATTGATTATCTTAAGTAACAAATCCTTTCTAATACTGAGATTAAATAAGAAAGTTTATGCAAATTTACATCAACTTTCAATCACTTATGACAATGCAACACTTTTGTTATTGTATGTGAAGATTTTTACAATTTAATTGATTACATAATAACAGCTACTTAGTTACTCAGTTATTTACTTACATGACAATATTTATTAGCTATCCGTTGATAACATGGATCATTTATTATTATGTCATGTTTAAAATCAGTAATTTATCACTAAAAGAAAACAAAGCTGCTTTCGCCTGTCTGTTCCTTTGCTCTTTAAAATTACACTATTAATTGTGATGCAGTTTTCTTTGTTGTTTAACACAATTTCAATACTTTTATGTTTTTTGATGAAATGAAATACATAGGCTATAGAGTATAGGAAGGCTATAGGTACATCAAAATAATTAAATAATTTACTACGTTGTTGTAAATCATAAAAAAAAACTTTGTTTTATACTTAACTAGCTGCTCCCCGCGGTTTCACCCCCGTGGCTCCGCTCCTGTTGGTCGTAGCATTATGATATACATATACATAACCTTCCTCGATAAATGAGCTTACTAACGCCGAAAGAATTTTTTAAATCGGACCAGTAGTTCCCGAGATTAGCGCGTTCAAACAAACAAACAAACAAACAAACAAACAAACTTCAGCTTTATAATATTAGTATAGATAATAATTTAAAATTAAATCTATACTAATATTATAAAGCGGAAGAGTTTGTTTGTTTTTCTGTTTGAACGCGCTAATCTCAGAAACTACTGGTCCGATTTGAAAAATTCTTTCGGTGTTAGATAGCCCATTTATCGAGGAAGGCTATAGGCTATATATCATCACGCTAAGACCATTAGGAGCGAAGCAATGCGGGTGAAACCGCGGGGAGCAGCTAGTACTAGCTAAACGTCTTTTTAAATGACGAACTATCACTTTCCAAGCATCAAGAAAATATATTTTACCGACTTCAAAAAAGGAAGAGGCTCTGAATTCAACCGTATTTTTAAATTGAAATATTAATATTGTTAAATTGTAATCCTTATTTAATTCCCATCCATATGTCAGTCAACATATTTATTTAATATTTCGAATGATTTCCTTCATTTCTCGGGAGCATCATTCCAAGATGATTATCGTATCTAAGCGCGTTACTACGGAACCGCTTGACTAATTTAATTAAAATATTTGTGATAAGTAGACCGATTACGGTTTGAAGTGGTGAAGTTTGTGAACAAATTGTACACTTGAGAAGATAACAAGAGCTTTTATTTAGAAACAGTCGTATTAGAATAAATTAATGACCAATTCTTTTGATATTTTAAAGATAAATTTATCTAAAGTTCGACGATTCAGTTATTTTTTGAGAGATACTTCAGATTGTTCTTTAAAGAAAAAATTAAATAAAAAAATATATAAGCTGGTTACATACGTCATGTTGGTTTATACAAAAGAATAGAAAAAATTCGATCTCGAGGCGGGATCATGTTGGTTTTCATAAAACTCAATTTTATTGAACTTTTTCGAAAGAAAATCGTCAATAAATTTTGACAGTTTATCTAGTTGAGACCGGGGACTCCCCCGGCCCAATAGCTATTAAAAACAGATAATAACATTAATAAAATGTGCCAAATTTTTCAAAAATGCTTCGTAATCCGACCAATTAGGCACGATAAGTGATATCAAAGATTACCTCAAACTATATAAAGGTTTGCATAAAATTCTTTTCACGAAAATACAGTAAAATGAAATTTTTAATCCTGTTATGTTTGGTAGGAGCTACATGGTGTAAGGAGCCAATTTTTCATGACTATCATGAGGAAGTTGGTATACCTGAAGCAGCGAGGATTAGGAAGGTGGAAGAATCCATTGATTTTGACGGCAGGATCATAGGAGGTAGTGCGTCGACGCTGGGAGCCCATCCTTATATGGTAAGATTTTGGTGAGATTTATTGTACAGACTAGCTTTCCGCCTGCGGCCTTGCCCGCGTTTTCAAAGAAAAACCCGCATAGTTCCCGTTCTCGTGGGATTTCCGGGATAAAACCTAGCCTATGTTGCTCAGTGAAGATGCAGCTTTCTAATGGTGTAAGAATTTTTGAAATCGGTCCAGTAGTTTATGCGTGAAAACCATACATACATACGTATATATACGTATACATACTTACAAACCTTTCCTCTTTATAATATTAGTATAGATAAGATATTGTTATTTCAATGGCTATTGCTTTTAAATATATATTGATAGGAATTAATAAGTTGTGAGTGTGTTGTGTTTTGGGAAGTATGTGTGATTGTATAGTATACCTATATGTGGTATGTTTTTTATAATTGTGTGAGCATGGTTGTTGTATTTTTTATTTATAAGTACTTGAATATGTTCATCATCGTATCAACAAAAAGTATCCATAAATTGTGTCTATAATAGGTAATTCCGGTGTCAAAACCAAGTTTAATAAATCAATTTCTGCAGTTGCTTTTTGCACAACAGATTAAATATTAACACAAGGAGACAGGAGTAAAGTTAAAATATCTTATTAGGACTTAAATTGAAGTTAAAATAGTACGATATTAGCAAAATAACAGTAACATTTCAATTTAGATGTATTGTATATCATTTTATTGTCACATAGTAATGACATAGACCTTACAAGTTACAATTTCCTACTACAAATGAATATTTTATAGCCTCGTTTATAGAAAGACATATTACAAGCCAAGATTACCAACACACTGTAACCTACGACAAACAACGTAATATTTTAAATCAATAACAACTAGGTAACTATATCGATTCATATGACCATGTAGGTATATTTTTATTTAAATAATTGTTATTTTAAATACATATATACATAAAGAGGGTACTTTGTTGACACATCAATTATAAAATTAATTATTATTTTCTTGTGTTTAATTTTACGCGAGTATTAAAAAGTTGAAATTGCATTCACAAAATTTTTACATCTACAAATAAGACTAATTTCCTAGCAACACTTTTTCGGACGTTGAAAACTTCTAAATCAACAGACCACCTCGATCGTCCGAAATAAAATAGTAATTAGTAAGCATATTGATTCCAGGCTGGTCTGATCATCCTCCTAACAACGACCAGCGAATCGGCATGCGGAGCGAACCTCCTCTCAAACACCAAGCTGGTCACCGCTGCGCACTGCTGGCGAAGCCGTCAGAACACTGCCGTACAGTTCACAGTGATCCTCGGGTCTGTCAGACTGTTCTCTGGGGGTGTACGGTCTGTTACCAGTAGAATAGTCATGCATCCACAGTATAATAGAGAGAATTTGAGGAACGATGTCGCGGTTATCACAATTAATCATGTCGCGTATACGAGTAAGTTGTGCTTTTTATTGCATATTTTTTGAACTGTGTGTTTCGACTTTTAAAGTTTTAAAGACATTTGTAAATTGCGCTATAAAGTCTGTAAATTGTAATTGTCTTCTCGTGTAAAACTATTGACAAGAGAGGGCTAACCGGCTAAGTAAGCTAGTAGATTAAACTTAATTGCTCCATTTAATGAAAAAAGAATTCAAAGTTTATTAGAAAAAAAAATAATCTTGGTTTTCCTACATAGACGAATCTTACAAAAACATACAGGGGCTTCCCCGACACAAAGCTTACCGAATTACTTTGATATGAACAGATAATACATTTATCTTTTTTATTTATTTGATTAGATATTGAATGTTTGTTTTCTTTTAGATGTAATCGGTCCGATAAC
Source organism: Colias croceus (assembly GCF_905220415.1). Taxonomy (NCBI): domain Eukaryota; kingdom Metazoa; phylum Arthropoda; class Insecta; order Lepidoptera; family Pieridae; genus Colias; species Colias croceus. The sequence continues at coordinate 7,165,059 of NC_059557.1, read as the reverse complement.
ATTAGCGAGCGGTAGTGCACTGTATACTAATCAATGGCCCACGGCAGTTGGGTTTGGACTAACAAGCGATAGTAAGTACTTTTTTTTAATAAGGTACTTTTCGGTAAAGGTATTTATGATGTATTTGTAGTTGTATTTAAGGTTTTGATTATGCGTAGCTTGCTAAATTATAAGACATCATTTAAAGTTACATGATGAACATATTCCATCACATCCTTAATGTATAAACTGTACGCGTCTTTTACAGCTTTGGCAGCACATTATTGTTTATAATATTATCATTGTTAATTAATAATAACATAAGGATTATCAAAATCAATCAATCAAATCAAAATTGTTTATTTGGAACACAACAACACATTACAAAAACTTTATGCACGATGGCACCCATAAAAGCTTAAATAAGCTGCGGCACAGGTAAGATTATTGGAACATAACAATAAGACATCAGATTGTAGAAGTAGATAGAAGATGTGGTCATTGTATTACACCTGCTTATACAAATGGTGTTTCTATTTGAATTAAATAAATACCTAAGTGCCTTGTTATCTTAGAACATGCCGACATACGTAGGTTATGATTCCGGGATCTCCAAGATACGTTTGCCAACCCCCTACTTTTTATGATTTCCAGCGGCTGTAGTATCCCAGAGCTCGGTCCTCCGCCAAGTGAACCTTCGCGTGATATCCAACGCGGAATGCCGAGCTACATACGGGTGGGATAGCGTCGTGGATTCCTCTCTATGTACCGATGGAGGGAGGGGCACGGGCACCTGTGGGGGGGACTCCGGTGGTCCCTTGGTGATTGGCAGTGGTACTGCGCGACGACTGGTTAGTTTATTAAGCTATAGCATAGCTTCTATCGCGGACCTCGAGCGCGGGAACCGAATCCAGAAATTCCGTAACGAAAAAAAACCTCACGCTCCCCACTCCGACGGGCTCGGAGGTGTGGCTTAAAGGCATGCTATGCAATAGCTTTACCGCGGCAGTCACCGAGTGCCACACGTCTTTTTATTTATTTATTTAAACCATAATCGTTCATCAATTCATGAAATAACGAATACAAAAGAAATAGACCATAATAGACAACCATTAGATTGAATACTTCATTTACGGATATGGTCTATGGCTCATTGGGTTAAACGACTATCTCCTATCACCATTCTATCTAATACTTCCCAACTTCTATACGGACGTCAGTTTGTTAATAACAATAGCTGAAACTACTGATCTAATTGAAAAAATAGTTTCAAAATGTTTCGCAAATTTTATTTAAATAGAAGAGAAGACACAAAACCTGAATTGTAATTATTCTAAAATCTAAACACATTAATTATTATACATCATTATATTATTCATAACATAAATCCTTATTATCTTATCTTTAATTCACACTGATCTTTATAACTCATTCAATATTGTTTATTTTGTTAACAAGAATATACTTTTCAGATTGGCATCACTTCATTCGGCTCTTCACGCGGCTGCCAAGTGGGTGCTCCATCCGTGTTTGCAAGAGTTACCTGGTTCAATTCCTGGATTCGTGGACAACTATAAATAACTTTACCTACTTTACAAGTTATCAGTTTTCAATACATTGATAATGTGGACTTTGATACCGCCTTATAGACTATTAAAAAATAAAATATTTTTTAATATGATTGTGTATTTATTTTAAAATTTTATGGTTAAAAAAGTAAACGTTTGTATGTTATGTAACTCTATAAAGCTCGAATGATTCAACAGATTTTGATTCAATTTTAGTACATTGCCATATTTTGTACGGATATCGATATTAACTTTTAGATACTAATACTAATAACGCGCTAATTGCTTTAAAAGTTTTGAACCTACTTATCACTAATAAACAAAGTTAAATACACACGGAATAAAACTGTCGTTAAAAATATGTAAGGTGCGAATACTGCAAGAATCATTTCAACATCTAACATATAGCATATTCCCGATATATCCAACCAAAAACTCATTATAACCAGACGAAAGTATGAACTACGTCTGGCCCTTTCTGTGCCTAAGTTCGTGAGCCTCAAGGGCGACGCCCTACGACATGTCACTTACCTATAAACATTTTGCACTATGCTGACGAAACGATAGTGTAGAATGCCTGCAATTTCTATGTGTTTTAAGATGTTTTGTATTGGTGTTTAAATATGTATATTGATTTTTTACATAAAATCCATTTTGTTTTCTTGTATTTCGAAAGCTATGCAACTTTTACAGAAAACTGTAGACTGTCGTAAACTCGAAACGTGAAGGAATAGGTAATATTTGTGTCTGTGAGTCTGCATGTGTATTTCCTGGTTTTACATTTGCTATTCATCATCATCATCAATCCACATATTATTTTCCCACTGCTGGGACACGGGCCTCCTAAGAGGGCTACTTGCATTTTACATTAATTATTTATACTCTTTAATAGTTGTACAAAATTTGAAACCTTACAGATAGAACAGAGTACCACTATTTTGGCGGCTTTATCACTTAATAGTGATATCTTCCAGGCAACCATGGTAAAAAAACAAGCAAAAATAACATTAACAAAAACAACATTTAATAAAAAAATACAAAATTTAGTATTTATTAAGCAGATTGCGTTGTAAATTAACTTTTTTGTAGTAATTTCGTAATATACGTCCTAAGTATACGTCACATAAAGTGCAGCCGTCACTTTCGGCAAAACTCATTTCATTTAGCTAAAAATAAAAACACGCCCAGCGACGTGACATTTATGTATTCTAACTACGTGACACGAATTCAATGTCAAAAAACCATAAATTATTTTGGACAGATTCAAACGCAAAAAATGCACTTTTATTTATTGGCGATATATCATCTGTGGCACGTTTTTAATTTATATTTGACAAAAATATATCCGTCGGTTGTTAAATTTGTACAAGTTCAGTTTTCCTCTTATATTTTGTTTTGTCATTCTTAATTTAAATGTGTTTGTGAATATTTATTTTAAACCTACGTTATTTATTTTATGAAACAATGATTATATTTCTGGCCATTTTAAAATGGAACTTATTTTCAATCGTAGGTACCTATCATACATTCTGACTGAGCTAAATTTAATCTATACTAATATTATTATAAAGAGGAAAGGTTTGTAATTATTTATGTATGGTTTTCACTCATAAACTACTGGACCGATTTCAAAATAGTAATAGATAAAATATTATTAGTTAGGTAATTTAATCCTGTGCCAAAGAACATAAAATTTATGATTTTATGCAACACAAAATGAGAAATGATTAGCCTATCCAGTAACACAACCTGAGACCATTTTAAAGATTGAATGAAGCAAGAAAACTTATCCAATAGAATGATAAAAATATTCCGAATCCCACCGGACTAAGACAAATCCGAAAAGGCCTTTATTTCTAAATTGTTGAACCTGAAGCTCTGGATAAGTAGATTGGAACGTATTTTATATGAAGCGAAAAAATACAGTCCCTTTTGTTACATTTGAATAGGTTCAAGGTCACAGAATTATTAGGTACATAGTATAAATTTATACTACGTTAGGTAGCTTTTTGTTTGAGTTCGTTTCTGGGCATGTTTTAGTGGTTTAGTTTAAAAATATGATAATGAATATGCGGTTTTAATATTGACTGAAGTATGAAGTTTATAGGTTCTTTTTATGGTTTTTGTATATAATATTTGGCTAGATATTTCCTCTGGAGCTGTCGATTTTATTCAGATATATTCAGACTAAGTTCAAAACGATCTTTTTTTCACACGAATACTTTTTTAATCGTTTATACTTTTAATGTGCTAAGATTTAAGATTCCGATGACTTTAATTGATTCATGTAAAAATACACCATTCTTTTCAGTTGGATTGTTTTAAATTAAAAGTTTAATTCTATAAGCTCTTCTAGTCATGATCTATTAAACAATAATAAATGGTATAATTGTCAAGGCTTTTCACCAATTAAGTGACAACCCACTATAATAATTTTATTAGTTTTCACACGCCAAAACATCATGTTACGGAAAACACATGATTCACGAAAATCGATATAAGTGAGTCATAAAGTGGTCATATATCTGTCGTGGTCATATCGTAGATTTGATCATTTCATGATATGACTGGCCATTTCACGAAATGGTCGCATATCGTGAAATGGCCAACATAGTTTGATCAGATCGTTAAATCGTCAACGTTTCACGATTTGGTCATCCACATTTGGCCAGATCGTATAAAATATAAAGAGTCCATAAAATATTAAAAAAATTCAGAATAACTATATTCTAAAAACTTGTTTAATGTCATTTAAGTTAGTGCCGCGGCAGCGGCCGGCAAATGCCAGAAGCGAATCGTTTTTGCAATAGAAAACAGTTTGGTTAGGTTAGGTTAGACTTTGATAAACAACGCACGAGCCGAGCGAGCAAAGCGAGCGTGCCGCGGCAGCGGCCGGCGAGTGCCAGAAGCGGATCGCTTTTTAAAAAACAAACAATTATAATAATATAGTAGTAGTTTCTTAAATTATTTTATTTAAGTCGCATTTTTTCTTAAATACATATAAGATATCCACATTTTCCATAGTACTCGTACCTCTTCGTCGTAAATTCTTTGCTATGACTTTCTTCATAATATTGTTCTTAAACGAATTATGAAGTTTTTAACTGCGAATAATTTAATTTTCGCCAGCGGCCGCCATCTTATCACATAAACACAGAGCTTGCAGCGCCTCTACCAACGATTAATGTAACTATTTTACGATATGATCAAATAATTTTGATCATTTCATGAAAAAACCGTGCGTTAATTGGCCATATCGTGAAACGATTTCTTATCATTGATCTGCCCAAACCACATGATGATGTGGCCAAACTAAATTGGCCATTTCACGATATGCGACCATTTCGTGAAATGGCCACTCATATCATGAAATGATCAAATCTACGATATGACCACGACATATCCATGGGATATGTCCATACTTAGGTAATTGTATGAAAATTATTACTGGATGGTTATTGAAGTATACGTATGATCGTAAATGAAAAGGACAGAAGATATGTGATGTGTGATGTGTACGGGTGAAGGAGAGAATAATATAGGTACATTTGATAAAAGGTGTACTAAAATATACGATGATGTAAGGAAAAGAAATTACTTTTTGAATAATCGTCAATGGGACAAATATGAGGGTCAATTTCTGTTTTTGAGGGTGAAACTTTATGGCAAAAATCATTTATTGTTTACTGAAAATTGAAAATATTAATTTTATTTTTTTTAGTTAATTTATAATTAATAAAATTGAAATTGTTGAAAATTGAAAAAAAAACAAATATTGTTGAAAATAAACTATACTTGAAATTAAAATAGTAAATTGATTGCACAATGTATCATGAAATTATTAAGCAAATAATGCATACAATAGTCAGCGTCTGAGCCCAAACAAATACCTAAATGTACCTACCAGTTTAATTTATGAAGATGAAACAATCGGCATGAATACGGTACTTTATGACTTTATTAACATACCCTTTAAATGTATTATCATTGCTCTCCCATGTGACGTGTTTTTACAACGCCTTAAATATCCTTATTATGTACCCACTTCCCATTAAAGAAGCTTTTACGTTCATACGACGTTAAAATCGAATTGTCTCCTTGCTACCCTTTTACTGAAATCCCAAAATTTCCTAACGCGCTGATGACTCAACATACCTATATATGTTGCTTAGCAACACTCCCTTTGTCGTGTGCACATAGAAAAGTTAGCTTTATCTCCAGGATATAGGGCCCATAATTGAATGGGGTTAGAAGTCTATGTAACACAAAGTGTTGTAGTGCTAGCACTTGTGGGAAGGAAATAGGCTTTATCGCGTGGTAATAAGGGTGGATAGTTGAGCTAGGGGTTATTCCAGACGGCTAGACGGCCAGACTGGGGGATAAGTCTATATGTATAGGCAACGCAGGGTGACAGAGTTGTGCAATTCGAATTCGAACGGTGGGGTGGGATCGCAAATTTGAATGTTCTTTGTTTTGTTGATCGAAGGTTTTATTATTATGTAGTTACTTTTTAATAAGTAATTAATAACTATGCATTTCATATGAGTTTTAAGGTATTATATTGTATGTACTTTGTTTGGTTTGAGAAAGTACCTACCTAGTTATTTCTTTGTCTGTTAAATGAATTAGATTTGTTGTATAGGAAAGGTAGCTTCAAGTTGTTTACTGATGTCTGTATGTTGTTTAGTTGTGGTTTGTGACGAAAATAACGTTAATAATATTCGAAAGTAGATATTATGTTTATTAGATAAACAATTTTAGATGTACGTGATTTTAATAGTAAAAATATATTTAACTAGCGGTCCGCCCCGGCTTCGCCCGTGGCATAATATATTTCGCAATAAAAACTAGCCTATGTTCTTTCTCAGGGTCTAAAGATTGTATGTGCCAAATTTCATCAAAATCGGTCCAGTAGTTTATGAGCCTATTCATTACAATCAAACAAACAAAGTTTTCCTCTTTATAATATTAGAGTAGATTAAATTTTATAGAGCGTAAAATAAGAGACAGTGGCAATTTTTTTTGCGAAAATATTTTAATTTTTAATAGAAAATTATTTTTGATACATGTAATGGAGTAAACACAGTAAAAAGCTGTATATAATCTGGTTTTGGAAATGTAAAATAAAGAATATTTAATGTTGTATAGAAGTCTAAATATAAAGTAATTCCTAACAAATAGTTATGGTATGAGAAAAAATCAACATAAATACATTGCTTGCTACATAACAACTAAAAGGATTTGTTATTAAAATACGCTACACCATGACGTAATGTACATAAAAATGTGTTTGTAATTACTGCTCTTATCTACAGAGTTAATGACCGATAAAGATTACTAACATTAGATATTGTATCACAATTTTGTTGTGAATAATTAACAAGTTTATTTTTAGAATAATTATCTTGGATATTTTTATTTTTCGCTAGCCTATGAGCAAAAAATTAGTACTTTTGATTTTTTTTAAATGGTACCTACACTTCTATACTGTAGGTTGCTATTACGGCTAATTCTTCATAGTTTCTTCTAATTGGTATATTTTGTAAGATTATAGAGTAATTTTTTATTATATTATAGTTAAATACAGATATTTTTATCCTACTAATATTATAAATGCGAAAGTTTGTGAGGATGTGTGTGCGTGTTTGTTACTCTTTCACGCAAATACCTACTACAGAACCGATTACAATGAAATTTAGCACACATATAGGGTAACTTAGATTAACACATAGGATAGATTTCATCCCGGAAATCCCACGGGAACGGGAACTATGCGGGATTTTCTTTCAAAACGCGGGCGAAGCCGCGGGCGGAAAGCTAGTACTTAATATTTTTAAAATAAAATTTCTCATATGTTAAAGCTTTGTCTACAATAGATATAGTTTTAGTGGAAGTAAGAAATGTATGTATATTATTTGTTACTCCTGGTGATTAATATATCTTTTCTTATAGATACTGTATACAAGATGTTTTTCAATAGAAAATAACATGATTTGTTAAACTATTTCGAGACAGCTATTTTAATAGTCCATTACTAATAATCGTATAAATATAGTGAGTCAGGGAAAAACAAAAAAGCATTCTCGTATCAAGCAGGCATCGAACTGGTGACCTTGCATACCGATCCCGTATTAACATAATCGGGACTATAGCTAATAGTCTAAGAGCTGATGAGAATTTATGTATGTCTTTTTGCTACATTTTTGAAAATAAATTGTTGTACTTATGATATTTGTGTATTAATTTTAATATGAAAAACTAGTCTATCTTTCTGTCTTCTTCATTTTTCCATTAGTTTTGTTTCAGTCAACCGATGTCAATGAGTATTTTTTAATTTACGTATAAATATATTATTTTTATGAAGTTATCTATATTTTTAGATAAACACTGTTTACTCGTTCAATTAGAGTCCGCTTTGAATTTTTTTTGTAACCACATTCCTAAATTAGGATTTAATCTTAATTTTACTTTACTACGAATAATGAGTCAGCTCTTGGACTATTAATTTTTCTTCTGTTTTTTATAAAATAATATATTACTACATTCCGAGGATACTCGAACACGCAATGAATCTTAACAAATATTTTGGTAATGAACTAATTTGTTATAACCGCGCTTTAGACGCGCCTCGTAATGTAGCTATGTTAATTTTAATAAATTGGGCACTTGGAATAAGAAAAAACTATAAAGAGTATAAAGGAGATATATTTAGGATCCTTTTTAAATTGGAGATCTCTGGTAGGGATAATATCTACCGAATCTAAACGAATCAATCTTTAGAAACATCTCTACATAACGTTATTCTTTCAAAAACAGCTGATCAAATCTGCATGAAATTTGGTACAGAGAGAGATTTATACGTAATTCAAGCAACGAGTTATCTTTGCCGTCGTCATCTATGATGTCGTCGACTGTGACGTCGTTATCTTAGAAGATCTATTTACACCATTTTATTCTTCTAGAATCTTCAAAATATCTGAAAATGAAAACATTCCACCAAAACCGCGAAAACCAAACAATAATAAACGAAATCCGGTTATACCTTAGGACGTTCAAAACGTTCTAAAGAGCTTTTTCGTCTTAGCTCACAACCTTGGTGTTCTAGAACCTTCTAGAAACTTCTCGAAACTTCTCGAAACTTCTCGAACCTTCCAAGTATCTAAAAACGAAAACATTCCACCAAAACCGCTGAAACCAAACAATAATAAACGAAAACCAAAATCCGGTTATACCCGGGGACGTTCAAAACGGAACTATTTCATCACGTCGCATTCCTCCAATTATATACCCTCATTTGAAATGGAAATGTGTTGGTAAATTGCAGCTTTCGTTATTAACGAACTTTTCGTGGGATATTGCACATTTTCATGGGATTATTTGGATTCTCTGATGACGTACGAGTTGAGTGAACTCGGGTGTGAGTTAGACGTTTTAAGTGAAAGAAGAGTTATGTGGGAGTGCGTTTGAATACAAATTATTGACGAACAATTTAAAACTGTATAACTTAAGTCATATTAATTAATTTGATTGCTCCTTTCTTACCCGATTTTAATAAATCTATCCAGATATAAAAGTCGCATCAATACATTGCTCTAGCAATCATTGTTCTGAAAAAATCTATTAATAACCAATCGAATATTGTTTTTGTATAGTCATGCACAGAGATCTATAGAAAAATAAAATAATAGAAGATTAATGTTAATTCTGTTTTATGAGATAGATTAATAATTTAAACTAATGCAACTTTTTTGTACTATAGACTGATGTTATTATTTCATAAATAGAGTTGGCTTTTATTAAAACTTTTCAATATTAGCTTGTAAATAACAAAATTAAGACTTATTTTAGAGAAGCTTTTATAAAACTTTTAAACAGAATTACCTATAAGATTATTTTGTTAGTACATAGTTGGCTTTTAAATTTTATTATAGGTATAGAAATTAATTAATTTTGCTCGTCTTTTTGTATGTATTCGTAATATTTTAAATACATGAAATCCAATTTAATGTAATAAAAAATAAGGACATATTTTTTATTCGTTATTTAACTCTGTACAAACATTCATATTTTTGTATATATAAAAATATCCCATAAATAATTTCTAAATTAATATATTTTTTTAATTATACACAATCGATATAATGCAGATAATTTCATAGATACAACACTATTACATATGTAATAGAATCATCCACTCCATGCGTCATATTGAATTCCCAACTCCCAAGTGTCCCTTGTTTTGTATATTATATAGTATAATCTATACATCGAACATCTGTCGAGCAGTGTTTACTTCACCGTTAAGTGATAGCTAGTGATGTGATTGAGTTATCGATTTTTTTGTCATTTGTAAGTGTATAGTGGATAAACGATTGGCATGTCTCAAATGCAAAAATCAAACTTTTGTGTTACGCATAAAAAACATATCTCTTAAGTATTCGTTTTCTTTGCTTTTTGAATTAAATATAAAAAAAAATCAGTTTCCTACTTATCACATCCTATTCAATTTTGATGCAATCATAGTAGTCTTGGTGTTTGTTTCCATCAATTATCAAGGAATGACATAATATTCCGCATTTACATCTTTCTCTATCCACTATTTTATATTAAATCAATTTGCACATAAACGTACCTTTAAAATATCCTCAATTTCATACACTAAATCACTAACTCGATTAAACTACAGATTCAATATAAACTATCAAACTTAATTAAGCGATGCACCTAAACCATTAATTGAATCGATAAACGATTTATTAAACACGTTCTATCGATAAAGCACATCACTACCGCCATTTCAACGTTCAAGTAAACAATGACGCATTGTCCACATAAAAATTGTATTACCGCCCACCGAGCTTTATACAAAAACTTTCTTTGTTCTTCAATGAGTTTCCTATTTAATATAAAATGATTTTAACGGATTCAAATCGCGTTTTATACGTAGTAAATCTTCAATGTATAGGTATGAAGAATTACATTTTGTTATTTAATTTCATACAATAAGAATAAATTATATAGGTACAATCAGCGTTTTGAATAACACAGCTCAACAAAAAAACAATTTTTTTTTGTTGCCCTGGATATTTCTACAGATTTATATATTTCAAGTACCCAGTTTGCGAATGTAATCATTAAAATTATTTAATTGGCTCTAGTTTTTTTTTAATTTGGATTTTCATATATAAAAATTTCTTACGGCCCTTCAGACGGGTTACTAACAAGTGTTTATTTTTAGGTGAATTACGTTTTCTGCACATTTATTCGCTCAGACATAACCCTATTCTATAAAACTGACTGTAGAATATCAGAATAATAAATGGTTTCTGTAAAAAAACATTTTTATGAACAACAATGTTCGGTTTGTATTGAGTTAAAGAAACCCAGTAGCACTTGGTCAGCAAAGTGGATAGGTATACGAAATTCCCTTGATGTTTTTATTAATAGAATTAGACAAAGCAAATTCATTAGGAATAATTAATAAATATGAACATTTAGGCCTTTGAGGGAATCTAGAAGTATAAGAAGAATACCCGATGGCCCTACAGGACGGGCGTGTCGACAATTGATAAAAAATGAAAATTTAACAAAATTTAATAACTGATGCTGAATGTAAATAATGGAGAGATATAGTATTAATTAATTTAAGATTAATTTAAAACACCAAATTATAAAGAAATGGCACAACAGTTGTTTAAAAAACTTCATTATTTTATGAGCAAATAGGAGCATAAAGCTACACTTTGCCCACAGTATCCTGGATAGATATCCAGTAAATCTGCGGAATTTCTGTGAGAAACAGGAAGAACACATCGAAAAAGAAGTAAAAATTATGGAATAATGGTATCAGGGTATATGGGATCGTCACATGATGGCAGATTACTGATGGTCCATAAGAAAACTATTGTCCCAAAATTAACTAAGAAGAGAAGCTTATAAAATCTATTTCCTTGTACTATTTCAGAAGTTTTAATGATTTTTCTCTATTTTTATATCCATTTGAATTAATTAAATACTAAAACAAAACAATAAGTAAAACTTTGTAATAAATAAATGATGTAAAACAAATATACCTTCTATTTCATGCTGCGTTTTAGAGTCTAGTAAGAAAATTAGGATAAAAAAAAACTAGAGCCAATCTACCAAAACCATTAATAGTTCTATAAATATGCATTAAATTATTCGAAACCACTTTCACATCCAGGGCAACAAAATCATTGTTGACCAGTGTAATCTTTACTTTTATTAAAAAAAAAAGTTAATACAATATTCTGTTATTTAATATTTATACGTAAGTTCTTAATTTACTAACGGGGATTCATGTATTCAGATTAATGAATACATAATATAGTGATTTCATAATGAAGTCTTTAGTAAATGATCAAGAAAACAAGAAATAGAAGCAATAGGTAGGTACTTTAGCGATTCAACAATTTTATTTCTCTTACTTTGTTTTCATTTTCATATAAAATGTTATCATAAGTAATGAGAACGATATCTCAATTTGTATTTCATAGAAGCCTATTCATTTGGTATTGTATATTTTAATCTCAATTCTTTCAATTTTCAATATTGAATTAACATGAAAAGAAACAAAACAAAGAATCCTACAAATTACAATCCCTTTGGACTGACAGAATAAAGAAAAAATCTTAAAATTCTTTGTTACTGAAAAAGTGAAAATCTTAGATTACAAAATAAAAGACAGATGGAGCGTTGCCGAACTAAACCGAATAATTTATCGTCATTTTCAATAAAGCTATGTGTGCTGTCATTTCACCGCTGCACTGTACGTACACGGTGCTTTTGTGTGCGTGTAATGTTCCCAGATATTGAAAAATTTCCCAAATTTTTCCCCGACTACGGAAAAAAGAGGGTTATGTTTTTCGAGTTTATGTATGTATGTATAATATTTCTTTGACACGCCCTGCAGTATAAACCGTTGGACCGATTTTGAGTGATGAGGTTTCATTGCAATGATCTGAATTATTATGTTAGTGGCGGTAGTGACGTAGGCTATATACATTATACATAAATGAGAAGTCAAGTTTTAATTTTTATTTAAATTTTTTTATTACATAAAGTACCTGCCTACTAAAGTTATATATGGACAAAATAATTGTATTCAATTTTTATTAAATAAATTACATAAAAAAGATTCAATATTAACTATAATAAATAATAATTATAATATTATTTTTTATTTTTCATAATATATGAATACGAATAGCGGTAGTTTTTAGTCGAGAATACGGGACATTTTATTTTCATCATATCCATCATGGAGTTCACATAAATTAAATCGCTAGCGAAAACGACTATGACGTTTTTAAGCTTTATAAAAGTAACAAAATAATGTATTATGCTTATTAAAATAATCTAATAATTATCATGAACCTTTAGTGCACTATACAAATAATCACATTCACGATCGAAAAATCCAACAGCATTATCCTGAAGATCTTTTAACCATTTTACCGTTTTACCAATAAAAATGGCAAATTCATTTTCAAAATACTGGCAACATACGTTGAAGTTTTGTATTCCTTCATATCTGTAAAATTATTATTCGTATTAAAGAAATAAATCAGCCAAATAATCTACAGAAAACCTGTGAAACGATGTTTTATATTTTTTTTGTTTTCGGAAACAAATTTTACAGCGTTTTATTATCACAAGACGGCATTTTTTTACTAAAATTGCAAACCCTTTTTGACGTATTGCATGACACTATATGCGCTATAGCACTGGTGCAGCGACGTATTTGTTTTTGATTTCGTATTTTCTTTGACAAGGGCGACGGGCGGTTGTCATGCTCCATCTGTACTTTATTTTGTAATCTAAGGTGAAAATGTACACGTCACGTATCCAACGCAAACATCCGTAAAAAAGTTGAAAAAAAAAGTAAAAATTCGAATTTGGATCGTTCGAAATTCAAAAACAAAACTGACGTCAGGCTTGGGCGCGTTCCGGACGGCCGCGTGTTCACATCGGCGCAAATGCAGCGAGCTATGAAGTTGTAGTACAAGAGCTGGATGCTTTTTTAAGTATCTAGTATTAACCGAGAAATCTACATTTATTAATTTTTCCTTTGATTCAGATTTTCTCCCAAAATTAAGCGCTTTCTTTAATCAAATTCGTATAAATAAAAACACAAAGCAGTATACAATACATTTAAAATAAGCAATGAGCGGCCTTATCGCTAGGTAGCGATCTCTACCAGGCAACCTTTTACATTGTATGCTATGTAAATCCGGTCTCGCTATAAATACTTAAAATGATGATATAATTACTTCTTAAAATGAAATTTTTTCGGTAAACTCTTTTGTTTTGTCTTGTTCTCATTGAATATTCATTATTCTTTATGTATATCGGCGGCCTATTTCAGTATAGACGATCCCAGTACTGATACATATTCATGTAGCAATAGTAATAAAAGAAAGGGACTCCTTTACTATCACAACAGTAAAATTTTCTCGCAAAGAAATAGATAACAAAATTTTATTTCAGCTTTGTTATTCTACCCATATTATAATTTTCTCTTCAAATAAAGAAATAATGGCGATATTTCCCTGCATAACTAAATCGTCTTATATCGGGGTATTTAGGTGCTTTTTCTTTGAAAAGAATGAAAAAAAACAGTTTTACAAATAAGTACAACCAGCTCCTGGACTACAAGCATTGTGTACATTTCATCCAAATAATTTCGTATGCGACTGTCGCCCATACTACAAGTGCGTTACTCTAGTTTGAATAAAATGAATGGAGGATTTTCCTACAATTGCGCTATTTGTGCCACATAATATTCTTTTTAAATGGCATAATACGCAAAAGAGGTATTTATTGTTACACATAGTTTTTTACTGATCAGGTAGAGTTATTTTTAAGTCATACAACTTTTATGTACCTATAAATCAACGTTTATGTGAGATGTTTGTCCACTTTTATTGAATTAAATATTTATGTTTTTTATTCGAGAAAATTGGAGGAACATAATCAAAATGAATAAATTTTACAATTTTTGACGTACCTACTTATCTATGTATCATTTAGGCTTCATTTCAATATAATATGCAGTCATGAAATCTTAAAAATGTTATGAAAAGAATTTATATAATGTACAAAATATTACACACAAATTGATTTTCATAAAGACGTTGACGAAATAAAATAAGTCGATGTCGTCAAAGATTATAACTTTATATATTGGAAAAACTTGAAAGCGTAAACCGTTAAAATCGATTAAGTACTTGGATAGGCAGGAAACGAAAAAATCAACTTATAAAGAGAGTTTCATCCCTTTAAACAGGGGTGGCATTTTTATGTACAATAAGTTAACTTATTCCCGCTTTTTTCTCTTGGTATGATAGTTTGTAAAACAAAAAATGATATATTAATTCATCGCTTTCAATTTACGTATTCTTCGAAATAATATAATTTTCCAAGATTTTATCCGTATTAGATATAATGTTAATTTGTACAACGATTTTAATATTAATTATAAACTAAGTTTATAAAGTCATTTATTATAATAATTAGCAATAGGATTAGCATGGATAAGCACATTTTTTTAATGTACCTATGTAATTTATTTTGTGGAAATAAAATGTTAGTACAGTATTTATACGAATCAATAAAGAGACTACAAATATATTTTATTGTTTGAATATGTAAAGATATTTATTAAGCTGGTATATCATATGTATACGTTTATCTATTTGAAATGAATGAATAAAAAATTCATCATTGCACACTAAGTGACTAAATACAGGATTACAAAATAAGAGCGATATATGAAATCATATTGGTAATAATTAGACTATATTACAATCCGTTCTTTTCACTTTCATAAACATTTAATAACTTCAGGAGAGGGATAAATCCCTATAGAATGTATCGGGATATAAAATTTAAAGTAGATAAACATATATTTTACAATTTCTATACATTTACTTCACAGGAGATATTTTTCTACGTCATCTTAAACCTACTACCCTTAAACATAAACGCACGACTAAGCATATCTAATGTAGAAATTTAAATGACAAATGGCTATGAAATTGGGGTTCCGTGGGCACGAACCGTCACAGGATGGGGTCCCGCACCGCTGCCCATCGTATTAATGACGAGGGGTCTTTGTAATTATACGAAGAAATTGTGTAGACACGTCTAACAGATGATTGTTGTTTTTTTAATTAGATACGTGTCAGGACATATGTTTTATGCGTTGGTAAGTACTATTCGTAAATAGTTTTTTTTCTGTTTGAAAAATTGAAGTACATACTATTTTATATTAATGTTCAGCAAAGATAGTGTAAATTTAAAGATGAGAGGAAAAAGAAATGCTATCTTTGTTAAATTTTTTACACTTTTCTGCAAAAGAATGAGCTTCAGCCTTTAATTATACCTATATAGATCTAGTGGTGAAAATTAATTACGACATAATAGGTTCAGTCAAATGCTATAAGTCATTTGGTCCTTGGAGAAAAACTATCAATTTCATAATACGAGGAAAATTAAAACTGTTACATAATGGTCAATTTTTTAACCCTACAATATATCGAATTTCGAATTATTTTAATTTAACATTGACATTAAAAATATTACGAAGATAAAAATAGTTTAAAATATTCAAGGCTTATCCATATAAGTCCCACGCTGTTAAAAAAATTGATTGAACTTCATTCAAGGTCAAAGTCGACCTGACGTTTATATAAAATCGATCACATCTTTTACTAAAAGATAAATATTTTCGTTAAAATTAATCATCTATTCTTCATAACAAGTTCATAACGCATAGGTTTAAGTGAAATCAATTTTTTGCATAAATACGTCACAATTTTTCAATTGGTTTCGTAATGATAAAGATAATAAATATTTTTTTTGGAATTTGTAATATAATATTAACATTTGTACACTATTTAGTATATACATTTAGTATCTTCACTACATAGTATAAAACAAAGTCGCTTTCTCTGTCTCTATGTCCCTTTGTATGCTTAAATCTTTAAAACTACGCAACGGATTTTGATGCGGTTTTTTTATAGATAGAGTGATTCAAGAGGAAGGTTTTAGTATATAATTTGTTAGGTTTTAGACAAAGCGGGCGAAGCCGCGGGCGGTAAGCAAGTATGTACGAATATAAATTAGTCATTTTTAGTTATATTTTAAATATCAGATCACGTTACTTGTTAAATTATTTCAATTATATAAAAAAAAAAGATTTTTTTATAAAATATAAAGTCTGTATTAAATAATAAATTTATTAACGTTAAGTTCCATAATTTCGACGCTTTTTACAACTCCGATATGGTCTAGTGGCTAGGATACCTGGCTCTCACCCAGGAGGCTCGGGTTCGATTCCCGGTATCGGAAATCTCCTTTTTATTTTTATTAATTTTGTATTCACTCGAGGAAAGATAATATTATTTTTATTATTTACATAATACAATATATATAATTTTTTTAAAATGTCTTCTACGCGATATAAACTTTGAGTTTTAACTATAATTTTGTAGCCTTTGATTGATAATAATAAATAAAGTTTTTTGAACAAAATAAAAAACAACGATGACGACAAAATCAAGATGGACTTGTTTCTCAAATGTATTAGACTACAGGCCCGTGTTGAAAAAATTATGGGTCATTTGACCCACCAGGTGACCTATCTAGAACGATATAAGAGCATAAAATAATAAGATTCAGCACTATGACGTCACTTGTAAGCTGTCCACCTGAGTGCAGATGAGAATTCGAAAGTTCAGGTAGAGATTTTTCCCCTTGTCTCCATGATTTTTGTACGGCGTTTACCTAATATTATTTACTAGCTTTCCACCTGCGGCATCGCCCGCGCAGTCAAAGAAAAACCCGCATAGTTCCCGTTCCCGTGGGATTTCCGGGATAAAACCTATCCTATGTCCTTTCTCGGGTACCAAAATATCTCTATACCAAATTTCATGCAAATTGGTTTAGTGGTTTAGGCGTGATTGAGATTTATTCGTACGGGATGAATAAAACTAACTGGGTTTAATGATAATAACTGAAGTCAATACAAGTATTTTGCTCTGGCTTTACCTATCTTTTGTGCTATATGAATCTACCGCATTTATATTAAAACACATTATACTAATAGAGCGAGCATTTTCTAAATAGAGCGACCACTTCTGATCAATATTATTGCATGTGAACGATGCATCTTTTTTGTTAAAATGCATACTACATTTTTGTAAACCTACTGTTATTTTATTGTTATATTTACTGTTATTTAGTTTTGTATTTTGTAAAAATTAACGACGCTATAATGAAAAACAAACACGTAATAAAAACTACATTCTTATTTCAATTAATACATTCATCAGAATCCACGGGAAGAGTAATATCGTGTCAGTTAGCAACATTACAAAAAAAAATGTAATAAAAATAAAAGTAAAAACTCCCGCCAATTTTCCCGAGCACAGATAATAAAAGCGCGCGAATATGAAGAGGTATCCATGCAAAGAGTATCGCTTTTTTTAATTTCATAGCCTGTCGTCGCTTTGTTTTTTAAGAGATAACGAGAGGGTTTTATTGCACGTTCATCTTGTAATTTATTTGTGACTGGTTTCAATTTCGTCCTTCGTTTATTTGAGTTTCCGTTTCGGACACAATTGAGAGCTTGATTAGATATTAATTAAGCTATGGTGTTTAGGTTTCGTTTAAATTGTGTGTTATGATTTTAATTGGGTCTTGGCGCAATCTGTATATACCTATTCTTTGTAAATAAATTATTGTAATTAAAATTAGTTTACGAAATATTTATTTCGTAAATTTGAATTAACTAACATTCTCAAGATAATGTATTTTATCAGTTACTACAGTTCTTATTTTAATTAATATAGGATATTTCCTTACTAAGAATTAATTCATATACCAATACCATACAAATTATCATTGAAAGACTCCCTTATCGCATATTGCATTATACGTAAGACTATAGAGAGACCGCAACATTTTTACATCACTCCTCTATAACTATGTTCATAAACATAAATACTTATAGATAACTAGCTTTTCGCCCGCGTTTTCGAAGATAAACCCGCATAGTTCCCGTTCCCGTGAGATTTCCGGGATAAAACCTATCCTATGTGTTAATCCAAGATACCTTCTATATGTGTGCTAAATTTCATTGTAATCGGTTCTTTAGTATTTGCGCGAAAGAGTAACAAACATACACATACACACATCCTCACAAACTTTTTCATTTATAATATTTGTAGGATACTGAAATCTATTGCCTATCAAACATTTCCATACATTTCTAGCATAAAATGAGATTAGCTGGATAGAATCATAATTGACAGAACGATGTAATTTCAGCATTAAATGATCGAAATCAAATTATTGTAATGCCGTAATGAGAATATACTTGTTTTAATTAAATTATTAATTCCCTGTTATACAGTTTCACGTTAATTAAGGCAAATATCATGTAAGAGTGAAATATAATAATTTATATGCGTATTAAACAGTTAGGTGTTCTTTTAAATAAGTGGATTTATTTAATTACGTTTAAAAGGATATGTTATTTCAAATTTATTTTAGTTGATATGAGTTTAATCTTATATTACTATTTCAAATTCACTTAAGTTAGACCACATCTCAGCTTTACATCAGGCGAGATTGTGGTCAAGCGCTAACCCTATCGACAATAAAAAAAAAGTTACTTATATTATAAAGCTGAAGAGTTTGTTTGTTTGAACGTGCTTATCTCAGCAACTGCTGGTCCGATTAGAAAAATGCTTTCAGTGTTAGATAGCCCATTTATCCATGAAGACATAAGGCTAAGGCTATATAACTAACAGGAGCAGAGCACTGCGGGTAAAACCGCGGAGCACAGCTAGTTGTTTAATAACTATTCTTCAAGATGTATCACATGAAAGCTTTTCTTTCAAAACAGCTTTATAAACTTCACTTGCAATAACGCATAATGCATACATTTGAAAATCCTATATTGAAATCTCAAGGGATTCATATCATTTCGAAGTCTTGGATACAGCGTAGTTAAATTTGAAAAGTATAACCCTTGTATTATCCTATAAGCCGCCCGCAGTAAGAGATTGCAAGATTTCCTTTGGTGTAAGGGATCAGCGGTGAGCGGTATACATTATTTCTTAGTAAACATTCTTGTTTAACTGGAAAATAAGTTATCTTCAATGTTATTTACATAAAGCAATCTGACTTTATAGTGAGATTTTTTAATTCTTCCTCTGCAGTATTTCTGAAATATACGAAAAAATGACTTGTTTCAATTTATAATCATAAAGTAAAAACGAAATAATTAGTTTAAGCAATGAATATTCTAACTAAACAAAGACTAACAAATTAAAAACACGGTGTCTTTATTAGTAGATTTACACGAGACTAACTTGATCCCGAGGCTCTATTCGCATGGTAGGTACCCGGTAAAAACTATATTTGCTTATCCGTACGATAATCGATCTCTGAACCAAATTTCGTAAGGATACGATCAGTTGTCTCACTTAAAAAACTAACAAACATACAGCCATACATTTTTACACATTTACGTTTATAATATTAGTAGTTTAGTAGTATATTACGAATAACAATATTCTAACCCGCTTCCGCTCTAGCTTTGTTCCACGCGTATTCTCAAAGGGTCTCAATCCTTTACCTATTTTCTCGTGATGAAACCAGATGCAATGCAAAATGGCTGAACATATTCTAATGTGCGGCAAACTGCTTCAACGAGATTGACTTAGCTTTGTACGTAAACGCTTGTTTGTGAACTTTAGACAACGTATTGTTGGCTATTAAAATTGAATTTCATGTTGGATAATGATGATGGAAAATTATTCTGATTTATAAGATGGATAAATATGGACAAATTGTATCGAGTTTAGCTTACCTACCTGTTAGTAAGATGTGTTTTTGTAAATGTTCTGTAGAGATTTTAACAGTTTTTAATTTTCTCCTTTGTGCTCTGTAAATTGATTAGTCATTAGATAAATTAAAATCCTAGTCACAGTGAAAATAGTATGAGATATTAAATTTTGGCCCACGGCTTTGCCCGCGTTTTCAAAGAAAAACCTCGTAAAAAGTGCAGTGATGTCTTAATCTGGATTTTCAGTTACCTACATACCAAATTACACTGTAATCGGTTCAGTAATATATGAGTGATAGAGTAACATACATTCATCCATCCTCATTTTCGCATTTATAATATAAATTAGAATATGATTATGTGATACTTCAGTGAATAAAATATAATAATTATATATGATTATTTTAATTGCGCAAATAGTGTTGAAAAATGAAATATATATATCACTCGAGTAATATAGTGCTTTCATTACTAAACCTGTAATTGCATTCAAATATCTAACTTCAACTATACCATCCATAAGCCAAAAACAACTATCATTAAACAAGGAAAACGTTTAGTGGATTCACATCCCGAAGTCAGAGAGAAGCCCGAATACAAAACTTGAAGAAACCTGAAAAAGCAATTTTATTCGCGAACTTTCAAGGGGCTGAATGTGTCAGCTCTGGCACGGTTGTTTAGTGGAATACTGTTTTTATTTATGTATAAATATATTTTTTTAAGTACACTGTGTTTTTAATATATGTATTATTATTTTCGCTGGATAAGGCTCTTCTGTCATCTGTGTGACCCGGGATAAATTATAGTTTATGTGACTAATGTTTATTACTGGGGAAATAAATTAAAAAATAATCGGAACTAAACTTTTACACCATTTTCCGTAGTTACACGTGATTCCTTAAAAAATAAGACAAACAAATTATAATTATTTTCAACTGATGTTTCCAAAATCGACGTAATTTCACAAGTGGTAGCATATTTTTTTCTATTTATAGGTAAAATCGACAAAATTTAAGTATAGTCTCAACATGCATTTTGAAAAACGGATTAAAGATGTTGATAATAACTATAATAAATAAATTAAACAAGTGTATATGTGACCTAGTAGAGTTAAGTGTACTCAATTCCTATTTCTAAAAGCAGTTATTCACTCAAAGTGCGAACAGCAAAGTGCGGTACCTATATAATTCTCGTTCCTCAGGATTTCTGTTAATTTTTTTCACTTAACTTATAAAATGAAGCGACGAGCCAAATTAATGAGTTCTGACGAGGGTGCATATCATGTTCTTTTACTTAGGATTGAATTTTATATTTATATTTACCAGCATGTGATTGTTGAATGGCATTGATTGAAATGTTACTATATATTCTGTGCTTTTTTCTATCGCTTTCTTAATTTTGATCGTATGTGTGAGTATTCTATTGTTCATAAAGATTTTTTATATATTTTCACTGCAAGGGGTATGGATTTTTATAATACTCAACTCAATTATTTTACAAACAAATATTAAATACGATTTTTGGATTACTTCTTAAATATTCATGAAGATAATTTGCATAAAGCGTCATATCATAAATCAGTCCCTAAAAATATTAAGGCATAAAATCCCAAAACACCCAAAATGGAGCACACCCTACTGAACTATCGTAGCGGCCATGTTTTACAAATAAAACTAAATACGACATGAACAGAAAAGCTTTGATGCCTTTGCGATGTACAATTTTTTTTCAAAGTTAGCTCAAACGGTGAATTTGTTAGCGTTGATGCATTAAAGTACTTTAAATGTCATTCCGATGTGCTTTTACGTGCGAATTCTTTTAAATTCACTCTGTGATAAATGTGTGACACTCTTTTGATGTATGCTCGAATGAATACACAATATGAAGAGTTAATTTAGTACAATGAAAAAAAGGATAAAAGTCTCTCTTTATACTATTTGTTGCAATGAACACAGGCTTCTTATGAGGTCACAAAGCACAATGCTGGCCAAGTGCAGGCCAATCGAAACGAACTTTTGGTTCTTAGACATGCCGGTTTCCTCACTATGCCTTCCTATCCAGAATGGAGTAGAAAATATTAGTAAATATGTAGATAACGTGAAGATTGATTTTTATAACTGCAATAGTTCATATCAATTAGTTTCATATCAATATGATATTAAATTATGATTCGAATATATCTCATACTTATACAAATTTAAGTTGACTGCGATACCATACATACCAAATTATCAAAAGCTTTATGTAACGTAATTTTTGTATCCCATTATATAATAAATCTTACCAAAAAAGCTAGTTTACAATTTATTTCATTGTAGTAAATAAAATATACTAACTGAAAATGTCTGTTTAAATTTAAACCACGTAAAATAAACATGTGACATATTGTTTGAAACGTAGCTAAAGCGAACGTTATTTCCGTAGTTAATATTAAAACGATATCTGTAACTCGATCTCTTTTCCGGTCAGATTTTAACATTAAATGTTAAAATTTTATGTGAAATATTCTATTTGATAAGAGAAATATTAACTCGATGCAACAGGCGTTATGTTAAATTGTACGTGTAGTGCTGTGATACTGAAAATGACTGTATCGATTTTGATACAATTTTTGTAGCAATAAGTTGATTTCAACTTAAATAAGATTGTAAAAAATATATCTATATTTATATTTTAAATCAGTATGTACATATAAAACGTAGTTTTGATTAGGCATAGAATAAAAAGAGTAAATTTGTGTATTTTACCATTTACACATAATAAAGTGAAGTCCCGTATCAGCATAAGTTTTGATTTATTTTACACTAGGTTTCCGCCCGCGGCTTCACCCTCGCAGTCTAAGACAAAACCGCATAGTTCCCGCTCCCGTGGGATTTCCGGGATAAAAACTATTCTATGTGTTAATCCAAGTTACCCTCTATATTCTTAAAGTGCCTTCTCCTTTGGGAGGTTGGCGATCATTAGGGCTATTTCAATTTTGGAAACCGCTGTTCTGAACAATGATTTAGTTACCCTCTATATGTGTGCTAAATTTCATTGTAATCGGTTCAGTAGTTTTTACGTGAAGGAGTAACAAACATCCATACATCCATACATCCATACTTACAAACTTTCGCCTTTATAATAATATATATTAGAAGATATTAGATTACTCATGATATTTTGATACATAGAGTCTTCAACAATCTTTTTCTTTACATGATAACTATAACTTATTTGATATTTAGTTTTATATCATTCAAATGCTTTTAAATGAGAATTTTTTAAACATTATTTCGGGACGGAATGGTAGAAATGCGCGGGTTCGAATCCCGCCTGGTGAACGATTTTTTTATTCTTTAAAAAAGCTTAACAATAACTTATGTCTAGTGAATAGAACAAGATAATAACCAAATTATTTCAATTAACGCAAGTCCAAAATTAACCCACAATTACAGTCAACTGAGGGAACCAATTATTCGTCGGGTCATTTGGACCTCAAGACTCAAAGTTCCTTATTGAAATACTTTCCAAGTTGAATCCTTGTTTACTTGTGAATAATGAAAGTGGATCGTCTATTGTAAGGAACACTGAAGATAAATCGATTTTGAATATTTTATTGTATAGCGTTTTGTATCGGATAATTATTTTTTTATTTGTAACTAGCGGTCCGCCCCGGCTTCGCCCGTGGTACATATTTCGCAATAAAAAGTAGCCTATGTCCTTTCTCGGGTAACAAAATATCTCCATACCAAATTTCATGCAATTTGGTTCAGTGGTTTAGGCGTGATTGAGTAACAGACAGACAGACAGACAGAGTTACTTTCGCATTTATAATATTAGTATGGATACAATCATAGTATATATGAATACAAAGTGATTGTAGAAAAATTGTTATGATAAACTTCGTATTTATTTTTTCGATACTTTTTACTAAGTAATTATTTTATATTATCACGACTAGCTGTGCTCTGCGGTTTTACCAACATTGCTCCGCTTTTATTGGTCTTAGTATGATGGTATAAATATATCCTGTAGCCTTCCTCGATAAATGAGCAATAAAATAATTTTTCAAATCGGACTCGTAGTTCCTGAGTTTAGCGCGTTCAAACAAACAATCAAAACAACAAACAAACTCTTGAGCTTTATTACCTTACCTATACCTACTTATCCATATTAATATTATAAATGCGAAAGTAACTCTGTCTGTCTGTCTGTTACTCAATCACAACTTAACTACTGAACTAATTTGCATGAAATTTGGTATAGAGATATTTTGATACCCGAGAAAGGACATAGGATAGGTTTTATACCGGAAATCCCACGGGAACGGGAACTATGCGGGTTTTTCTTTGACTGCGCGGGCGATGCCGCGGGTGGAAAGCTAGTAATAAATATAATATACCTACAGATTTATAATGAAATATGATAAATTAATCATTTCAACCATGTAATCCGTAGCTATGTAGCTACGGAATCTCTTAAACTCTTAGCCTAAACTATACTTTAACCGAAGCAAAAAACACCAATTTAATTAAACCACCTCAAAGCACAAAAACAACGACTAACAACAAAATTATCCATGTAACGTCGCGTTAAATCTCTAGTCGCTTAATTTACGACCACTAAAGCGTACCAAGTGAACTATGGACGCCAATATTTTAGAGTTCCGCTTATTGCCCATTGAACAACAACTATTTTGTAAACGTGAAGTATTTTAATTAGCTGACTGGAGTATGAACGTCTTTTGTTGTCATAGATAACAGATTAAATATTGATTAGGTAATTAAAGTCAATATAGTACCAATAAGTCCACGAATAAAATACCAAAGTAGAGACACATGTATATTAATACAATTTACTAAAATAATTATTGCTAAAAAAATCATAAATGCTGTTTGTTCTGTTTTCTTCGGCCTCGCCTCGCTTCAGACAGCAATCGCTTCGCGAGGCTGCTAGCCCGTCTTCTGAAGTTCCATGTTCTGATTAAAGCCTACTAATAAAATCTATACTAATATTATAAAGCTGAAGAGTTTGTTTGTTTGAGTGTTTGTTTGTTTGTTTGTTTGCTTGTTTGAACGCACTAATCTCGGGAACTACTGGTCCGATTTGAAAAATTCTTTCGGTATTAGATAGCCCATTTATCGAGGAAGGTTATAGGCTATATTTCATCACGCTACGGGCAACAGGAGTGGAGCCACGGGGGTGAAACCGCGCGGAGCGGCTAGTGGCTTGTAAAAGTAGAGCTTATATTATCTACTTCGATTTTCGATACTTTTTACTAAGTCATTATTTGCTTAGAAAAATTTACTACATAAAAAATGTAATTACCTTTTTTATATTCGTCATTGTAAGGTCCCTACTAAAAATTTTGTCACAAAACTATTAAAGACGTAAATGGTACCAAAAGTTTACTCATTTATTTTTTGTAAAATTAATATTTTATTTGTTAAAATACAATTCTAAAAATTAAATTAATACAAAAGGTATAATAACAAAAGGTACACAAATTCTAAACAACAATAAGTAAACATGATTAAAAACTCTATTAAAGCAGATTGGATATCAAATTTGAAAATTAATCTGATGTTTTGCATGTATACAATATTTAAATTTAGCTATGAAATTAGATTTTGCAAGTTCATTGACCTGAATGTCGTGAAGCTAATAACTAAGGTGACCTACAGATTTTGTTGTGGAACTAGCTGTGCCTCACGGTTTTACCCTCGTTGCTCCGCTTCTGTTCGTCTTAGCGTGATGATATTATAGCCTTCTTCGATAAATGGGCTATCTAACATCGAAAGAATTTTTCAAATCGGACCGGTAGTTTCTGAGATTAGCTCGTTCAAACAAACAAACAAACTCTACAGCTTTATAATATTAGTATAGATTACAAAGTTTACAGTCGTTTTATCTAGATTCTGTATTAAGTAAAAACATAAATTAAGAGATCAGACGCCTTAATATTTTTAGTTGGAATTTTGAGACTTGTTCTTCGCTTTTAATGTGAATGTTTTGGGTCGATTTTATTTTTAGTGCTTGATTTCTAGTTGAGTGCCAATTTTAAACAACAATGAATGCTTTTTCAGGTCCATCTGTTTGCAAAGTTATTAATTTTGTTTGAAGGCATAGATGAGTGTCTGAAGTCAGAGATGGAGAACGGATTTGTTTACCATGGAACTTTATTAGTGATTATTAAGCCATATTATTATTACTGTTGGGCTGTTTTAGAACTTATTATTGTACAATGTACACCTATATTTAATTTTTGTTACCATATAACTTAACTTATATTATAACAAATGCATATTACTTTGTGGATGCCCACTTTCACGACATGTTGTCGGTACTTTTTAAATACTCCGTTTCGTATCCCACGAGAATAAAACTATTTAGAATCCCCTTAACACGTTCCGTTTAGACCGCCTCCTTGGTACAGTGGTTGACGCGTGAGCGTAGCACCGAGGGGTCCTGGGTTCGATTCCCGGTGTAGACGAAGAAAAAAAATGTCTCGGTCTGGTAGGATACAGAAGGCTGTTCACATACTTGTCCCTAGAGAAAATCGATCAGTGAAACAGATGTAAATTGCATCTGCCCCTTACCCCACTAGGGGACATGGGACTTCATTAACACGTTCCGTCATATTATTACGTCCATTAAATAACTATTTATTTTATAGACTAGATTTATAGATATTATAAATCTAGTCTATAAGCTGTAAATGCTCAAAATCTAGATTTCAATATAGCTCTATATTACTAAGCCATTTAGATTTAACCAATCACAGATAGCCTAAATTCAGAGATTAATCGCCTTTATTGCAAGTGCTGAGTGCCTTCTGATATTCAATTACTATAGCTGATATTATTGATGTGTATGAATTTTATTTAAGATGTTATATTTAAAATTATATGTGGTTTTAATGGATGTAATATGGAAACAAATATATTCTAATAAATACAGTTACACAATCCTTATTACTCTATCTAACTTATTAAATAAATATTATAAGGGTATATAAGTTATCACGTATTACATAATATATCTAATCATTTATTAAATAAATATTTTTACTCAAAACAATTTGTGTGTAAAAATTAACATTTTATTTGAGGTAGGGAGATATGAGCGAAGTATTTTTTTTATATTGGAAATTTTTAATTTTAATTTTTGATTCAATTATTTTCATAATAAGTAATTGAATAAATACATTGAAATGTATGGATCGATGCCTCTATCCGTTGCTCTATCCCAAAAATATTTTAAAACTAGCTTTCCACCCGCGGCATCGCCCGCGCAGTCAAAGAAAAACCCGCATAGTGCCCGTTCCCGTGGGATTTCCAGGATAAAACCTGTCCTATTTCCTTTCTCGGGTATCAAAATATCTCTATACCAAATTTCATGCAAATTGGTTCAGTAGTTAAGGCGTGATTAAGTAACAGACAGACAGACAGACAGAGTTACTTCGCATTTATAATATTATATAGTATATAGTATGGATTAGGTATATTTTTTGTACTTTCTCACAAAACCTGATATAGATATAGTTCATCTGAAAATGTAAGCTAATTCCAAATAAGTACGAAATGCGAATGTAACTAAAATAAAATTATATCAATGACAAAATATAATAAATAAGGTCTAGAAAATACTATTCCCAGTGTTCAAACATATTGATGTTAAGATTTGGCAAGACACGAATCTTGTTCGAGTGTTGTCATTCAAAATATATCGAGCAGTTACTTCTATTGTTGAGATTTCTCAGTATTTCAATATTAAATATTATACCACGTAGAAATATATAATTGAATGAAAAATGAGCTAACAATGTTGAAAATCTCTAATATAGTCGTCGACTTTATTTTTCATTACAGAAAAACTTAAAGATTAAAACATTACAGAACCTATTGTTATTACTCTAATTAAATATTCCATACATTTTATAAGTTCTAAAATACTGTAAATACATAATGAACTTAAATTTATTAAATATAATCTTTTTGACCATTACGTACGTATATCATTATCCAACCAACTTTATGACACGCACTATATTATATAAATAAACAAGACACGTATGATTATTGTTAGCTGGTTTATTTTAAAAATCGCATCTAATTTTGTCGATTCTGGCGACCTCTCATCCATCAAAGTCTCCCTTCATCCCGTCACCATCTTCACACGCCAGAAGCAATTACACAGACTAAGTGTATTTAACTTGTTACTTAATTTAACTTGACCTTTTGCCCTTTATGTGAAACTTCGTTAAATAGAACTGATCTTGAATATAAGAACCTATTTTATAGATAATTAATTTTTAATTTAAAGTGATAAGTTAAATTAAATTCTCTATAATTTTATTGTTTTTATTTTAGTTTTAATGCGAAAAACAATAATTTTATTTTTTCTAATGTAGAGTTCAATGTTTATTTCTACATCAATTGAAGAAAAAAATTATTTCAAGATAAACGAATAATTTGGTCCATCCAAGCTACGTAGCATCTCGTAGCGCTCACCGTAGCGTGCTCGTAGACACTGATATTGTCGTAGGCGATCTACGAGGAGCATTTTATTGCGTCGCCTCGGTGTAAATGCTTTGTTAAACTTAAAATCTTGAAATGTGTCTTGTACTTATCACTTTTATTTTGTGGAAACATTTATTTGTTTTAAAATTATTATATTTTTATGCTGACTGAAAATAAATGGCGAGGAAAAGTAACAAACGCGAAACGAAATAAGTCACAAACATTAAAAATTATAAATATTACATGACTATCTTTCTTTATTTCAAATCTATTCAACATTATATTAATTACAACTATACCCTCGATTATTGCACTAATTAACCACTAACTGCTGGTTATATAATTATGTGATCGGATATAAATAGGCCTTCAATACATATTACATAATATTAGTTTACCCGTAAACGATGTTCTGCCTTATTACTTAGAATTGTAAATTTAGTTTACAACGTATTATGCGATCTACCGAAAATACACATAAAATTTTATTAAAATTTGTCAATCTATTTCTGCGGAGTAGGGCATCATTATGATAGGTGATTAAGTAAGAAGATGTTTTTTATATATCATCGAAGGATTGCTAATGTAATCTTTAAAAATTACATTAGCAATCCCTCGATGCTAAAAGCAATTTTCCATTTACAGTTCATAAAAAAAATATATATTTGATATATTTTAGCTTCAGCTTTACAGTAAAATTTAATAATCTTAGATTTCTCTTATGTCTTTGTTATATATCAATGTTTCTGTCTTTTATCATAAACTAAATAACACTACCTGTTTCATGTTTGAAATATCTCTAAGCAACTTCCTATAATTTTCGCACATTCAAACCAACATTTCTTTAAACCTTTATAACAGAATAACATGTAAAAGAAAGAAAATACCTACGTATCGTTAAAACACAAATAAAACAAAAGATAGCATACGGTAACGAACACAATATCATTTAATTCGAAGCGAAATGCATGACGCTTTTTCTTCCATCCTCTTTTATTCAATTGTGTTACTGAATCAATCGGTTATGAAATTATCGGTTTTAATAGTCAGCCAGCTGATAATTGAGAGACTATTGTATTACTGTGTGTGTGTGTGTGTGTGTATTATATATTACGTTGATATAGAAAGACTGATGTAGATGTAATGCAGTAAGGACATGTGTTTTTAAGTTAATAGATATTTAACAAAGACTTATTAAATGCTTACATATGATTGATTAAAATTAGCTGTTCGCTACGGCTCTTCCTGGGCAAATGAATGAGAGAAGTTTTTACGATATTATTTTATACATTATATTTATTTTATATATTATATTTTATACATATAAAAGTATGGATGGATAAGTTAGAAAATAGTTTTAAGCCTTGATTATCTTATTAATATATTTTGATGAGCTTATGCTTGTTTATTTCAGTGATATCTGAAACAAAATCATTGCATTGCATTAGCATTGCAAAGAAAATTTAATCGTACATGTATCGCTATTATTTATTTTTCTTTAACGAACTACCAACAAAACATAACAACAAAAACCTGATAAACTATCTCTAACAGAAACAATTAACCCGTTCACAACACGAAAGAGCAATAAAAACATTCGATGCTTTAACATAAAAAATAGTGTTTATAAAAACAATGGCGTATCTCTTACCGGGCTGACGCTTGCATCGATATGTATTTATTTTGGAGCTATACAGCTGTGCTAATGTTATTGTTTGCGCTCTTTGTACCGTGAATTAATCGAACACCCTGTATATTTTTCTAGTGTAGGCTGTTACATTTAAAATAAAATAGGTTAAGGTATTTAAGTTACGTGTTTTAATCGGTTTGGGAGGTGCGTTTGAATTAGAATAATTGTGTTTAATGAATATAATCTGTACCAATCTATACTATAAAAAGCGGAAGAGTTTGTTTGTTTGAACGTGCTAATCTCAAGAACTACTGGGCCGATTTGAAAGATTATTTCGGTGTTAGATAGCCCATTCATCGAGGAGGGCTATAGGCTATATATCATCACGCTAAGACCAACAGGAGCAAAGCCACGCGGGTGAAACAGGGGAGCGCAGCTAGCTTTTCATATACATCGTTTTGATTAGAATTCTTAAATAAATAAAAGAAAAACCTAAAAAACTTAGAATAATGTTATATTAAATAATCTAGGTAAATGAAAAATACAAAACCAAATAACTCCGTTCCGTTCTGTGGTTCCGTTTCTAGATTCGTGTCCGTAATAACTTTTGCTCACAATATATTGCTTTTTTAAAATATCCAAGTTTCATCATTGGCCGCGAAAGTTCATGACGAGGCCAACTTTACCCTACTTTGTAGGGGAAAGAAAGAAATAAATCAGTATATTTAAAATTCAGACTCAACAATATTAAAACACCGTTCCAGCGCATATCAACGGAAACATTCGCAAATGAATCGGATAAACATAAAACGCTCATTATTCATAATTTGCAGAACCGTACGAATATTAAATTATTCATTTCAGTTGAAATGCAAAATGTGCCGTAAATTGCGCGACTGTTCCACAATGGGTTTAATAAAGTAACAATGTAGTAGTTTTATGAAGTACTAGCTGCTCCGCGCGGTTTCACCCCCGTGGCTCCACTCCTGTTGGTCGTAGCGTGATGATACATATATTATAGCTTATAATGAATTTTTCAAATCGAACCAGTAGTTCCCGAGATTAGCGCGTTCAAACAAACAAACAAACTCTTCAGCTTTATAATATTAGTATAGATTTTTATTAAAAGTATTGTTGAAAGAATGTTGCTATTGAAGTATGTTCAAGTAAATTGGGACACGCTTAGAATTTAAAAATACTGCATTATGGTGATAATTTAG
This sequence comes from Colias croceus, assembly GCF_905220415.1. Taxonomy (NCBI): domain Eukaryota; kingdom Metazoa; phylum Arthropoda; class Insecta; order Lepidoptera; family Pieridae; genus Colias; species Colias croceus. Next base: position 7,133,278 of record NC_059557.1, on the reverse strand, counting down.
AGTTATATTATTATTAATCTTTATTTATCGTAGGATTTGAAAACTAGCTTATGTAGAATCTATATCTTATATAGAGCGCGAGCGCAAGTGATAAAGAGGATTTGCGCGCACCATTCTATAATTTTCATAGACTCAAGACAAGACAAGGGGAGAGATATCAAATTATTGTTACACTGCCTATTTCCGGGTTGTTATTGAAGAGAAATGCCAATTATCCATGATATAGATTTATATTCTTCACGTTTTAGTAACAGGTGGCCCATCTATTGTTTACTTGCTCTACAAAAAGGAAACATAGTTTTTGTACCGACTGATTTTTCTGAAGTAGAGCATACTTCCCAGTTTATACTATAGTCTACTTAATATGAACTCCAATTACGAAATTATTCACCCCCAAAACCAAATAAAATCGAAAGAAGCTAATAAATCACATGAGATTTTAATTAACAAAATATAAAATATGAAGCTAGCCATTCTTCCTGGCGTGTGGAGCTCGGTTATATTAAATAAAACCAACGGTAGCTCCGAATATTACTGACGCCATGTTCTGCCACTAGCTTATTACATAATACCATAGATATAGAGAACTAGAAACGACACATAAATTTACTAGTCACAGACCTTGATATTTAAACATTCGCACTAAGCTGATTATTGGTTTATTGTATTTAGGGTTTATTTTACAATAATTTGTATGCTTTTCCTTTGTTAGAAGTTTGAGTTTGAAGTATGAGACAATTCCACTATCTACTATGCAAATATATGCACCTACGTCAATCTTCATAACATGTAAACAAAGTATTGTAAAAAAATACACTAACATAATTTCAAAGCAACACATAATAAATAATAGAAAAACTATGTCGCATCCAGTATCTCTATATCCAGGCGGGACCAAACATAATTAGTATGCAGCATCAAATATAAGGCACCCCTCGGGAAGGCTAATAGATTATGTGCCCCTTTCACGTAACTAATTTTAGTGCGGTTACAATATTTCTTACTAACTTTATTATCGTACGTTTTATATAGAGCATTTGGTAGAGAAAATCATACAAACATTGAAGAAATATAAGTGGATCATTACGTTGTGATTTTAAATAAATAAGCCCATTTATATAAATAAATAACATACTTGCCTTTTTCTAGGTTAAAACTTCTGTGTATAAACTTGGAAAATTTTGTACACAAATTATTTTTGATAGATTGAAAAACAACATTTCGCAGTCCCTTTTTGTAGGAGAATTCATAATTTAAAGTTAGTAAAAATCCAAAATGTAAAATATCGTAAGCGGCTAAAATATTAATTTTCATTTGCGCTATGAATAGTAAAGTAATCTATGCATAGCTTTGCATTATTAATTTTTTTAATAAAAACATCGTTTTTTACATACGAAAATTAATATCATCAATGCAACACTTAAAAATTCAAATATCCTACCTACTAAAATTCTGTTTCATTATGTGATTAAAATATCCCTAAACTGTACCTATTAAGCCATAAATTTGACCCTAAATTTCCCATTTATAATATTATAATACCACAAAAAAGCACACACAAACGATACCCAAAACAATTAAAACGCCAAAATCGCACAAAAACTATCAATTCTATCACTTCCTAACCGCTTGAAGTTCACACGGAATCCATTTACGAAACAAGTCTATGTGTCGAGATGGCTTTTTGTCAGAACCCGGATTACTGAGTCTATTAACAGTGTCCTCTTAGCATGAAGTTAAGCCGGGAATTCGGATTGCTTGAGCTTAAAAGTGAATAATTCGTATAGATTTTTACTGAGTGGATCAATTTTGTCGTCTATATAAAATTGAATTATTGTCTTTTATGAAAAAGAGTAAGGTTGTAGAGCGTTAACTACGTGCTCTTTCTTTAAATGAATTTCAATCTTTTACCACTAATAAATTAGAGTAAAGTTTAGAAGTAAAGTTATAGTTAGTATCTACAGATTGATCATTGGACGTTTAGACGGATGAACACACAGAAATATTAAAGAAAATTGTTAACTCTATTACCTGTCAATCTTATCATAAACACTACAATATATTACTTATTAAACCATCCAACAATAATGTTTAAACCCTAATATAAATTAAAGAACATTAAACTAGAGAAAAATACCACAGTTTTCTCAGAAGTTTAAATAAGCAAAAAACTCAACGCGCTTTGAAACAATTCCCGGCGACGGTCACTTATTTTCTTTTGACTCAAAGGAATCAGCTTTGTCCCAGTCGATTGCAACATAAGTTAAACTTTATTCAAATACTCTTTTAAAGGAGTTCAAAAGAGCGCACCTTTTATGGTTCTTTGTGATAGTGCTTTTGTGACCAATGATATTAAGATGTAGGGATTTCTGTAGAGTAAAGGATTGAACGCATCTGCGATTTAAAGGAACTATCCAGACTACTGTGTTTTATATATTCATTTGTAACTGTTTAAATAAGTTATTGAAGTGAAACTTCTTTATCGGGGTTGGAAAAAAATTTAGTGTAACGTTTTTTCGTTACGCGTGACATTTTTCCGTTACGCGCCATCTTTTTCTTATCCCTACCGCTCGTGATTTTACGTATTTCTGTAAAGTCGCATATATTTAATTACTTTCTGAAAAGTAAGGTAATAAAGAAGTTTTACTTCTTACGTGTGTACACTAGTTCTAGTACACGCACACATTTTTTATTTTTAATATGAAATTTGGAATTGTACATAACATTATCTTCATTTTTCCATCTTCTTTGTAGCGACTACACAATATTTGCACCATGCGGTATATATCTTTTATATTAGTACCCTAATAGGTAATAGTTAGTTATTTATACATACAACATGATACTCTTATGCCTCCTCCACACTACTCGCGAAGTTCCTCGGCGAAGTACTCGGCCGAAGTTGACTGAAGTCCGCGGTGCTACACTACACACTCGTTCAACTTCGCGAGGAGCGCATACGTTCATATTCAGAACGAACTTCAGGTAACTTCGTGTCCTTTGACTCGGGCGCAAAAACCGACAACAAACGGAAGTCGGCCGAGGCGAGGTAAAGTTGGACGAAGTAAGCCGAAGTGCCCCTCTACATTATTCTATTCGTCTAACCTCGTTCAACTTCGCGAGTAGTGTGGAGGAGACATTATACTAAGTAATACCAGATGTTCTAAACATTTCAGAACTCAGAGCGAAGTCGCGCCACAATCACAGTGGAGTTATGTAAATTTGAATTAACCAAACTATTTGTAGACCGGAGGCAAATCCTCTTAGCATTGCACCTCATAATGCCGTGCGTTTCCCGCCTCAGTGAAACCGGTTTACACCGGCCGTAACCGGATTTTTCCGGTTGCATGAATAAGAATATGACTGGAGTAATTTTGTTAGCGCTAGACGGAATTCATATTGCGCACGGTTTATAATATGGGGAATTAAAATTTGTGCAGGTTATTTTAATACTGCTATTGTTGAAGAAGTGTAGATGTTTAATTTAAAACAAATCTCTACACTACTTATTAGCTCGATGTTTTCAATTTTATAAAGTGTTTAGATAAATTAATAATGATAATGAATGTAATGTCTTTAGACATAGTATAAAGAGGAAAATTGTATATCTACTGGGTTTGTAAGGTCGTTAATTTATCACAGTAGAATTGTATTTAAATACTAGCTTTCCGCCCGCGGCTTCGCCCGCGTTTTCAGAGAAAACCCCGCATAGTTCCCTTTTCCGTGGGATTTCCGGGATAAAACCTATCTTATCTCTCAAGTTGGATCGAACAACGAATCGACGATCTCTAAGATCTCTAAGATCTCTAAGATATATAAATCTAAGATATACAAATCTCGTGTCACAATATTTGTCCTCAATGGACTCCTAAACCACTTAACCGATTATAATAAAATTCGCACATCATGTGCAGTTCGATCCAACTTGAGAGATAGGATAGTTTAAATATGTAGGTACTACGGGCGAAGCCGGGGCGGACCGCTAGTATATATTGATAGATAGATAGAAGATAGATAGATAGACTATGTTTGTACCTAAGAATTTTCTTAAATTATTTTAAAATTCTCATTAAGTATACATAAACATATTCTAATCTCGCTATTCCAACACGAATTTATAAGTCGAGTTTCCATAGAAACGTGGAGTCTTAAGCAAATTCGTTCTAAGATATTTTTGTATTTCAGCACTTGACAGTACTAATGAGGATTACATTCACACTTCAAGTAGTTAGTTATTTTTGGACGTAGTTTTCGTTACGTAATGTGCGGTAGGTCATGGTTTTAGAATTGACGTTTTGCAAACAAATGTTTTAGTATTTTATGTTGAACTAGCGGTCCCCCCGGCTTCGCCCGTGGTACATATTTCGCAATAAAAGGTAGCCTATGTTCTTTCTCAGGGTCTAAAGATTGTCTGTGCCAAATTTCATCGAAATCGGTCCAGTAGTTTATGCGTGAAAACCATACATACATACATGCATAATTACAAACCTTTCCTCTTTATAATATTATTATTATAGTATATAGTATAGATTTATTTATATCAGAGGCATGAGACTTAATGAGATTTATTTATAAAAACGTATCAGGAAAGCGAAAAATAATAAACTGTAAAGAAGCTCTTAGCTTTTGTTGCTCTACCAGACTTAGAATACTTACATTTGTATTTAGCAAAACAAATTAAAATATGAAAATGTTTATTTAGATCCACTTTTACGTCTTAATTCAAAAAGATTACTTTTAGCAATCTCCATTTAGATATCCTGTTTTATACTAGGTTTCCGCCCGCAGCTTCACCCGCGCAGTCAAAAAAACCCCGCATAGTTCCAGTTCCCGTGGGATTTCCGGGATTGCCACATTTTCCCGGGATAAAAAGTAGCCTATATCCTTTCTAAGGTGTCAAAATATCTTCATACCAAATTTCTTGAAAATTGGTCCAGTAGTTTAGGCTTGATTGAGTAACAGACAGACAGAGTTACTTTCGCATTTATAATATTAAAGTATGGATAATTTCCACTCGTTTATTTTTGTTTTAATACTTTAGCGGAAAATACTCGAAATAAAAAATAAAACGTTAAGTCTCTAAACATTAAATTCTCGGTACAAGAGGTATTTGATCAATTTCGTTATATTTGTTAAGGGTACTTCTCTCACTCGTTTTCTTCGTATCGGCATAGTATAAAAGAGAGAAGTAAGTTATCTTCGAACAAAGGTACATCGCGCCGTTTGGCCACGCCCCCCGTTTATGTACGTACGCAAGCTTGACTCACGCACACAACGCCGCTCGGTTCCTTCTCATAGATCGGTGTCGTGAGGGCCGTGCAACTGCTGTAAGCGGTCGGTGTTTTTTATACAGTTATTTAAAATATCTAATATATGTGACAAGTTACAACCCTGCGCCTTGCGAGTTTACCGTGAGCTTCTAGACGCTGGGAGTTGGCCTACTTCTCTTTTTATACTATGGTTGCTATGGTATCGGCAACGGACACTCGAATTGAGAGGATCGTTTAATTGATTCCTTGAACGTGTTTCTTGAGTCATTATTTATTTAAATTTCCTTTTTTTGGAGGGAATGGATGGGAAAGATTGCTTTTTGAGTATGTAGAAGTGATGGAAATGTATGTAGATTAGTTTAAAAACAGGTGAATTAAATATTGTTTTTATAGACAGAGAAAGAAAGAAATAAAGATAATAAGCTTTAAGATATTCAATTTTCACACATTTGTCGATAATATTTTATAACGTGAATTTCTAATTTTACCAACAATTTTTTTTACACTACCTAATTAATACTTCTTCTAAACTATGTACATAAAATGTCCATCTAATTCAAACCTACATCTTCCTCACTAAGATATTCCCATACATTTAATTACCATAACACGATAAAACATATTTTCACAATAGGAAAACAGGCAGTTAAAATAAACACAAGATGAGTAGAAGATGAAAAATAAGGAAAAATACGGAATTGTAAGACAAAAGAAACGGGGAAATAAAGCATTGTTATCGCTTATTTCATAATATATTTCTTAATATAACATTATACGCTAACATCACTTAACCTCGTTTCAGGATATACTTAAGTTGAACTTTTAACTTAGATGTTTCATTAGCGAGATAGGAAAGAATGTTTGTTTAGTTTTTAAATTGTTATTGTTATATTAATCTTTAAAATTACGCAATGGATTTTGATGCGGTTTTTAATAGATAAGAGTGATTCAAGAGAAAGGTTTTAGTATATAATTTAATAGGTTTTAGACAAAGCGGGCGATGCCGCGGGCGGAAACCTAGTGTAGATATAAAGTAGCTATGTGTAAACGATTATAGACTAAGTATTTATTTTCAAAATTTATCCATACTTCTTGATTTTGTATGAACAAGTAAGAAACATTTCCAATATAGGAATAGGATTTATCCTGTTTCCATAGATAAAACGATTTTCCTATCAGATTTAAAAAGAAATCAAATCCTGATTCTTTTATAGATGTCCATCTTAAAAAGGCGATATATGAATATCTATCTTTGACTAACTAGTAGGAAAGAAAAATTACATAACAAACCAAGGCTTTTGTCATGGTTGTAGGCTACTGTATTGTAGGAAATGTGATATATAAATATATGAGTCACTTTAATATTGATTGTTTCCGGAAGGAATCAAACCCGCGACTTTTACAACTATATTAGTTATAGTATACGCCTACATAAAACGTTTTTAATAGTAATAATATTCGTTTACCCAATGACCGAATTTCTTAGGTCAGTCATTATAAAAGTTAAATTTCAAAATTATATATTTTATATTCATTAAATTTCCCATTCAATGTTTTATGTTTAAAATTTCATAATTACCAAACTAGGTATTTAGTTCAAAAGGTAAAGCGAAATTTCCTTTACAAAAGTTAGGCTATCACTTACGACCTTTTTCATTGAAACACGCGGTATAAAACAGCTTACATACTTGAAACAAAATGAAAACGTTTACATAATTTTTAGATTAAAAGAGCTATTCAGGAAGTTTTCTTTTGAAAGCGGCCGCTTGTTACACCGACGCGTAACGTTTAATTTTCGGCTAAAAATTTTGGTTGTACATTTTATTACTTTTTTAAATTGTGATGCAGATATTTTTATTACATTTTAATTAAATTAAATTTGATATTTGGAAGTGTAAATGAATTGAAAGTAATTTATGGTGAGAATATTTTTAAATTCCTGTAAAAATATTCTTGATAGAATTTAGAAACAAAATTATCATCATATTTTACTTAGGTGTTGAATTATTAACCTTAGATAGGTTTTAGTTCGGGGAAGGATGAGAGGGATAGATACAGGTCTCTAGACTCTTTATTTATGCAACGATACATTATTACAAACAGCAAATACACTCTATAATACATATATACATTTCTCTATAAGACATTTCTCTATAATACATTTTTTCTCGGTTAAAAAACTAATATACTATATGATAAGACTTAAAGTAGATTGTAAGCCATTTTTGCGTGATAAACTAGAAATAAATAAAAATTCATTCGCCCATCCATATAATATATAATCACGTCCCCAGGCTTACTTTTTAATTAAAATATAATAATAGGCAATTTATTGAAATAGCCTATCGACAAACATTGCTATTCTCCAATATAAAATTCAATTATGTTTGGAAGTTAACCTTGACCACGTTTTAGTGTTGTCCAATTTATTTCCCCAATAAAGTTAGAATAATATGCAATGTACATTTAAAATTATATGTATTATGAAACTTAAACAGACTAATTTTGCAAAATATAATTATTAATATAGATTTCAAGCACAGGTTTCAAGAGTTACTTCTGAAAGAAAGAACGGATAAAATAGCATTAAAATGGCCGCCAATTGTGTACAAAATATTTTGTACTTACGTTTTTAATTATAAATCAACTCTGAATTCCACAAAGAATAAATAACAATACTTCCTAATACCTCTCGCTTTTCATATATAATGACAAGAGCTAAAATAGGCACTCTAAATGCATCTACCATAATATGCATCACATGAGACTTCACACGTAATAAAGCTCAACATTTTACAATTCAGTTTACACAATCATTTCGCAAAAACGAAATCAAAAAGCAATTTTAAACGAAGCAATACACAAGAGAAATGAAGCGTTGATCACGGTGTAATTGAGGTACATTTTTAATGGCTCAGCCGTTTTATAATAACAACCTTCCAATTAATATATCCATTTGTCAACTTCAAATTGAGTTCGTTACGGATGGCGCTTTGTTCACATATAGAATATTAGATTAGAGCATTCTTTATTCATGTCTCGATAATCTCAAATGCGATAACCGTATCGGGACTGATTGACAACAACTGGTTCGTTAGAATTTGCAAAATCATTTGTTATTCCGGGGTATTATTGGATTTTTTTTAGTATTGGAGTATGAAATGAAAAAATGGAGGATTTGTGTTTCACAAGAGTTTTAAACGTAATTTACAACATTTTGTGAATAAAGTAAGTAAATCAGGTAGTATTTATATATGCTGAAATCATATCCATAAATAAGTAGGTAGCTAATTAAACGATATATTATAGATTATTTAAATTGTACAATTTTTAATTCTCTATAAATGATAGATTTTTGTGTAGTATTTTTAAAGAAACGTGATACATTAAACTGCACAAATAAGAGTTCTATAATAAAAAAAACGCCAACCATATCTCCATAAATCAATTAAAGAAATGGCAGTACACCAAGTGTCCATACAAGGTCCATACAATACAGCTGTCAGCACAGCCGACGAACTCAAAAGTTACGCCCCGAAGCTACAAAAAAGCCTTATAAACTCAATTTCACATTCTTCGTGTTAATTACGAGCAAAATGGTAAAAATATTACCCTCTGTATTACATGAAATACGTCGAAACGAGCGGTGATGAGAAACAACGGACTAAATTAATTAGTGACGCCGCAAGATTGTGAAAAATTCGCGAAATTGCAAATAAGCAATGTTTCCCTTCAGCTTTTATTATGTGATAGTTAACAGAATATTTTTCGTGTTGTTCTGTGACGTAGAAAATGAAATACGAAGGTTTTTAATATTTTACTACAGTTTATGCATATGCATTTTATTTTCATATATGTATATTATAGAGATAATAATAATGAAAAAGAGCATAAAAATAATTAAGACAACACTTATATTAGAAATCGTTGACTTAAGTTCTTTGCTATTTCTGATTACGTATTATATTTCCTGAATAATTTATAATTAAACGTAATTAATAATGGTGGCAATAAGGTAAACAATTATATAAATTATTTAATTTCATGTTTATTGTTTTATATTTCTCGTAATATTAAGGAAAATGGAAAAAAATACGGTAATAATTGTAATTGCTGTAATTATTCAAGATTATCAATTTGCTCTGAAATTTATAAATTACTGAATGGGAAATGGAATTAATAAAAAAAGATAAAAATACTTGTTTATTTTGATTTCAAGTTTAGTAAATAAGTTATATTAATATTAAAAACATAGAGTAGAATTTGTAGAGTATTTCTAATTATAACAAAATACTGACAAATTTAATATTAATTTAATAATAAATATTAAATTATTAACAAAGATTTAAAGTTGTTATTTATAAATTAGTGTCTTTCCCTTTTCCAAAAGTTTAATTTATTTTATTCACTTTTTTATTTTCTAGAGTAGTTTATATTTATTAATTTTTTTTATACAACATTTGTGTGTCAAAGGTTCATATAACTCAGCCCCCGGAATCACAGACACAATAGAAAATCTATTGTGTCGTGGACCGATCGGGCCGCTGGGAGCTCAATGGGTTATTAGATATAGTCGCGATAAAATGGAACCCACGTTTTTTCTATCAATTGTATATAAGAAATAATTAAAAAAGGTATGTTATTTTCAATACAATTTAAAAGTAGCGTCTCAAAAACAACAATTATAGTACTGATACAAATTTTCGACAATCGAACCTTGTACTGCCTCAGGCTTTCTCAGCTGACCTTGCTTCACTTTCGCCAAATGACCCTATTATTTGACCTTGACGCTGTACGTAGTTTACTAGCCGATATTTATAATGATAATGATAGTGTGGAGATGGTTTTTGACCGACTTTAAAAAAGTAGTTCTACATTTGTTGTTTTTATTCTGTTCTCTCAAAAGTTTGTAAGTAGGTACATAACGATTTCAAAAGAAGAGGTTACGTATTCGTCTGTATTTTTTTAAAGTTTCTGAATTAACCGATTTAGATTTTTTTCTTTGTTTGCTGACTCTACGAGTGTCGTGTCATTATATTTGGTAAAGATATGACAAGAAGTTTTTATTAGAATTATCGCAAATACCTTCTTTATTAACGTCATTTGCTAACAATAAGACTCAGTTTTTTTAGAGCCGATTTTTCAATCCTTGGTAAAAACTTAACCGTCCAATAAAGTATTACACGGTAATATTAAAATGTCACCTTCACACTGTCAAATACAGGTAATTAGAATACATTTTTGAAATGGTAGTTTAATACGTTATTCAACGAATAAGTTTTAACTAAGTATTGAAAAATCAGCCCGTAGTTTATTATAAATATTTCCAAAATAAACATTAAGAATAGATGCAACTTTCCGCACGCAGTTACATGTTTTACGTATAAATTAGCGAGAAAATTACTTAAATATAATTATAATGAAAAATAAACATAATATGTATCCAGCATTCCAATAAAATATTAAACCATAAATACACTTACAACGAATATTAAATGCTTATGTAATTAATTCTATTTGACACACATTTCACATGAAACCAAATGGAAAACAACTTAGTTTTAAAATTTTCATTCGAGCGAAAGCTTTTGAGTGCGCGATGTATTTAAAATTACGTTATTCAGTTTTGCTTTAATTTGATATGGGATTATTTACATGATATACTGAATTATATTTAATTTTAATGATAATAAGTAGTTATATTTAAAATATTCAGTGAGTAGATATGTGAAAATTTATGGACCTAACCGGGTAATATAAATAACCATGAAACCAATGATACATTTTAAGGAATAAAACGAAATATTCGATCACGAGACGACATTCATTCATTAAAAAATTTTCATTTATCTATACTAATATTACAAAGCTGAAGAGTTTGTTTGTTTGAACGCGCTAATCTCGGGAACTACGGGTCCGATTTGAAAAATTCTTTGGGTGTCAGATAGCTCATTTATCGAGGAAGGCTATAGGCTATATATCATCACGCTACGGCCAACAGGAGTGGAGCCACGGGGGTGAAACCGCGCGGAGCAGCTAGTATAATATAACCATGAAATCTTTTGTTCTGGTATGTTTATTCCATATCTCATCTTACCTATTTTATTTATAATATAGTAGCAGTGGGTAACGTAATAACATAAATAATATAATATGTAAGCTAAAATTTAATTATCCCTCCATATCTTTACCCAAAATAATTGTTAAACTAAACGCATAAACAACAAAAACTTCGCTATCCCGTTTTACACAACTCGCATGTTATAATAGACTATAATCCCAACAGAATTTATTGACAAAGTAAGCTTTAATATTGAATACAGGAATCGGCCCAAAAGTTTTTATATGAATTCTAGAACCTATTTAGATTTGAAAGCGAGATTCATAAATGATGGTTAGGACGTTTTCAATCCGTTTTTTCGTAAACGAGTTATTCGTACTTCCCATGTAAATAAATGATATTAGTTACATCAGTTGAAAAGGTCTGAAAGGGTTTGATAAAATAAAATTGTTGTAATCCAAACGCTTTTTTGAAATTTAACAAACACCTAAACTAATAACTCGTCAACATTTTTGTACGCAAAGCCAATTGACATAATAAAACAATATACCATGTCATTTGACATTTTTTTAGCAGTCTGCATTACCCCAATTTGGTTCTAATATATAAAAATCTAAACTAAATGATGAAGGAAAACATCATGAGGAACCGATATGTCGAAGAATCAAAAGTTCAACGACTTGTGACGTCCGCCAACCCGCACTTGGCCGGCGTGGTGGATTATAGCCTGTACTCTCTTAGGAGGCCCATGTCCCAATATCTATCACTAACAAACTCAAATCTTTATAACTCAGGTATATCATTACAAAAAGATACATTAACCTCCGTAATTAATATCACACAAAATGGCATACAAAATTAATATTCATACGGAACTAAATCAAAAGATAAGTGGCACGTAAACAGAATCCTCGTCTTAACGCTATCCAGAGTGCCTAATACGTTATTAACTTTAGAAAGACACACTTAAGAACACGTCTTTACATATTACGACGTCATTAATGAGTTCGTGTCGTGAACATCGGGTTGTGGCTATGAGATTCGCGAGAATTTAATTAAGTAATTTGAATAAAAGCATATTTTGAAAGTGGAAATGACTTTTTTTTCAAGAGTAGACGTAGAGACAGATGTAATAATAACATAATATGATGGGATAGAATTGACAATATGTTTACGTATTCATCCAATGGGCATTCATAGCAAAAAATGCGGCTGATTGTTAATCTCTCTTTGTCTCAAGAGATATTCAGACACCATCTACATAAAAAGTCATTTAATCAGAGTGAAGTACTGTTTATTTAACGATTTAAAAAAGAATCATTTTTTTACCTCTTCTAGTCCGTTGTAATAAATAGATTAACATTTCTGTGCCTCCAGTGAATAAGGGAGTAAGACGAGTTATTCCCTTTGGTTTTTATTGCACCATTGGATTCAGCTCGTCAAAATACACAACATATCAAAAGGTCATATCTCTAGCTGCATCCTAACCCAGTTTTTCGAATGACCCAAACGGTATAAGTAGGGTGTGATAAACGGTATAAGTTACCTTATCCATCATTTTAGGCAATCGCAAAGGAACTATTCGTCTCGAGTCAAAATAACCCACGAACACAAAGACATATGTGTAGTTATACTTTTTGAATAAAGACTTAATTCAATTTTGTTCCATCCGTGCTAACACTATTTTAGTATAAACGCAGTTGTGTCATTTTTCTAACATGAGCATAAAGGAACAACTCTTAGTGTCATTGGTTCAAGTGACGACATGAGACAGTTTTGCATTAATGCCGTGTTACTATTGGTCTATTTGAATACTGCACGGAAACAACGGACACTACCTTTTTGCTTAATAATATTTTTCAATCTTTTTTTATTTATCAGTTAACTTGGGATACTAATAATATTTCTATGGAAATTAACTATTTTTTACAATAGTATCTATTAAAAATACAGTTTTAATTAACACATTAAGTGCTAATATTATACTCCTTGTTTATATAAATACAGAACGATAATTGAATCATCTAAAAAAAGCCAACAAAAATGTTAAACTTATAATATTTTCTTCTTATATTTGGGTAAGTTTTATAAAAAATAACTAGTTTTTAATCTTTTTTTTTTTATTTAATCTAACTACAATAATACTATAATTATAGACGCATAGAAAAAAAAATTATAACCAGTCTTGACAATTATGAATATTGTGTTCTCTCTCATATAGCGTTTTAGCCACTGTAATTTGTCTTTTTATAGGAAAAAAATCCGCAATATCGAAACTATTTTGGTCCTGCATTATCGTAAACATATTATGGATACTCTGGTACCATATATTTTGAAAAAATTTGGATATTGCCACGTAGAGTCTCTTTAAGTCGTATTTGCATCCAAGGCACCTTCAAATCTGTGCTTAATTTTTTCATAAAATCTTTGCAGCTCATTGTTTTTTCTTTATTTATCTATATTATTTTGATATTATAAGATATAGAAATTGTTAAAATTCCATATCATGCCGTAAAATATTGCCACTGACCACCTATAACTTTCCCTGTAAGGTAACTGAACATACCTACAGGAATATAGTTTTCGAGCTTCTCTTATCTCTTAATAGTGCTTGTATCCTCAATGTGTAACCACCATGATATATTCGGTTTTTCTCCGGACAACATCTTCAGCCACCCAATCCTCTTGCTTGGAGTCCAAATCCAGCGGAGGACAATAATCGTCATTTACTAAAATTGAAGGTTTTTCGTCCAAGTGTTAAAGTTTTCTGGATCCTATTTTATACTCAATATATAGTATATAATACTATATCATGTAAAACGTGACTTGGAATAAAAATATTCAAATAAATCAACACAAAATATTTTTTTAAACAATCGTAAAATTTACGAAAAGCCAATTATACGTCAAAATGACGTACAACATCCTCTTTACTACAAAATGGCGGAATTTACTGGGATGAGCCAACTATGTACTGCTAGGTCTCGACGGCTAATGAGTTGTTTCTGGATTTCGAAGCGATTCGATGGTAAATATAGAAAAGACAAAGTTATTTCGCCGCGGTGTACATTAAATTTACATAGATTGGACTTCTAGGGTTAAATGCATAAACACCTACATGTTGTTTTGTTTTTATTATATCTAATAACGATAAAAAATCCGTTGATTTTATTCGTTTTTCAAACTACATGCATGGTTGTTCCACTAAAAGGCCTCAATTGAGTCATAAAGTACACAAATTTCAAGCATAATAAGTCGCATCATTTCTATAAAACCAAAACTGGCAATAATTTAAGTCGTGTTATGCGACTATGAACATAGTGCATTAGGGCATAAGTCGTTATATTGCAAAGAGCAAAAAAAACCTTATGTGAATACATTGAGTTATTCCATGAAGTACTCGTTCATAAGGGCACAACTACAAAAAAACACGAAAAAAGTATATTTATGGGGTTGTTACAATATCTGTTCATATGTAAAACTAAAGTCTAACATCATATCTTACCCATACAAGCTTAAAAATTTGAAGTTATTAAAGATTTAGTGTTGATATATAGTTTTTTGTCTCTCCTGAAAAGTGCTGTTTTTGAGTTATTCCCTTATTCACTGGAGGCACAGATTTTATCCCACATTACAAGAAGACTTAATCCCCAACGTAAGCCGTTCCGTTTGATATTAGCATGTCCTCTTACAACGATAATAAAAAAATCTACAACAAAATAATAAAGTAATGTTACATTCCGTTGCAATATTTACTCAAAGTTCGAAAAAGCACTTCGTGTACACTCTCCACATGTTATTGGTATTTACCTAAAGTTGTTTAAAATAAAGCTCCGCTTACACTCTCGCAGTTCTCGTGGCCCCAACATTAATTATGTGTGTTTAGAAGCCAGTTGTTTTAGCAATTACTTTGCAACAGTGGACGTTAACTTGATCAACATGATTCATTATAAAATTCGCTTCTAGAATTAAATATTGCTTGAAGTTTTATCTACGGAATATAGTGGAAGGGTAAATTAATTTTCTACTGAAAATATTTACAGGTATTTTTCAGTATTTCCTTCTATTATTATTTTTCAAAAAATGTTTTTAAAGCTGTACTTACTGTTCATCGCGATACGTGCATTGGAACTTATAGAGTAATTCTATTGAAAAGGTCCATTTTCCACCACCGGGCGATCTTAGTTAATAAAACTGTAGTATACAATATATGTATAATGCTCTAATCTTCTATTAAATTAAGCTTTATTTTCTGTCTATATCTACCCTCAATATTATACTATTTTCTATTGTGGAAATCGTCCTATAAAGGCGTTTTAATTTTAGCAGATAGTACTAAGTATTGAATAGGAGATGTAAACAATAAGTTTTAACGTTATGGTACAAACGTTTAAGACAAAGATGTAGGGTGGTACAACGTTTGGAATTTTAGGGACAGAATATTTGTAGTTAGTGTCTTGGTTATGTAATGAAGTAACTACATCCTAGTAGATCTTGTTTATTACTTAGTATATTATGAGAAATATTTTTGATGTTAATTTTTGTTGTATTTATATTGTCTACACATTTGAAAAGTTTGTTATAGATGAAATGTGTTTAAAAAATTTATAACCTCATATTAGTTTTATAGGAAACTAGCTTACCGCCCGCAGCTTCGCCCGCTTTGTCTAAAACCGAATAAATTATATACTAAAACCTTCCTCTTGATTCACTCTATCTATTAAAAAAAACCGCATCAAAATCCGTTGCGTAGTTTTAAAGATTTAAGCATACAAAGGGACATAGGGGCAGAGAAAGCGACTTTGTTTTATATACTATGTAGTGATTTTTGTAAATAATATAAGCTAAGAAGTAATAATAAATAAACAAAATTCACAAACTTGAATCAGTTTTTGTTAGCTGTGAAAAATAGGTTTAACTCAACACATTTGAATAAAGATTATTTGATTTAATAGATACTTACAACTTACAACCAATCTTAACCAATTACAAGGATATATTTTTATTCTTTCATTTCCCCTATTCCAAATTAAATGAAACTCTAAAATAATACACCCAAAATTTATGATTAAATGAACCTAAATATTAATAGAATTTCACTAGTAGTTAATATAAATAGTTTGTAGTCACTCTACATAGAGTATTCCACAATCTCGCAGACACGGCTTCAAGATGGCGCCCGAATTGAAAATGGACTAATAACGTGACGGTCTCTGCGGCTACATTGCTCTGTGACATGCATTTCTATTATTATTAAACAAGTCTGTGCACGGTTTAGTCTGTACGTTGGAATTTTCTAGAAATATTTTGGGATTTACGTTATTGTTTAGGGATGCTATTTTGGATTAATTCAAGACGTTTCTTCAATAAAAAATGTTATTTCAAATTCATAATGTTTCCTATTATCAAAAAAGAAAAAAATCGAAATAATGCTACATTGAAAAATAACGAGTTTAAAATTGAATAAAAGTTTTAAATAGTTTTCTTTCAATGCTCGCTTCGCCTTTCACAACACAGTATCTGTATTTTGTCAAACGAAAGAATAAACACCCTGTGTATATACACTATTATTTCTACCTTTACTACACTACAGTAGTATGTAGTTGTAGTCGACCTTTATTCTAAGGCTTAAAGGCAAAAACTAAAACAAACCTTATTCTAGTTTACCTGACCAATTTTCGCAGCCTTCGTGAAAATATTTTTGCGTGTAAATTTTCATCTACATACAAGACACGTTCTTTCGCAAAAACACCGGTCAAGCGTGAGTTGGCAAGGTCAACGTGGGTTCAGCATATGTTTTCTTTAGTTTTTATAATAATATGATAAAGGTTATTTTATGCGTGTCATATTAAGGCCTTATTTTATCGGATATCATAAAACATAATACATAATATGTAATTTTAATAATAATATTTACTATAAAAATTCTATACATAAAGTACGGTAGCAAAACATATTTTAAGTTAATTATTATCAACTATGATGTTCCGGCAATAGATTTTAATGTCTTCCTTTATTAAATGATCAATTTGCTAAAATTTAATATCTATTTCCTGCGCCATTTATTTGTCCAACATTAAATGTCATTATTGTGCAGTGTGCACCCAATTTCATAGATTACTCTAGACTAAAGGGTTAATAACTATATATTTAATTTTGAATATACTACATAGCACAGAATAACATAATAGTTCACTATTATGTTATTCTGTAATATGTATGTATTTCAATACAAACGTGTTATTTGACAACATAGTTTTTTTTACACATAACAATTATTGTCAATAATGAAAGGTATAGTCTTAATAGGGCCTCATTTAACCTTTGTTCTCGAATGTTCCACGGGACCCCAAAGTCAGAAATGAGCGTGGAATCTGGAAAACGACGCACGGCTGTCTTTTATTGCAACTAAAGGTTGGCTCATTAGTTTTTATGCTACCTCGCCCTCCTAATTATGAAGTTTGGGGTAGCTTTTATTCACGTCAGGTTTTTAAAGTTATCCGGGGACGCTCGTGACCGTCAATCGTGGTCATGAATTATGACGTCATTTGATATTTTATGTTTTGTTTTTTTGAGTCTGGGATGCCTGTTGGAAATTGTGATATGTCGTGTCTTGAGTAGCATTGATGGGTTTTATAATTTTAAGATTAATTTTATGTTAATATTTATTATTGGTTATTTTAAATTAATAAAGTCATAGGCGATTCATGTACCTTTTCATAATTTTAATGTTTCGTTTGGTGAATTATTTTAAACTGATTGACTTGATACTCTTAAAACGTATATAGGTACTTTTTCTTGCCTTTTAAAAGGACAATAATATATGAATCTAATCTTTTGGCATTGTATATTGAGACTGTTAGCAACTATTGTGCGTCGCTCTTAGTTATAATAATAAATAAACACACATAAAGATGACAAAACGACAGAATGATATACGGACAGATATGATAGTTTTTCTCTCCGTTTGTTATCCAAAAAACTAATATGATAAAGTTATATTTTTATCTTATAAGGAAAGAAATGATGTATAAATCAATAATATAAATTCATATTACGTATTAAGTTAAGAAATAATACCTAATTATAACTTGAAAGTTATAATTAATATTGTTTATCTTTTTGTAAATTTTTTTCTCAACTGATTGAGCTGATTACATTGTTGGTTGCCTGGAAGAGATCACGACTACGTGATAAGGCCGCCAGCCCGCCAAATACGCTATAAATTCTGTTTTTTGCTTTTATTTTTATTGTTGTATTTTAACCTAAGACTAAATAAAGAAATATTTTGAAATATAATTGTTTTAAAGTGCAACTTAGTGTAGTTAAATTTCAAAGTGAAATAATCCATTTAAAGTTTATGTTAGCACACCGTTAAGACTTAGAGTGTTTGTATTGTTTTGTTTTAATTAACCCATTTTAATGTTTTATACACAGGGACTGGAGATGGACAAACTAGGTTTTAATGTAAGAACTAGGTGGTCTAAATGAGCACTAAAATGTATAATGTTTTGTTTAATTTGGGAATTCTCAGTAGTATAGACATAAATATACTTACATGTATAATGTTAAGTAAAAGATGTATTTTATGTTCTTTTGGGATTAAATTATTATCTGTTTGTTGGGTAAATTTTATGATATTCGTGAAATTGTATTATAAATATTGCGAAGGAATTTATTAAATAATACAAATTATTAGTTTTATTGCCTTTATTCTGTTGCCACATACTTTGACAATGTAAAAAGCTTGTCAAACTTTATTGTTTTAAAAAGAAAATGATTTTAATAAAAAAATGTTGTGTGGTTTTATGAAACCACGGTAAAAGTGAAACTGTTCGAACGGTTCCGAACACTGCTTTGTGTAGCGCATGTCGCGTGCCGAGTAGGTATACCTACTCGGCAGCCGCGATACACGCGACATGCGCTACACAGACCAAAAAGTTTGAGACGATGTAATAAAAGTTTCACTTTAATTAAAAGCAATTTTTTTAACCGAAAATAGTATCACTATTAACAATAATTCACGCTTTCTGTTTAGTAGTTTAGAAGTGATGGAGTGACAAACATACAACAAAATAAGTCGACAAAGGACATTTGATACGCATTATATTTAGATCAATGAACACAATGCCCCCATTGTTGAGAATCTGGTTATCAAATTTTATCGCATACAATATTAGTACAGAAGTGGTATTATATTATGCGGGTTCAATGACCCCGGATATAACACCAACGCAATAATTAATAAACCAAATTAAATCATGTTTCGTATAAACCTATTAATCTTTCTATTAATTATCTATATAATTAAAATGAATCGCCAAATGTGTTACTAAGCGCACTCGAGTACGGCTGAATTGATTTCGTTAATTATTTTTTTATAATATTCCTTGAAGTGTAAACACGGTTCTTATGAAGAGAAAACGTAAACAAGTCCTTCAGGCGAGGCTGGTGCGGACCGCTAGTATATAAAGAGGAATCTGTCAAGCAATCGTGTAAAAAGGGCTGTACCAATTTTGATGTCATTTTGTACTTTACAGTGCTTGTAGTTTATAATAATAACAGGTATTCAATAAATAAATAAATAAATACTCTATTGGAATCATGAGTTGATGATTCATAAAGAAAAGTTTGTATATCAATTTATTATTATCATACAAACATAATTTAAAATTTTATCTAAGTATATAATAATTATCAACGTATATCTCTTAACTGGTATAGTTAAATCTTACCAATTATTTTCTTCGTTCATTCGTTCTTTTTCCATTTGACTGTATGCAAAATATGCAAATATAAGAATGCAGACACATACAAATTAGCAATTCCAATAAGATTTCTTCTGGGATTTTCTGAATATTCTGAATTGAAAACTAGAAATAAATAAAACAAAAGCTTGATTAAGTTTAGTTGAAAAAAACAAAGGTAGCATTAATAAGCGCCCTTATTACAATGGAGTTCCAATATTTTATTCCAATAAGAACCAAATTAAATTTTTGTGAAGTACCAAATCATATAAATCGATTTACCAATAAAATATCTATAAAAAAAACCTTATTATAGAGGTAATGTTGAAATTATCAAGATATAAATTTATACATTGCAATAAGAAGAGAGCAAGTTTTCATAGTGTTTAATGTAGAATCAGATCTTCAGCTCTTTCTCTAAAATCTTACATTTACAGGACTCCTACTTTATAATATTACTATTTAGTATTTACTACTACTGCTGCTACTACATAATATTATACACTACTAACTACTGTATAGATAATACTTATAATATAAGACAAATAAACAGCACTCCTGAAAGACCTACAAGAGATTGATCGACGAAGATTAGAATAAAGCAAAACGGATACGATTTTTACATCCAACCTTTCCCTTTATATTAAATCCTAAAAACAAAGGCATTAAGTCGCTTTTAGCGTGACGTGCACTCGTTTGTATAACGTCTAAAATTCGCATTTTATATAAGTACCTCTAATCTGTTTTTCATACATCGTTACGTTAACACTTAACTTGCACGTCGCATTATCGTTTACGAAATGGATCGTAAACCGTTCTCGATATTAAATCGAATAACTGAATCGATTATGATTCTCTCGATTAAGATTTTCTCGATTAATATTTACGAGATTGTGAAGGTAATGAGAGTTTGGAAGTATTTGCTTTGCGAACGGGAAAGTTATTGAATTGTAATTGACGGTTTTAAATCGTGATTTATACGTTTGATTGTATTTTTAATATACCAGTTTTGAAAAGAAAATAATGGTAGAAATTGAAGGATACATCTTCAGCTAAATTTACGCTTTTATTTATTTATTTGTTTTAGACATACCAACAGAGTGCACATAAAAATTATCACAATTAAAACTAAACAACTAACGAATATTAAACACTTTAAATAAATAGACATAGTTACAATAAATACATCGTCATACGTATTTATATATACTCAAAAAATATACCTATTCCTCCTTTTGGCATAGTGGAGTAAAAAAACATTTGTAAATTCAATGTAAAATCCCAATTTTTAGTAGAAATATTGAAAAATATCACGTCTCCTGTACCTCGAGACGATGGTCCTGAAAAAACATTGAAATATTATAAGAAGTATTAAAGAATTAGTCAACAAAGTTTCTCCTTTTTCACAGTAAAAATATCACCAAAATTCTCTAAAGAATATTGAGTTTTTATCAATGCTCCCATAATATCTTTAACTTTATAAATATTTAAAACTTATGTTATAAATAGAAAAGATTTGATTTTATTTATAAATTTGTTTGTTATGTTATTAGTCAAAAATAGCTTGACCGATTATAAAACTTAGTTTACAATTGGAGAGCTCTATGTTCACAAATAAACTACCTATACAATATATTGTACTAGCTGTGTCCCGCGGTTTTATCCGCATTTCACTGCTCCTATTGGTCTTAGCATGATGGTATGTAGTTTATAGCCTTCCTTGATAAATGGACAATCTAACAGTGAAACAATTTTCCAAATCAGAGCTAAGGTTCCTGAGATAAGTGCGTTCAAACAAATAAACTCCTCAGCTTTATTAAATTGGTATCGATTTCTATCCCGCGGAAAAGCTAGTAAGTATTTTCTAGATGACGTAACTTATATTGTTCGTAACATTTCGGTCAGGGCTACCATTTAAAACTCAAAATAAAATGCTATTTTTAGCCGGTTCGTAATGAACTTTATTTTCGTTTTGACCTTGGGAGATTTTCAATGTTTTGGCAACCTTTTAACGTGAAAAGGTGATATTTTTGAACGTATATCGTCTCCTCAAGTAATGTATTTACAAGAGGGATTGGTTGATGAAGATGTAGATTGCGGAAGTTGAAAAGGGCAGGGTTAAGGTCTTTTTATGTTGCTTATATAATTTTATATATGTATGGTAGGGTATATATAAATAGATGTCAACGTCTGTATAGTTAATTATGAAGTGTTATTACCCTATATGTATCTAATAGTTCTAACATGGTTCTTTATAATGACAAAAGGTAGGTCCTGGTTTCATTAGTTTTTATTAACTTTTACTGTATCTGAAGAATTAGAAAAAGAAGAATGTTTCTTGTTTTTCTATCTTCAATAACTATATTATAGTCCACGTTAATAAGGTTATTTATTCATTCTATGCATCGTTTTTTTTGTCAATACGGTTGCGTTTGACCACAATCTCGCCAATTGGTAAGCAAAGATGTTGCCTAAGAAGGAACGCGCTTCTTTAGAAGGTACCCGTTCATTCGACTTTTACATACAAAAAAAATCTTTAAATCAATACACCCTGTCCTTATCTCCCTATGTATAAATCTTTAAAACTACACAACGGATTTTGATGCGGTTTGTTTTTCATAGATAGAGTGATTCAAGGGGAAGGTTTTAGTATATAATTTATTAGGTTTTAGACAAAGCGGGCGAAGCCGCGGACGGAGACCTAGTATCTAATAAGTGACGTGATTCTACGTTGTAGTCTACTTTATGCAGCTAATCTCTAAGTAGAGGCCTAAAAAATCACATGAACATGAACTATAATCATTTTATTAACGTACTACTAGTGTAATAAATACATATTAATATATAAGTATTATGCGTAAAATATATAGCTAGTTAATCTTAATATATATAAATCTCGTGTCACAATGTTTGTCCTCAATGGAGTCCTAAACCACTTAACCGATTATAATAAAATTCGCACACCATGTGTAGTTTGATCCAACTTGAGAGATAAGATAGGTTTTATCCCGGAAATCCTTCGGGAACGGGAACTATGCGGGTTTTTCTTTGAAAACGCGGGCGAAGCCGCGGGCGGAAAGCTAGTATACTTATAAAATATTCCAGATACGGGAACATTCGCGGCTCGCTTTTGAAATGATATTAAATAAATGGCAGATGCGGGTTCCTGTCTTTGTCTCTCTTAATGGGCCAGTTGAGTTGATTAGTTGCGAAATATGTACCCGTATTTTTGTTCTTGACAAGTTTCTTTTATAGTTATGGTTTTTAAAATCAATTTTTATAGTTTTTCACATATTATTGTAATAAAAAGTAGAAACTATGCTTAATGTAAACTTTATTATTGGACACATCTTACCGAGAATTATAAATTCGTTTGCATTTATTTCACGGTGGTTCATTTACGATTCATACACTATACAATTTGCTAAGTTAGAAGAATATAAATATTATGTACTAATTACTTACTTTTCATTGTTATCAGCATACATATTTAGTATGAATATTTAGAAAAGTGAAAAATTTAATTTCCGTATTTATCACGTAAAGTAAAGGAAAATGCAATAAATAAAAACATCAGATAATTCATTACTTAACGCGTAATAGCGGCATTCCCTTTGTTGTGTGTTCGAGGAAAAATAAAAATAGCCAAGTTCTTACAAAAGAGATATTTTCCCCGCGCGTGTCATCAGCCATACCCAACAAACCTTTTTCGGTAAATCTATATATATATATACCTATCTATACTAATATTATAAAGCTGAAGAGTTTGTTTGTTTGTTTGAACGCGCTAATCTTGGGAACTACTTGTTCGATTTAAAAAATTATTTCGGTGTTAGATGGCCCATCTATCGAGAAAGGCTATAGGCTATGTATCATCATGCTAAGACCAACAGGAGCGGAGCAATGCGGGTAAAACCGCGGGAAACAGCTAGTTGAGTTGAGTATAAATTTCCACCCTAACGTTAAGATTTGTTTCCACCTGACAGTGAAAAAACTCAGATTGGTGAAAGTTTGAATTAATCATCAGAGTTCCCATGGTCCCCCATGGGGTCACAAATCAAAAGTTGTGTGTGACAAGAGATAGCTGGCGAGCGCGGGCCGGTTGTATGGAATAAGTATAGAGCGTTTAGCGATTTTCTATCGTCGAAATTATTACAAGTGACTTATTATTTACGTTTATTAATCATTAATCTTAAACATGATCACGAAGGAAAGTCTTGAAAAGTTACACTACTAATAATTTTTGGAAGTAGTACCAATATGTTTTGATACTGAAGTTGTAAATTGGTCAATAGATCATCAATCGTTACATAACTCATATACATTGAATAAATAAAAAATGTGTGCGTGTACTAGTGTACACACGTAAGAAGTGAAACTTCTTTATGACCTTGTTTTTCAAAAAATAATTTATATGCAACTTTATAGAAATACGTCGAATCACACGTGGTAGGGATAAGAAAAACATAGCGCGTAACGGAAAAATGTCACGCGTAACGAAAAAATGTTACACTAAATTTTTTCCAACCCCGATAAAGAAGTTTCACTTCAATTACATAACTCATCATTATTGCATTAAATCAATCGTATGGTAAGAGAAATTATTAAGATATCAACTCGTCATCTGGTAACAAACGTTTTCTTACACGTTTTCTTTTTCATTACAAGGTACTCGACACTCGTAATATATATTTATCCTTTAGAAATTAAAGACTTTTTAACGGATTTTAAAATCTTTAATCTTTAATTTCTAAATGTATAATACTCGCGTAAAATCAAACACTAGAAAATACTATATTTATCCTTTTAATACATTGATATTTTAAATCGCTACTCGCTCTTGATTTGCGGAATTGTTTAGGGAATATAATAGTTTTCTTCTCGATCATATTCGGTATTAACTTGAAAATTGAAAACAATACTTTATATTAAACTTTTGAGATTATTGCATTGTATTTAAAATGATTACATATATTACATTTATTTATTTATTTTTATTTATTAATTTAATATACCACACCAAGTAAAATATTTACAATTAAACACAACGGATTGTTATGGTAACTAGGTACATTTTATTATTTATTAAATAACGTGCACTAGGGTATAATATGAATGATGAGGAGCAAGAAAAATATGAAATTATTAAAATTTGTTGGTTTTTGTTCAAATTCTTGAGGAAATTAGAATTACAATTTTTGAAAGAACCAGCAAGTTCAACGACATGTGACATCAACTTCGTTCGATGGTCTAAGAAGTTTGTTTTGTTAAAACAAAACGAGCTTATAAAGATGAATTTGAAATTATATTTCATCCTGTTAAATAGAAAGGCAAACCGCAAAAGCCAAGATGATTATTTTAAATTTAACGTGTATTTTTGTCCAAATATTTAATCGCTATTAGTGTTAATTGCCACCAATATGAAGCTATAGAAAATCAAACCTTGCTCCAACTTTACTGTACCTTTGAATCTGATTATCGTTGCTACGCATGAATACATTTCCCCAATGTAACAATTTGCCTAATGATTTGAAAATGTACTGATAACTTTAACTGATATACTGCGTAATATAAACATAGAATAATCGACTTAATGCTCAAAGCATTAAGGTGTATTTTCATTTGCTAAGCTCAATTTTAATCACCATTGAATTGGTTTTATAGATGACAATTGGGTATCAAAGGATAGAGATATTAATAAAATTTCTTTTTAAACTCTTTATTATGCTGCCAACATAACAAAAATAGGTACAATAAAACTTAAACTAGTACAGACAACACAGAGGGCGGCCTTATTACTAACAAGTAATCTCTTCCAGACAACCAACAGATTGTGTGAAAAACAATTTTACAGCAACGTTTGTTTACTCAAGAAATTATATTTTCTTACAGGTAAATATTCTTTTCCATTAGAACAGGTAAACAAAAATTCGACTCAAAAACATTCCATTTACGGTTCGTTACATCGATTTTTTTTTTGTTTAAAGGCAAAAACCTCTTGAATGTAGTTGACCCCACCAAGGCCGGTACCATTCTGTGTGGTGCGTTGAACTGTGCAAATAATGGGGTAATTAATATGGGCTGGTATACGACCGGGTCAATGAACCACGGTAATGACATTTGCGGAAAATTTAGTATGTTTTTCGCGTCAATGTCTCCGGTCTTGTTTAATTTTATGGGTTGGCTAATTTTTGCTTGAGTGAGGAAATTACTTCGTTATATAGTTTTCTAGCATCGGAAAAATATAGCTAGAAAGTTGTGCAATTTTTTTATGGGGAATAAATAAATAAATAAAAAATACAATTGATAATTCGAAACTAAAACATATTTTTTTTATCTTTTGGGACATTACTGAATATTAGCAAAGAACACAAATTGCAGAATATTAGAGAAGACTAAATTATAAAATGTAATTTAATAAGTAACGTACAAATATTTGTATTTATCACCTTATATTTTGAAAAAAGGTGATTTACAAATTAATGGATGTATACTCTATAAATATGTTAACATAATTAACATAACTAAATTAGGTTGGACAAACAGAGAAAATAATATTCTTCATTCTTATTCGTCCTATCCTCCTATTAAAAATGCGAAATTTGTGAGAATGTATGTGTGGGTGAGTACCTATGTTTATTACTCTTTCACGCAAATATCTACTGAACCGATTATAATGAAATTTAGCACACATGTAGAGGGTAAATTGGATTACACATAGGATAAGTTTTATCCCGGAAATCCCACGGGAACAGGAACTAACTTAAAAGGTAACTTAATTTTGAAATCGCGGGTGAAGCCGCGGGCGGAAAGCTAGTAATTTATAATGCCATAGTGTGTGTGAAGTCCTATGTCCCCGTAGTGGGGTAAGGGGCAGATGCATTATGCATACATCTGTTTCACTGATCAATAATGCCATAGTATATGGTCTATATTATGTCAATCTTACTTATCCATCATATAAGCATATATAGGTCTACCAGAATCTGATGGCATATTTATATTTAAGAAATAAAAGATTTTCATGTGGCAACTTATTTGACAACTATCAAATTGGTTGTCAAATTATTTGTCTTTTTTGCAGTTGATAAATATTTTTTAGGATTTTGTCTAAAAAATCTTCGAAAATGTCGAAAAAGCCGCTGTGATCACACGCAAGAGGTGTTGTTTATAATGTGTATAGAAAATTATTTGATGAAGAAGGGTCAAACACATCACAATTTTCAATTTAGAAGATTTTATTGGTAAATTGGACTTCCCCGCTTTGATACTTTCAATTAAAAAATATTATAATATGTAGGTAACTATAATATTGTTAGTTGATTGGAATATAATTTTATGAAAACTTATTACAGGAGTTTCCAATACGGCTATTCGTCAAGTCCAAGCTGTACAAGTCAATTTAATAATGCGTTTCTGTTAATACTTACGAAAATAAACATAGTTTTATTTTATTGTTATTTTATTTTATAAAAAATTATAAGCATTCTAGTTTTCTACCGATTCAGCATCGATATTTTCACATGGCATAATGATAATGAACATACAATTATGTAAATATGTAAATAATACTATGTATTACCTGTATAAAAGTAATATGTATATTATACATGTAAGTATGTACCTACATAATATTAGGTGGATATCTCATTATTAAGTACAGTATTGTCCACTTATGTAATGTGACTAATGATATTGAGAACAAACTAAAAAATAAGCAGTATCAAGATCGTTCAGTCCATTTTCCCTAGGGTTGCACACTCAAAATTTTGATTTCCCTAATTGCCATCAGATTCTGGTTTACCTATAACACATGACTTAACCAAAGTTACAAAACGGGTTTCTGCTATTTTAAGTTAAACATGTTTGACGTGCATGTCATAATATACCTACCATATTTATTATTTAAGAATTAAGTACGTGTCATTAAACTTGCTTTAAAGTTAATTGTAAAATAAAAAATATCATACCATAAACGGTGTGATATTTTACGTAAAATTAGATGTAAAAAATTACTTTAAAATACTAAAAACAAGTTCTCACCGAGAAAGAAAACACACAATGTCCATTTAGAAATGTCACGCATTTTGTTTAAAATAATAATTATTAATCCTGTCATTTTCGAACTATATGCTTTATGTCAAACGTAAGAAATATCTAGAATCTTACTAGAATATGTCAAGACTAATATTATGAGCCTGTATCATCACTACATATTATAAAACAAAGTCGCTTTCTCTGTCCCTATGTCCCTATGTATGCTTAAATTTTTTAAACGTTGCGTAGATTTTGATTCAGATTTTAATAGATATGCTAATAACTTACATAATAACTTAAACATCATCCTAGGATTTTTCCTTTTACCTTTGGTTTGATATTTTTATTATTGTAGAGTCACCTAACCTGCGTGTAATTGCCAAGTTTCCTTATAAAATAGGAAGTGCAAATTAATGGTTTATAATATGATTTGATTTATTAAAAACGAGTTTTAAAGTGACCATAGTAATAAAATATAGAACGGGAAAAAATATAACAAGCGGAAGTCACATATTTCTTGTATCTAATATCTTTTCTAGCTATAAAATATATTTAACTAGCTGTGCCTCTCGGTTTGACCTGCGTGGCTCCGCTCCTGTTGATATTAGCGTGATGATAACTAATAGCCTTCCGCGATAAATGGGCTATCTAACATTGAAAGAATTTTTCAAATCGGATCAGTAGTTCCTGAGATTAGCGCGTTCAAATAAACAAACGAACAAACTCTTCAGCTTTATAATATTAGTATAGATTTATAATTTTCATTGCTCTGTCTCAATGTGTGATTTTATTTATGTAGTTTAACGTGTCGTGGTTTAAGGGAATCCTAATTTGTGGTACAGATGTTTGCTAATTAGTATTTTATTTTACCAAAATAATTTTTTTTGTAATTTCGGGTTAACATTTTAATTCCTTTTGCACATGAGGGCGTTAGTTTGCTATACACAGTAAAATATACCTAATATAGTAAATCTAAATACAAAATGGCGCCAACATGCATAGTTTTTTAGACCTAGCCCTATTGTTCTTATTTACAAGAATCAGTTACACGTAAAACTGCACTCTAAGCACACCGTGAATTTAACAATTGAAATAAAAATAAGTGAAAAGAGCAAGTTAATTCTAAGTAGTTAAGCAGCTAAGCGTTGGACGTACTTAAGGTGGCGTGCCAAGACGCTAAGTGCAGTAGTGAACTTAAAATACATTCCATTTATTGTTTTAACTTTTAACCTTTAGGGTCACTTCACTTCGATGTATGCACTTAAAGTTAGTCTAGCTCTTGCTGCATCTGTACTATATTACTTGTTCGTGGAAAATAATAAATGTAAGAGATATTTTATCGTATCATATATAACTAGCTGCGCTCCGCGGTTTCACCCGCGTGGCTCCGC
Organism: Colias croceus; assembly: GCF_905220415.1. Lineage (NCBI taxonomy): Eukaryota > Metazoa > Arthropoda > Insecta > Lepidoptera > Pieridae > Colias > Colias croceus. The sequence continues at coordinate 7,103,772 of NC_059557.1, read as the reverse complement.
TCATGTTGGTCTTAGCGTGATGATATATAGCCTATAACCTTCCTCGATACATGGGCTATCTAACACTGAAAGAATTTTTCTCGGACCAGTAGTTACTGAGATTAGCGCGTTCAAACAAACAAAATCTTCAGCTTTTTAATATTTGTATAGATATATAAAATATGTATATATGTTTTCAAGTCTATTATTGCCTAATATTGTAAGTACAGTACTGCCCGTTTTTCAAGAGCTTACTCGACATATTTACAAAGTTGTTACAATTAAAAATTATATGTTTAAAATATGTACCTCATTCGGTAATAATTTTATCCGTTATAAGGGCTATTTTCGACTATTATAAAGCTAACATCTATACATATAATAAATCTGTAGAAAGGTCAATTCTGTACATTGAAAATATTGAAAAAATAACTAGCAGGGGGTGTTACTGGATCGATACCAAACCCAAATATGTGATTAAAAAAATTTTTGTCTGTCTGTCTGTCTGTCTGCCTGTCTGTCTGTCTGTATGTGAAGACATCACGTGAAAACTACCGGTTCGATTTCGATGAAACTTGGTATAATTACACCTTATTATCCTGGGCGTAAAATAGGATACTTTTTATCCTGGAAAAATACGTAGAAAAAAAATTAATCTCAATTTTTCAGTTATCCATAGACGTTGTTCTGTAGTAGGTACCGCGAACACACGTTGCGTATTATTATAGACCTAGCCGTATTTGGGTCCAATAGATATTTATAAGATGTCATTGTCCGAGTTACTCAAAATGGAAAAATAAACCATCCACGCAAAGACCGACATCCGCGCGGACGGAGTCGCGGGCGGAAGCTAGTATGTTAATTTTATTCTAAAATACATTTAATAACATTTGACGGAGTAGTGTACAAGTTAAATATAGCTGCTTTTATCTTAAAAATCGCACTAACTTTTTGTAATTGCTTATATCATACAATTTTCCTCAACCAAACGAAATACTGGAACCATAACATTTTTTACCGTCTAATCGACGTGCAGACCTTGTATTTGGCCTTGTACAGAGTAACGATCGCAATTTTTTGTTACATTTTTTATAGTCGGTTAAGCGTGTTTACTTAATAGATAAAAGATACGCTAACGATTGCCGCAAAAACTAATAACAATGAACTCAAATGTATTGTGAGATTTTATATCGATAGATTACAATTATTATAGAGAGATAATTTAATAATCTTAAGTGTTAGATACGGTTTAAGTGTAATGTGAGATTGCAAAGATAGGTTCGTATTAGTTAAATTTGTATAATACTAGTGGTCCGCCCCGGCTTCGCCCATGGTACATATTTCGCAATAAAAGGTAGCCTATGTCCTTTCTCGGGTTTCAAAATATATCCATACTAAATTTCATGCAACTTGGTTCAGTAGTTTAGGCGTGATTGAGTAACAGACAGACAGAGTTACTTTCGCATTAGTATGGATAATTCGGTTTTATGATTACTTCATGAGAAAAAAATCACACGTATTTAGAAAAATCCATAGAAAATAAAAATCTATGTTGATACATAATATTGTTATGTCCTCGTATTGATGATAATATAATTTATGTTGAATAAAATGAAGTTTGATTTTGACAATATGTGCGGTTTGATTCAAACACAATATAGCTTTTTTATAATAGAAGTCTTAACTCTGCTCAAACCTTGGTTAGGGAGCCAGGTGAAAATTTGGTTAATTATTTCCTCTCAAGAGATAATTCGTCAGACGCATCAGAGTATAGTATTATAAAGCCTCGTGAACGTCAGCTGGCGCTCGGTTGGGGGGGTGAGCGGTTGTAGCCTCCCACGCACGTAGGAAAAAAAAATACATTCATTCATTTCCTCTCAGCTAAAAATTTGTCAAATTGTAGCTAACCCAATATCTCAACGAAAAAAAATAATCAGCTGGTTACAACATGGTGTATTATACGTCAGCTGGTGTCTCGAACATGAAAAAAATAAAATTATTTTCCGTGATTTCCTCTCAAACAAAAATTTACCTGATGATAGCTTATATGTAACTGTGGATATATATATAGGTCAGCTGGCTGTATCTTGGTGGAAAAACCGTCAGCTGATACTTTGAAAGTTATTACTTAGGAGTTAGACAGAAGCATCTATTGCCAATTTATATGCATCAACTGACTAGGTTTTCCTCGAATTATTGCTAGCTGATTTTTTTTATTTATCGCATCAGTATATTAACAATCAGCTCACAAATTTTCATCTGAGATGAAATGACGTATCTTTAAATATTATCGTTATTTTTAAAAATTCAAGCAACACACGCTAGCATAATATAGACAGTAATAAGGTACTTGGAGGTGGTTAGTTGTGCGCATGATCGGGGTACTACGTACATTCAGCCACTTCGGTAAACATGTTTTTACAAATATTATAAACTGCATTTAAAAATAACTATCATATCATCAAATTCACATAACTACCTAAAAGTGTAATAAATATGAAATAACCCACTAAAAACATTAGTTAACTATAATTATTAAAAAAATAATAGTATAATATATAATTAATAAAGTTATTACTTATCTTTTACGGGGACTTATGTTGATGGAATTCCACGTATCTCGATGATTTTGTTAATGTCTCACTATATTCGAGACACCAGCTGACGTATAATACACCATGCTGTAACCAGCTGATTATTATTTTTCGTTGAGATAATGGGTTAGCTACAATTTGACAAATTTTTAGCTGAGAGGAAATGAATGAATATACTTTTTTTTCTTACGTGCGTGGGAGGCTACAACCGCTCACCCCCCCAACCGAGCTCCAGCTGACGTTCACGAGGCTTCATAATACTATACTTTGATGCATTTTACTAATTACCGCTTGAGAGGAACTTGGTCATAAAATCTGCTTCTGGCTCCCGGACCATACGGTCATAATGTAACAATGCCTTTCGAAATTATGGTTTAATAGGTAATCCTATCCTATCCTACTAGTAATTTATATTATATTATAAATGCGAAAGTTTGTGACGTTTGATGTGTATGTGTATGTTTGTTACTCTTTCACGCAAATACTACTGATACGATTACAATGAAATTAAGCACACATATAGAGGGTAACTTGGATTAACACATAGGATGGGTTTTGTCCCGGAAATCGCACGGGAGTGGGAAATATGCGGGTTTTTCATTGAAAACGCGGGCGAAGCCGCGGGTGGAAAGCTCGTATATCATAATGTATAGTTTCCTAAAGCTCTCTGTCAGAATAATTACATAATCAATATTGTATGAAATTAATATATTATGTAGAACTCACTGAAACGTGAATAGATTAATTAATTATTTCATTAATGAGCTGCTAAACAATATTTACACTCATAAATTTATTATAAGCTGGTATGGTATGGTAATTTTCGCAGAACTGTATATGAGAAGAATAATTAAATTGTTTAATTTATAACTAATATTTTAAGTTACAACGTACATTTAATTTAATCCTTCCTACTAATATTATAAATGCGTGTATGTGTATGTATGTTTGTTACTCTTTCACGCAAATGCTACAGAACCAATTACAATGAAATTTAGTACACATATAGAGGGTAACTTGGATTAACACATAGAATAGGTTTTATCCCGGAAATCCCATGGGAACGGGAAACGTTTTCTTTGAAAACGCGGGCGAAGCCTCGGGTGGAAAGCTAGTTAAAATATAAATACGCATTTTAATTTATGCATCTAATTAGATTTAGCAATATTTTGAAATAATAAAAAAGCAACAACACAAGGAGCAAAACAAAGTTCTTAAATATCAATTAACATAGTAATAAATTGTTGAAATGTATACGAAGTATCATCGACTCGCACAATAAAATATATTCACATGAGCATCAAAACAAGTTTCCTATTAATAAAAGTAAAGACACAGATGATTTATGAGCCTTATCCCAATAAAATAAGATAGCTAATACAACGTCAACATTATGTCAATCTTATAATTAGATTAAATTGTAGTTAGCAAATGTGTTGCCGCAGCCCTACAGTACTTATTACGCAAATGTGAACCTTATTGCGTTGTATTAAAGTGCACGAGGATTGTTAAATAGGGTTGTCGCTAAGTTTGTTCTGTTTGAAGTAGTCGGATGGCATATGGCGGTGTGAAGTAGGTTATGAAAGTGAAAGCTTGTGTAATACGAGGACTAGTCCAGCTGGTTATGACGTCACAGTACTGCTATTTCCGTAAGTGCGATAATGTGACTTAATGTTATTGGTAACTAATAGTAATCATAATTCAATGTTTAACGGTTTGTAATAGTTATGTATCTGTCTGTGGCTACTTACTGTGACGTAGAGTCGTAATGACTTGACTGTTTATAGTAATACATGCTAAAGTATCTATTAAATTACTGTAATAATAATAATGTATTAGAGTAATGTTAAACAGACCTTATAGACACTACGAGAGTGCTCTACGAACTATTATTATTACAGATAAAAATCAAAATATCACGTGTCAAGACAGTAACAATATTTAGAAAATGCAACAGCTTTTTAACATGCGAGCAACAAAGACGTTAGTAAAGTATTATATTCTTTATAAGGAGAATACATTAATTATAACAAGAATATAAACTTATTACGATTTATATAACAACTAGCTTTTCACCCGCAGCTTCGCTCGCGTAGTCAAAAGAAAACCCGCATAGTTCCCGTTCCCGTGGGATTTTTGGGATAAAAGCTATCCTAAGTTACCCTATAATAAGTGTGTACCAAATTAAATGAAAATTGGTTCAGCAGTTTTTGAATAAAGGAGTAACAAACAAACAAACATACAAACTTTCACAAATAAAATATAAGAAGGATTAATTCCAGCATGTCCAGAAACACGAAAACTCTCACTGTGCGCTAATCTACTTCGCTGACATGTCTCCCCAGTGATCACACGTCACGTTTGCGAACTCAACTCGAATTAATTTCCGCATAGAACCTACCATGGTACAGTGTTACTCACAATGTGAAAAAAATGTGTGCGTGTACGTGTACACACTTATGAAGTGAAAAATATACTTATTTTTCAAAAAATAATTTACTATATGCAACTTTACAGAAATACGACGAATCACGCGTGGTAGGGATAAAAAAAAGATGGCGCGTAACGGAAAAATGTCACGCGTAACGAAAAAATGTTACACTAAATTTTTTTCCAAACTCGATAAAGAAGTTTCACTTCAAAAAGACGAGAAAAATGAAAAAGATGATTAACGCTACAACGTGTCTGCGATGGACCGTACAGGAGCCGGGAAACGATTGTAATTATTAACAACATTAACAACTTATTCTATATAGTCTATAGTAGTATTTAAAACCGGCCAAGTGCGAGTCGGAACTTGCGCATCGAGGGCTCCGAACAAACGTACTTTTTATTTTGTTGTAAAATTTTAATGTATGCTTTTAGAAATTTCTCTTTATCTGTGCAATATTACCTTGCTTCGTACCAAATTTTAAGACTTCGCGTGAAGTACCCTGAAGGTTTTGCTTCCCTTGCGTATGTGGTAGTGAAAATTTTCAACATAAACGGCTGTAGTTTTAGGTTTATGCGCACGTAAGTCGACGCTTACTCGATTTCGAATGCAATGAACGCAAGATTCGATTACGAACTCATGGTAAGGGTAACACCAACAGCGAACATTAGTGGCCATGAAGTTAGAATTGGAGTCGCCTACAGAACTCGGGGTTTCCGGTTAGGAAATTGTCTTGTGCAAGTGTGCTTTGATCAATTAACCTGTTTGACTTTGTTTTGTGAACGTATTGGGAACTAAGTGCACAATCTGTGAATGTTTAGAGATAATTGTGAAATTAAATTAACTTTGAAATACATTGTTCTTTTGTATATTATGATTTTCCATGGATACTGATTTCCGAATCGGTGGTAAATTGTTAAAAATATGTGATGATAATTCAAAAGTGCTTCTATCTTCTATGTTTGAGTTTGCATATTATATTAACGATTGTCTTCTTTGTATGTATGCATGTATGTTGATCTATTTATTTTGCAGTTGGTTGTTAATATGTGAACATATAGGGTGAAATCTAAAAAAATAAGTTTTTATTAGGTATCTAAAATAACTTACCATTTAATATAATTTTTATATCAATAATTAAAATTATTACCTACCTATATATTTTGATCATATTATAGTGACGATTTGGTACATCTTATTTCAAACTCAAACTAGAACATTTATTTATTCAATTAGACTTCTTCTAGAAGCACTTTTGAAACGTCATTACATTTTTTTAACATTTACCACCGATTCGGAAAGCAGTATCTATGGAAGAAAAGACATTCGGCAAGAAACTCCATAGTTGCTCTTTTAAATCATGTCAGTTTTACAGTTAAATTTTTACAAAATACATATGAAACATCATAATTTTATAATAATATTGCCAAAGAACTGTCCTGTGGTATTTAAAAGATCATTCTTAATTAACTATACATAGAAAACACAAAACAAAAACCCTTTACTAACTAACAGGCAAATAATATATTCATACACACGAACCAAATCTACACAATATCTTATATTTTTTGTACTACATATTTGACAACTCTTCGAGAATCATACGCCTTATGTAAACGGTATGTGATTTACATACAAACATACATAGAGTAATCGAAATTTATCGAGCCTAGGCACAGTAAATAAACATATTAACCTTAAGTGGATGTGCGGATGTTGGATTTACGTCGCCTTAAGGGATGAGCGACGAGCGAATCTGAAATTATTGGTAAAAAAGACACAAAAATTAAGAATGAAACTGGGTTTTAAATTTTTATTCTATATGCATTGTTATAATAAATCATAAAGCGTTAAGCATAAAAAATAACATGACGGAGATATATTTTTTAATTTTAATTTTTAACTTTTAAATAAATTCTGTTTAGTATAGTAGGTAGGTAGTATAGTATAGTTTATATTATTTTTCGTAGTGTGTTAATAGCCCTATAGATGTAAAAAGTTTTGAATGCATGAAAATTCTTTATTGCGTAAAAAATACGTAAAATAAACAAAATACTTAACATAAAATTGCAAAAATCGGTCTTACCGCTAGGCAGCGATTTCTACTATTCAATGTGTGAGGAATTACTATGAAGTTTTTGACACGACGATTTATTGAATGAACTTACGTGATAACTTATCAAACCGCGACCGCCTCTCCCTCGAGCCCCCCAAATTCACAAGCCGCGCACGCTTCCTGAATCTTTAATTTTATTGAATCCCATCGATCCCACTTGTTCCCAGCCAGATGTTTGTCGATAGAAGTTATCTTGATTATTTTGCTAAGCGTTTGCGCTGACTGATTGCGAGTCGAGTTTATTACCTTTTAAATTACGTGTTCAGGTTTTATGTGGAACATCTCTGTTTATTTTGAAGCTCTATATTTGTTAACAAGTAGATTGTAGAATTATGTTAAAAAGAAAATGGTTTTCTGGACTGGGTACTTAAAGAACTGGGTACTATAAGTTTGATTTGTAGTTTTTTAAGATTTACATGTTTGGAAATAGGTAGGTAAGTATAGCCTTTGTTCCTTACTAGCTGTTCCCCGCGGTTTCACCTGCAATGCTCCGCTCCTGTGGGTCTTAGCGTGATGATATATAGCCTATAGCCTTCCTCGATAAATGGGCTATCTAACAGCGAAATAATTTATTTTTCAAATTGGACCAGTAGTTCCCGAGATTAGCGCGTTCAAACAAGCAAACAAACAAACTCTTCAACTTTATAATATTCGTATAGATGAGTAGTATTGTTTTGTGTATTAGGAAAGAAAATGTAAAATTCACTCAATTATGGAATATCAATAGAAAGCAACTGATCGGAAGATATCATAGAATACTAGCTGAAACTTAAATATCTATTTCATTTATATGATGCTTTTGCATGAAAGAATAATAATAGGATAAAATTCTACACTTTGTCAATTATACGCAAATACATTTCATAGACTAAGTTCAGAACAGAACGAACGGAAATGAATGAAGTTGGTCTCGTCTCTGTGAAACTGCCGGTGACTAATTACTATGTGTAATATTAAAGACGCTTCTTATAGGCAAAATAAATGTTTTGGTTTAACTTTGGCATGTTTATTATCAAGTACTAGCTTACCGCCCGCGGCTTCGCCCTCTTTGTCTAAAACCTAATAAATTATATAGGTACTAAAACCTTCCTCTTGAATTACTCTATCTATTAAAAAAAACGCATCAAAATCCGTTGCGTAGTTTTAAAGATTTAAGCATACAAAAGGGATATAGGGACAGAGAAAGAAACTTTGTTTTATACTATGTAGTGATTAAATGAAACTAAGTCTAGTTACGTAGTAATTAAAAATGGCCGAAATAAATGCAACAATATAAAAATTATGTTAATTTTTTGGTTTTCGAGGAGTGGAGTTGTAAAAAATTGTAAAGTGACCTTTTTTAGCATAATATCTACACTTTAAACTTGTTTTTAAAATAAACCGTGTAAATTTATATTGGTCAATAGTGTTAAATGTTACCACTACTAAATTGTACCCTTTAAAACATTTTTATTTACACATTTTGAGTGAAAAATACACACCCTAATAATAATAAAAGCAACTCAACTAGGGCTTTATAATCACACAGAGTTGTTAACCGCATTTACATTCATAATTGAAAAAATAAAACATTTAAATGAATAAAATATACCAAACGTAAATGTTGAGCTACAGTAATATAAAATCAAACTACATTACAAAGTACACAGCTTCAAACAATTGTTCTCGTTATAAAATACAACATTATTTGAATTATAACGAAGTTAGTAGGTTAAAAGTTTTAATAAAAGCATAAAGTGTCTTCGGGGAAAATGTCCCGTTTAAATATTAGAGCTGCACTCGTAGCATAAAGGAATTTTCTAGCGCTTGCATCGCTGAAAATATTGAAGCGTCTACCGCGCCAGTATAAGCGGCAGCGGACGCGTAAGCGGAAGCGATTTAGATACTAGAGTGCACATTTTTAAAGCGCTGTATATCTTACTTTGTGAGTTTATATTTTGATACGGTGTTCGAAATAATTTAGTTTGTATGAATAATTTCGTTTTATGGCATAATTAGCTGGAGAATATTAGTTTTTAATGTTGTGTGGTGGATGCTTTTATGTTTTAAGTTTTCCGTTTTTAATGCTCGCATTTCTTAGTAAGTAGAGAACGGTTTTACTTGGCTTGAAATGAAAACTTCTAAGTTAGAACATTGTTAAATATTATAGTATGAATTTCCAAAAAAAGGGACTACGCAACAATTTTGCATTTGTCTGATTAATGAATTAAATATATTGGTATTGATTTTTCCCATAAAAAGTATAGATAGTAGATACTGTTTGGGTATAGGTACTGGTGTATGACAATATTATCAAAATATCATGGCAACAAATGAAACAATTACAATGAAACTTGTAACAAGATATAAAAGCTGAAACAATGTCCTCAGAAAACAATTAAACGCTTCAGACACTTAAGATGCAGCTTATTGCAACTTAACTGATAACATTAAGGAATATTGTTTTTCAAGCAATTTCGGCGCTGCAAGGAAATGTTTAATGGTTCAGGCTCTTGGTGGGAAGCAATATTCTTTGAAACGGTTTAATAATACTTGCTACGTGGTTTATAGCGTCATCTAGTTGTTGGTTCCGTATTATTTTAATTTGAGATACTATAAGTTTATATTAAACGTTTTAGAATTTAGTTTAATTCATTATTATTAGCAGTATGGTTTGTTACATATTATTATTTTCAATTTATCTGCGCATTATTAACATCACCACTGCTCGAACGGTGAAGGAAAACATCGTGAGGAAACCGACATGTCGAGTAATCAAAAAGTTCTACGACATGTGATATCTGCCAACCCATACTTGACCGCTCATAGAGCCCTTGTTCCAGCAGTAGGAATGTATATGAGTTGATGATGTTGGTTGAACTTGGGTTACTTTATCGACTTTTACCTGCGTTCCAATGCACGTATTGCTAGGAAACATTACTTTTGACAAAACTTAAAGTTGACAAAACTTGACAAAACTTAAAAAACAACCGACTTCAAACTTGCACTTGCAAAAATGCCCATAAAATAAAAACTACTGGGCCTATCCGAATAAAATTTTTATGGGACCAATTCGACACCATCCCGCATCGAACAAAAAAAGAATGACGTAAATCGGTTCAGAAACCTCGGAGTAATCGGTGTACATAAATAAAAAAAAAACATACCGGCCGAATTGATAACCTCCTCCTTTTTTTGAAGTCGGTTAAAGAAACTCTGTAAATACGAAAACATCGACATTCGACATATTATTATCGCAAATCAACACATGATGGTAATACGTGGAGGCAATACCCTAAAATATACATTGACCCATAACATTGCATAAATATATTAACCTATGCGTATTATATTTGTGAATTTATATGTTGTGTTTAATTACTTTATATTTATGTCATATTAATTATTGGCTCTTATTTTAATCAAATAGTTTAAATCATAAAAGCGGTCAAACACACACATGAAAAAGTAATCTAGTTTAAAATAGAACTCATTGTTTAAGTATTCTTGTCATTGTAAAATAATCTCAACTATCTGCCACTTGTAAAGATAGCAACGGCTTTTGTGTTGCCGCCTTTTGATTTAATACATATTTGTTTGTTATCTAATTGGACTTGTTGAGTGTGTGGAGAGCTCTCGAATTGAGTGTGCCATTTATTTTTAGAGAAGTTATCGTTATGTTAGGTATAAGTTTTTGAAGTGAAACTTCTTTAGTAGAGAAATATTTCAAGGTCGCGTCTTGGCAATACCGACACGTCATGGAGTAAGGCTCGATTTTGGTATATTTGAATCTTGCCAAAGAAGTTTCACTTCTGACGCTGTTTTTATGGTCAATGATGTACGCATATGAAATATACAAGATAAGTGAATAGTAAAGCCTGAATAAGTTATTATTAAACACACTAAAGAAAGAAAAATGTATTTATTATCAATAATAATTAGGTAACAGAATTGAATATCAACTGAAATGGAATCAACCCAGCTTAATCCTGCAAGTAAAATGTTATAAACAGATTAATTTCAAGCAGATAGTTAATACAAATTAAGAAATCATATTATTTATTCCGTGCTGCATTAACTTTTCATATATTTAGCATATAAAAGACCAAATTAATCTCAGAGCTTAACAACGTACAGAAACTTTACAGTAATCGAGTTTACGACACTACAGCCATGCTGTATTCAATAGTGAAATATGGAACGCAACACTTATGTTTTAGAACACCGAAAATTCCAACAAAACCAGTGTCCAGTTGAGTCGCGGAAATTCCGTAATCAGTAACAAGTTGGAAGTTGGAACAAATGGACGGAGTTCCGAGAACATTGTTCCGTTATAATGGAACTTGGAAATTCCGCTGTAATTAAGCAGTGTGGAACACAAATAGAAGGTGTAGTTTGACACTTACAATAAGTGCATGTGATCGTGGACATTTTTGTAAGTTTGTTGTTTTCTGACGAATTTGGGAGTTATGTTTAATATTTATCTATATTATAATATATACATGTATGTCCATCATTTATTGATAAGATATATATTTTACTAGTAATGCCTTGCAGCTTTACCCGCATTTTTCATTGCTGCTTTTGTCGTAGCATGATGTTATTGTATAGTCGAAGACCTTCTTCGATAAATGGACTATCCAACACTGAAAGAATAATTCTATTCTAACAAGTAGTTTCAGACTTTAGCGTGTTCAAACTAAGAAACAAGAAATTATTCACCTTTATAATATTAATATAGATTAAATAAAGTAAATATATATAATGTGTTATTATTTCTATTATTCCTTTTCTACTTTTGATTACTATACATTACCCCTGTACGTTCTAATTGGTTCTAATAAGGGTACATCACTACATTATTACATTTACTACATAATCGAAGTGATATGTGCATGGAATAGATGTACAAAGCATTTCAATAATTGGATTGTAACTAGTGTACATAATAAGCATTTAATTAAACTAGAGACGTTTTGATTAACCGAACTGCCATTCGTTAATTAAAGGTCAATATTTAAAAAGAAATACGTATCTTTTATTTCATACTAGGTTTCCGCTAGCGGCTTCGCCCGCGATTTCAAAGAAAAACCCGCAAAATTCCCGTTGCTGTGGGATTTCCGGGATAAAAACTATCCTATGTGTAAATTCAAGTTACCCTCTATATGTGTGCTAAATTTCATTGTAATCGGTTCAATAATATTTGCGTGAAAGAGTAACAAACATACATACATCAAAATGTATTAGTGTTATCTTCTTCTATCTTATTCCTGTCAAAATATTTCGATCACCACATCACAAATGATATATGCTTGTTTAAACCACATAAAATTAATTAAACTACAGTCTAATGTGGTTGCACTATTAACCTATGCGTCGCCATACATTAATCTAGTAGGCCATGCGTTGTATGCATGATTTGTTTAACACCGCATATTTGCAATCAATGAATTATGCTAAGCGGTTAATGTTGAGCTGTTTAACAGTCTATCGTTATTTATCAAAATGTTCGTGTAATAAATGTTGTTGTGTATAGTTGGATATATTATTGTATTACGGCGTTTTATGTTAGGAATCACATCTCTCTTTATATGTTCTGTGTTAGGAATCATCTTTTAGTGCCATCGAAAATACTAGGTAATTCTAGGCTAGTCTGGACGTCGTCTTCCACTCTACTAGATCGACTCTTGCTCTTTAAGCCTACAAGTACTTAAAGTTAATTTTAAAGGTATATTCTATTAATAATTGAATTACATACTCTATATTTTAATACTTAGATTTATAGAAAACTGCGAAATAGATCAGCAATTTTTGAGTGAAATTGCAACAAATAAGTTTATAATATAGTATTTTTTTTAACAATAGTTATGCAGAAAACACTGATTCGTATTCATCAGATATGAAACCATAGATGTCTGTGTATAAAATACTTAACCCTCACTGAAAATCGGTGCTGCACGTTTTTTACGTCACAGATGTTCACCGAGTGATTTCCCCTTTTAATGGCATCATGCCTCACAGACTACACACTTCAATGTGTATTTTTAATGCCATATAAGTATTGTATATAAATTGTTTTCATTATGTACTTGTGAGGCTATGTGTCATTAAATAAACGTTTTCTTTCTTTCTTTCTTTCTTTCTTTCATTCTAATAGAAACAGTAATAAATAAGTGGATTAAACACCTATATAATTAAACCCTTAAAACCCTTAAATAACCAAAAAATATACGAACTTTATTGGAACATCAAAGCAGGATCAAGCGAGCTCCGAGTTTCATTCGAATTTGTTACATTTGTACAGAATAAACACCTTGTAAGCCAGCTTTTCTCTTTTTACGATCAAGTTTATTTCAGCATTGTCGTATGGATGTCAATATTGGAGTTCTAAAATATAGCTTTTATTACTAGCGGTCCGCCCCGGCTTCGCCCGTGGTACCTACTACGTGTTTAACATGTGTGTCTACATGTTTAAACTATCCTATCTCTCAAGTTGGATCGAACTGCACATGGTGTGCGAATTTTATTATAATCGGTTAAGTGGTTTAGGAGTCCATTGAGGACAAACATTGTGACACGAGATTTTTATATATTAAAGAAAGATTACGAGAAAAATTTTTAAAATTCACTATGTTACGTTAGAGCGCAGCTAACATTCTTTCTCTGCGCTATATTTTTTGTATTTTACTTTTTTTTAATACGAAGCTGTGTCCATTTTACATCTACTATTGCTTTCATGAAACAATATTGCATTTTCGTCGTTATAGATTTAATTAACTGTAATTCTGATGTGTTTAAACGTAGTAATTTATAATAGTAACTTTTACGAGTTTTTGTTTTGTACCAAGTAATTTATCCATACTAAATATTATAAATGCGAAAGTAACTGTCTGTCTGTTACTCAATCACGCCTTAACTACTGAATCACTTTGCATGAAGTTTGGTATAGAGATATTTTGATACCCGAGAAAGAATAGGCTACTTATCCCGGGACATAGGATAGGTTTTATCCCGGAAATCCCACGGGAACGGGAACTATGCGGGTTTTTCTTTGACTGCGCGGGCGAAGCCGTGGGTGGAAAGCTAGTATTGATAAATATCTCGTTTTTGAAGGCAAACTGTTACGATTAAATTGTAATAAGTAAACTTATTTAGAGTTTCCTTTATATAAAGTATTTCATCTAAGATCTATAATGTATTATAATCTATCTCTGAACCAAAATTCATACAGATATCATCTGCCGTTTTTTACGTGAAAGGGTAAGTAATATATTTCTATATATTGTAAATCTGTGTAGGATACACGTCACAATCTACACTACTACGTTACGGTGCTTCTACATCAAACGAACATAGAGCTAGAGCTAGCTGAGCATTCAAACTCAAACTCAAACATTTATTTATTCAATTTGACTTCTCTTTTAAAAAGAAGCACTTTTCAAACAGTCATTACATATTTTTAACATCTACCACTTTTTTTTAAATTTAGAACTACTTAATTCTTTAATATTACGAGGAATTATATTTTAAAAGCGTATACCTGGACCGATAAATGAATTTTTAACTTTATATAATCGGAAAAATGGCATTTCAATTCTATTTCGTGTAAACGAAAACACATATTCGGTGTTATTCAGTATTAGAACATAACAAGGAATCGTTTCGAACGCTCTACGCCTGTTTACACTAAAAGAACTAACTATGTCAATAGTAAGTTTAGAATGAGTATTCGCTCGTTTGTTATAAATGCACCGTACAAAGCCATACAACATATTGGCAGTTGGTACACTTGGAAGTTACCAAAACTCTCGATAAACAGGTCAGCAAGCGCATCTGCATCCAACATTATTTATCAAGCTACCCTCAGGTAGTTGCAACTAATTGTGGTTACCAACTCCGTGAAAGTTACGAGCTATTTGACAAGTATTGTAATTAGGAACAATGGCCATTTTGTCTCTAGTTTAGGAGACGTTGTTATAGTTTAAGAGGTCGTTATAAGTTTAGTAAACGATGCTACAGGATTGGCTGAGATCGCACAATTAATACTCTGTTATTTATCTATTGGAATTGCATTCTTGAAAATGAAAATATCTGTATTGAGCACAACAAAGCTTGATGTATATTTTGATACTTGAAACGGAAGTGAGCCTACGTGAAATTATATATAAAAGAATAATCCGTCCTATTTATATCGCTAAAATAAAAATACATTAAAAGCTTCTCAAATATATTTAAAATGTAGACTTCTACCTATGTTCATTTTTGTCGCCAGCAAAAAAAGTAAAAGTAATCTTTAACAGAAAAAAAAAACATTAGTAAAATCGCCCCATACTTTATAGTTCTAATGTGGAAATAAAAACGATCAAATAGCGTTATTCGATCAATAGGAAAAATAAAATCGTCGATTGTACGAATTCTGATCGGAAATTGGAACAAAAACCACACAGCAATATCGATTAAGTGGCGATAAAGTGGAATCAGACCATTCCGGCAACGTGAAGTCGCTGCAGGTAGCTAATGGGCCGGAATATAGCTTGGAACCGCGCCAACTTCACACCGCTTGTTGAATACAGAATGAGGTTTGTAAACGTACCTTTAGTTGCAGTTTTGAGACGTTTATAATGTTGCTAATTGATTAAGATAAATGCGACAGATGAAGGGAAGAAAAATACGAGCAAAATAGCAGCTGAAATTCTCAATAATATGTAAAACAATAAATTAGAAGAGAAACACACATATTTATTCTAAAAGTTTATTTATTTTAAATGCGGTAATAATAAATACTTACTATCTTTTACTATATTATTTTCCATTTTAAATCCAGGAAGAACTTCACAGCGATCTCGATCTTACCTGTAAATAAGAATATTTACTTCATAATTGCTTCACAAACATACACTAGTTTATTACAAAATATAACTGACATTTCTAACCAAATAGTAAACAGTATTGCCCTATTCGAAGAAGAAATAAAACATCCAATTTATTGACTTGAAGCTTCTATAACATTTCAAAATAACCAGAGAATAGACGGAATAGAGGCGGCGAATTAAATTAGGGTTTAAAACTAGAACTTAGATATCGGATAGCAGTAACGAAGCTAGCATTGGTCGGCTACGAGCGGAGTAAATTGAATGAGCGTGGCCACCGCTTTTAAAATGTTTTCTTGAATAACTGTTATTTTACACGTCTGCGATAATATTCTTTGATAGTCTTAAAGGTTACGTAGAAAATTGAACCGCTCTAGCTTTTATAAATGCTAAAATATGTTAGGGTCGAGAATGTGTGTTATTTTTGTTTTGCAAATTGTATTTGTTTCTTTCTAGAATTTCGTAGCAAGATAATGTTTATTAGGACGTGCGAAATTTATAGATTTAAATAAAATATAGTGCGTACCTACTAGTAAACCGCTCTGACTTCGCATGGATTGAACAATTTTATTGGTTTAACTCAATAAAAAAGATACAATTTAAGGTTTACGAAGTTACAGCCGAGACACATACATTTTGCTTATAGGTATAGTTAACTCACATAGACAAAATGCAATCTAACATACTTACATAATATACTTTCCTATATAACTTTCCTAATAAAGTACTACGGAAGAACACTAATACCTAATAAGCTTAAACATTAACATCATAGAGAAATAATCAATTCTATTAACCTTGTATATATCGGTAACATATCCCATCATAATCCAACCTAAATTGACATCGGGTCACGGAGGGCTTACCCAGTTAATGTTTCAATTAAGAGACGATCCGGGGTTATTGCTACGTTTTACATTATGCAATAGTTTATAATTGAAAATGGGTTCTTAGGTGAGAGAGCTTAAATCAGGGTTGGCAAGAAATGATTCAAGAAACCTTAATGATGAAATGTTTGGGAGTGATGTCTCACAAAGATTAAATAAAACTTATCTTGTAACCTGATGAAAATGTATGGAAACATTAATGGTATCTATAATTTCAATGTCCTATCCAGTCGTACTAATATTTTAAATGTGAAAGTTTGTGATGTGTTTTTCTTGAAAACGTGGACGCTATCTTATAAAAATAAGTAAATAATCATTCCAACCTTTTAAGACTTTCATCACTGAACATAAGCCTTCTCCATAGATTTAAAACGACCGATCAATCTATTTCGAACGGCTCTATCATAGCTCAATGGCACTTTAATCAAGTTATTATTCCATATTATGTATAAATATATAATAAAAAAGTGCGTGTTGTGTGTAGTGTTCTATTCAGAACACTAGATATATTAATAATGTAATGTTCTGAAATGCTGCTCCATAAGTAACAATAAAAATATTAACTCATAACGTACGGGTTTTGTGTAAAAACTAAAAGAACACCTGCATTAATTCAAACCACCGGTTAGTGAGGTTTGCAAACACTACGTGACTATTACCACTGCGTTAGTATTACCTATAAACCCTTCAACCTTTGCATAAGGCCGGTTGCAGAGCTTCACCGACCATCAGTGCGTACGTCAGTCGCGCTTGTCATAATATGTATGGAAATACGCGTGCGTATGGTCAGTCTAGCTATGAACGGTTTTGTGAATTTCCATACATATGACAAGCGCGACTGACGTACGCACTGATGGTCGGTGAAGCTCTGCAACCGGCTTAAGGGATGCACATTATTTTTTCCGTCATCCGTAGCAGTTTTTCATTCAACTAAAACTAATCCCAAACTAAGTTGCTTAGTTTGGGATTAGTTTTAGTAACTGTAACTATAGGAACAACTATCGCAGTTTTTAATTCTAACATTTCATACAACAAACTATGTTGTTTGTAACTAAGCAGAGCTTTAAAAAACTGTTGATGTTTTTATTTGGAAATACACAAGTATATACGTATGTATAAAAAACGAAAAAAAAAATTCATTAAACAATATTAACGCGCCTACGAAAGAAGGAAGAAAGAAGATGGTTACGTTTTTCGAGTGTATATGTATATCTATTTCTTTGGTACACCCTACAACCCAAACTGCTGGACGGATTTTGACTTATAAGGTATCGTTGCTAGAATTATAGTAATGTCATAGGACACTTAAATTAACAGTCGGGTTCTTTGTTTTTATAATAATAACAATTCTTGTTTACCTATAGCAGAAAACACACGAAAATCTAAATCAATTAAAACAAAATCAAAACACGAATTTCGATTAACCAGATCAACTAAAGTGCAAAGTAAAGTGAACGTATCGCTTCACAAAGACAACACTAATCCAAATCCAAAAGACAAAGAAAGTTAAAGATAAAAGATCCGAAGCTCCAATAACGAATACCGTCTCAACTTTTAATGGCCCAGGAAACTATTAACAAAGATAAAGTCTGGTAGACTTCGGATCAATCGTTTAAATGATGGAGCTTTTGTTTGTTTTTTATTGGTATTTTCATATAGCTAAAACTCAAACTCAAACATTTCATTATAATGACAGGAAGAAGAACAAGAAATGGTAAAACTAAGTTATGAAAACTAATATCTAGAAGAAGTCTTATTAAATAAATAAGTGTTTGATTTTGACTTTTTAATCTGTGCTATTTACCATTTCAGAACTATTCATAAAAATGGAAAATCCATTACCACAATAGACTATAAATATTCATTCACATCCTGGTATATTTAATAAATCCTCTCACAATGAAAAGTAATTAAAATTTTCAGATCGCGTCCATAATGTAATCGGTGTCCATTGTGCGTCGAATTGACGTGACGTGACGGCGTTCGATAAGTGTCCACTGTCCGATACCAACGCGGTAAAATAGTGTTAATAAATGCTATCCATTTGAGGATTTACAGATAAGTAAAAGTTAATTATTTTTATAAATCGTATTTCGTATTTAATAACGCTTTTTTTTTCATAAAACTAATGATATTTTGTTCAATTATTGAAAAGTAAATGTATACATACACTATATTTATAGATACAATACATTTTATTTTCACCACGATATCTATACTAATATTATAAAGAGGAAAGGTTTGTATGTATGTATGAATGGTTTTCACGCATCAACTACTGAACCGATTATGAAATTTAGCACACATATAGAGGGTAACTTGGATTAACACGGATCAACAGGATACTTTTTATCCCGGAAATCCCACGGGAATGGGAACTATGCGGGTTTTCCTTTGAAAACGCGGGCGAAGCCACAGGCGGAAATCTAGTTTATTATAAAACTCGTGTAAACCTAATCACAAGGAAAAACAAATGTAACCAAAACCGTGACTATCTTTACATCGAATCATGAAGGTACACAATATTCATCGGTTACAGTCGGGAGGTTACCATCACTACATAGTATCAAAGTCGCTTTCTCTGTCCCTTTGTATGCTTAAATCTTTAAAACTACGCAACGGATTTTGATGCGGTTTTTTTTTAGTAGATAGAGTGATTCAAGAGGAAGGTTTTAGTATATAATTTATTAGGTTTTAGACAAAGCGGGCGAAGCCGCGGGCGGTTAGCTAGTGTCTTATATATTATAATAATAATACTGCTTCATTTTCAGTGTGGGAAGTGACGCTGCTTTCAGACATTATGGTTCTTTCTCGTGAAGAACTTACTATAGAAATGTTCCTATGAAGTAAGGTCTTACGGTGCATTTACATCAAACGAACATAGAGCTAGAGCAAAAGCATTATTTCCTGATAATTTAGTGTAAACGATAACTCGTATTCAGTGTTGTTCAGTATAAGAACATTGCAAATGATCTTTTCAAACGCACTGAGACGAACGAAAGAATTGTTAACGAAAACAACGAACGAACGAAAGAATACTTACTTGTTTGCACTAAAAAAATTGACAAAGTGGGGTTAGAATGTGCATTCGCTCGTTTGATGTAAATGCACCTTTAGACAGACATCATGGGTACGGGCGCTGGTCAGTAAATATCCTTATAAATGTAAATGACACGACTCTCTAGATGTTTCTCGAAGGTTCCAGTAAGGACGCTTAGGAATCACCCTAAAATAACATTTCCTATTCCATCTGTACCCTTGTGAGAAGGGTCTTGGATAACAAACGTTATATATGCATAAGTTTTACATAGTGTTTGATAGATATCTTATTCGTTTGTTTAGTAATACAACGCTTTCTTTGGAGTTCACGAGTTTGGGATAGATCGTGTGAATATTTACGACTAGATTAAATATGGCTTTGCTTTAGACAAAGTCGACGATATATTGTTATGTCAGTTGTAAGTTGGATTTCATGCGGAAATTTGGGCTGTGTGTTTAAAGTTATTGTAAGATTTAGAAATTACGATTATTCATGATTTAAGCTACTTTTATAATGAACATAAAATTGAAAATAGTGAACATAATCCCATTTGTAATAGGTAAAAAGAACGGCATAATAAATTTTTCTTCATTGCTATTTGACATTTGTATAAAATTTCTGAAATAAACTACCGTGAATTTAATCACTTGATTGATATGTGTTTTATCAAACTTAAACTTTAGTATTCTGCATTGACTATTAACCAGAAAATAAATATTAACTCAAACTTTGCACTATTTCCCATACAAAACCGCAAAGTACCCTTAAAACTGTAAAGAATTCGTAATCAGACGTTTGCGGTGGGTAAGGAATGACAAGTAATTTAATCTCGATTCCGTCAGAGGATTTTTCCTCTGACACGCGACCCTTTTTGTTCCGATGCCTGCTTGAAAGCTTTATTGGTCAGACCTTTTGTATGGGGCCAGGAAGTAAGCGCGACAATATTTCTATTAAACATGCCATATTAAAAAAAAAAATGCAAATATTGCTACATATTAGATAGCACCTTCTAGAACTTTAGTTCAATTTGTGTCAAATAGATATTTAATACTAACCACTAGAAATACTAATTCGTATATACTTACGTGTTTTTCGCAAGTGCGTTACTCAGGATTGAATCAAAACCCTACCCTTATAGGTTCTATGTAAATTAATCATTGATATGCTGAAGAAACAAAGTTCTAAGCGCACACCTACGTCCGAGAAGAGTCGTAGGTGCGTAGATACAAACGTTGACAAGAAACATGCAGCGTTACGCATGTCAGTGTCAAATCTTTTGACCACGCGTTTCCTGGCCATAGAACTTGCGCGTTCCCTGGCCTCACGGGAGGTGTCGTGTCAGATCAATTGTGTTATGCGCGCGAATTGTTCCCAAACAATGCCATTTAATCCACCTTGCCTTCAGATATTGTTTCTGATGAGAAATTTCGCCGCTCTAATGCCATTTCCCCCTTGAATGTAATCGTTCACTTTCCTAATGTGATTTTGTAGGGAAATAATAAAATGTCGACTTCTTGGAGGTGTGAGTTGTGAGGTATAATATAAAAATTCAATTATTTGTTTGAAACATATTATGTTAGACTCGCGTTATAGCTATTTTGATGTGTAGTTTAAATAATGTTTTCGATACTGATGCAATATACTTAAGTTTTGTTATACGATATAGTGACTATTTTGAAATAAATTTTCAGGTTTTCTTTTCAATATTTTTGGACTAAAATATATACTTACTATCATATTATGAACTATTGTCACTACATGGTATAAAACAAAATCACTTTCTCTGTCCCTGTGTCCCTTTGTAAGCTTAAATCTTTAAAACTACGCAACTGATTTTGATGCGGTTTTTTTTCAATAGTTAAAGTGATTCAAGAGGAATATTTTAGTATATAATTTATTTAGGTTTTTGACAAAGCGGGCGGAGCCGCGGGCGGTAAGCTAGTATCTTACTAAATAAACGAGAAAGTTTGTGAGAATGGATGGATCAATGTATGTTTGGTTAGATAGTTTTGAATAGCTCGTAGGAGACTTTTAATCCGCTTACTATGAGAGCATAGCGGTTTTAAGCTTCTAAAATCTTAATGTAAAAGTTAACTGTATATTTTTTATCTTTTCCCTGTGCTTTTCCACCAATAATGTTCGAGGATGTGTAGCGAGGAATGTGTTTGTAAATAAATAATAGTATCGCTTCAAATTTCAAACTAAATGAAGCCATGTAATTGGTTCTTTACAAACACAGTCTTCGCTACACATCATTTTTTTTTATAGTGGGGAAATCTTCCAAAGATAACCACTGCCCACGGGGAAGGAGCCGTGGGTTATGTCGGATTCCTACCGACTAAAACCCCACTGTGTTCCGTCGAGCCGCTGCGGGTATTGGTTGGAATTCTTCCGCGACCCCCTAATACTGTGGAATAGCACCCTTAAACTATATTGTTCAGTGTACCTTACTGAAAATATTTTATTGATTCAAATCTAAATAATAATAATACAAAGCCAAAGCCAAAACAATCGTCTAGTTTCAACACAAACACTAAATTCACATTAATTGCATTCAACTATATTAATACGAGCAATATAATATAAGATAAATTCCTTCCATACATGTCTGCCGGCCACATATCTGAGCGAAGGGTAACTAAGTTATATTATATATCGTCATATACATATAATTGTATAGGTATCATTGTGGTAATCCGATTGCACGGTCCACAGAATTACTCTGCATCCTGCTAAATGTGTTAAAAGCGTAATATTATTATGTACAATATGTTATGTGTGTGAAATAGATCGCATATTTAGTAGTTTAACTATAGTTATAGTTTGGGAGGAATATTATAAAGCTGAAGAGTTTGTTGTTTGTTTGAACGCGCTAACCTCAGGAACTTCTGGTCCGATTTGAAATTTTCTTTCGCTGTTAGATTAGACATTCATCGAGAAAGGCTGGCTATATATCATCACGCTAAGACCAACAGGAGCGGAGCCACGCGAGTGAATGTAAAAATATGTAGTGAAAAATATAACCTTCTTCTATTTTAAAGTAGGTTATA
This sequence comes from Colias croceus, assembly GCF_905220415.1. Taxonomy (NCBI): domain Eukaryota; kingdom Metazoa; phylum Arthropoda; class Insecta; order Lepidoptera; family Pieridae; genus Colias; species Colias croceus. Next base: position 7,080,826 of record NC_059557.1, on the reverse strand, counting down.
GGTGTCTTTTATATTTACATAATACGGACACCTAACAAACTAGTTTATTAAAAATTAAATATATCAGAGTTCTCCTTTTAAAAAGATGGAAGCTGTTATTCACTTGCCTGATAACCACTGTTGATATAATTTCCATACCATAAAAATATGCAATTGCTTTTCCCCATAGAAACATATTTTAAAGAGAAATGTGTTCGTTAATTTGAATTTATTTGACTTACAAATATTTCACCGCTTCTCATTACGTAAAAATGGAATTCAAAGTGAGAGAGATAGAGCACGTTGTCCCTTTCTATTGAAAGGCTTTTTTCGGTCTTTTTGGCGCCACCGACTTTTAAAGTTGGTGTTGACATAATTTTGAACTAGAAATCTTTTTATGAACATATTTATGTTGTAAAATATGAAATTCATAACATGCTTCATGTTACATAATGATTTTTCAGTAATTAAGGTTTAGATTAATAGTGTACTAGATTTATAGCCTTGCTTCTAACAGAATATTATTAATTATTCTCTTATCTTTTTGAATTCTCATTCGACCATATTTAGCCTGCCTTTATAAAGCAGTTGTTTTTTATTTTATTTACATAATATGTATAATAATTATGATATTTTCTGTTTGTTGGTCTGTTAAGATTTCAATTCTCATCACTAGATAGATTTTATAAATTATTATTTTTTCTTAACTTGTAGCACAGGTTACTTTTTTATTCCTGGTTAGGTCAGGCGAAGCTGGGATAAGTGGCTATTCATCTATACTAATATTATAAAGCTGAAGAGTTTATTTGTTTGAACGCGCTAATCTCGGGAACTACTGGTTCGATTTGAAAAATTATGTCGGAGTTAGATAGCCCGAGGCAAGCTATAGGCTATAATATTATATCATCACGCTAAGACCAACTGCAGGAGCGGAGCACTGCGGGTAAAGCCGCGGGGCACAGCTAGTTTTATATATAGAACGTTACAACATAACTATTTCACATAGCGATTCCCACAAGTGTTACAGAGAATTTTCCAACACTTCATATATTTTTTTAGTCTCTATAAAACCGACTCACTTGTGAGTCACTCAAATAGAAATAAAAACAATAAACAATTTTTATTTAGCGCAGAAATTCCAGAATTTTCCTTTCATTCCGTAATGTTTATTTTCTGCCATTATATTTACGCGGGAAAACCTCAAACGGACGATTAATTTCCTGAAAATTTATCTTAAACCCTCTAATCCGACCCGTTTTAAACGAATCCAAAAATATTTTTCAAAGACTGTGAATTCTTGACTAGGGTTTTCAGTGATAAATACTCTTCAATGCAAACGAACATTTGAACATTATCATCATAGATATTTCTTCATATTAATGTGTTCAATTTCAATAACAGTTAAAAGTTTTTAAAAAAACTCAAGGCTATCGATGTTTATAAGGGCGCTGGACCGGATGGCATACATCCAAAGTTCATTGTTGCTTGCGCAGAAAATCTGGTTCAGCCTCTTTTAAAAATCTTTAACTGTTCATTGAGTACTGGTTTCTTCCCTACAGTCTGGAAACTGGCTAAGGTCATACCTATACATAAGTCTGGTACAAAAGAACTAATAAATAATTATAGGCCCATATCAATTCTTTCCACCTTTGCCAAGATATTTGAGTCGTTCATTTGTCCATCTCTCACTAACCATTTCAAACAATTTCTCTCTTTTCATCAACATGGTTTTGTTCAGCATAGATCTACTATGACCAACTTGACAGAGTTTACCGAAACCATTACCCACGAGCTGGATTCGAATAAACAAATTGACACTATTTACGCTGACTTTAGCAAAGCTTTTGACAGGGTTCCACATCACATCTTGCTGCAAAAATTATGTGGATATGGACTCTCACCGTTGTTTTTGAAGTGGATAAATTCCTACCTAAGCGATCGTACATTCTTTGTTGCTATTAACGGGTTTGATGCTTCGCCACACAATGTTACCTCGGGAGTTCCTCAAGGTTCGCACCTTGGTCCTGTTCTTTTTAACTTCTTCGTTAATGACATTCCAGAAATATTAAAAAATTCTCGTTGTTTCATGTATGCTGATGACCTAAAGTTCTGTAGAGTTATTAATTGCTTTGAGGATGCTTTGAAACTACAACAGGACCTTGATAAGCTAGCCTTATGGTGCTGTAGCAATGGTATGGAATTGAACACTGAAAAATGCTTTTTTATCCGCTTTGTTAGAAAATCTAAAATTATTCCTTTTAAATATCAGATAAACAATAAGGTAATCCAGGAGAATTCTGTCACTAAAGACTTGGGAGTGCTATTTGATACCAAGCTAACTTTTAATAATCACCTTGAATATGTTACGAATCGTGCTTCAAAGATGTTGGGTTTTATTGTGAGAAACTCTAAAGGATTTCATAACATCAAAACTAAGATTATGTTATACAACAGTCTCGTACGTAGCATTCTTGAATACTGTTCGGTTGTCTGGAGACCACATTACGCGACTCACATTTTAAGACTTGAACGTATACAAAAGAAATTCTTATGGCACCTGAGTTTCTCTAGCAGGTTATCTCACAAAAGGCTCACCTCATACCAGAGGCGTTTGTCGCATTTTCACATTATATCTCTGGAAAACCGTTTTATATTTTCGGATATTATTTTTGTCACCAAAATTTTCCAGAATAAAATTGATTGTCCACAACTATTAAATAAATTTAATCTCAGAGTTCCTACTAGGTACCCGCGTAATAAAATTACACCTTTGGCTCCTCCTCTGCGTAGGACCGTATTTGGCCGAAATTCACCCATTTGTAGATTAAGTAAGTTGGTTAACGAGCATGCCAATTTTATTGATATTTTTCACGACAGCTGTAATAAAATCCGCAAGTATTTAAAGGAATTATCTTGATTTTGTTTACTTTTTATTTATTTATTTTTTTTTTGCTTTGTATACCACATAGTGACTTGACTCATTAATCATGTTGTGTTATCCTGTAAATGTTTGTCACAATTGTCTTTTTTTTTGTTATATTATGTACCCTAGCTCTAATTATTGTTGTGACTGATGTTGGATAACCTAAATAAATAAAATAAAAAAATAAAAAAACTGTTAATTGCTAAATAAATATGTTAAAACAATCAACAATAAATAAAAGTAACATAAATGTGTGTTCAAAATACACATATTTTTTAATTAAAACTGAAAATCAGGACTAAAAAGCAGATTTTTCACAACCCTAACCTACATAAAAGTGTACTTTAATCGCACGTGCTAACAATTAACACAACAAACATTTCTCGAAAGCGACAGCCCTACAAACACGGATTTAATATCCCAAAGACACTCCCTAAGGGATCGAGTTGTGAATAATCTTATACGTCCACCGCCTTAAGGTGCAGATATACGCCATTCAATGATTTTAAATTGAACATTACTTAACTTCTAGTCTTAATTATTTGAAAATAAAATACAAGTTAAACTAGACAATCTTCTTTAATTTGGTATGAGAAAATAAGTACCTATTCTTTATGTTTATTTGTAAACTATAACGCGGATAAAAAATCGGCACATACGCAGAAAATACCATGATATTATGAAACTTTGATTATCTAAAATATTTAGTTAAATGATCCATGTTATGTATGTTGTATCGATGTATGTTATTTAAATTAATATGGCTTTTATTTGATAAAACGAGGTGAGTTGTATTTTCGAATATAAAGCTTGCTGGTCATCCATTGCTGACCAATTGTCTTTTGTTCTACGCTTTCTCGGTAGTTGCATCGCCTTAAGTTCATTGCTAATTCACAGCGCAATAAATTTGTGAGTCCGTCCAGGTGAAGATTCTTACCGTGTTTGATTAGAATCGGGGTGAATTGGAAATTCAAATTGCGCCTCACTTATCAAATTTGCCATTAATTTTTCCGTCTTGCACCTGTTTCTGGCTGTATTTTTTGTAGCAAGCGATTTATTAGTTATTCTTGTTAGAAAGGATTGTACGTTATTTTGGAAATACATTTTTAAATTTTTATTATTTAAACTTTATTGAACATCATTTTTATTGTCGTTATATAAAAATTAATCCTTATTTCCCTTGGTCACGGCATCACGCGTGAACGGGTGGATCGATTACGATAATTCTTTTTTTATAATATTCCTTGAAGTACGATGGGTCCTAAGGAGAGAAAACTTTAATTCGTAGTAGCTAGTTTCCAATGTGTCAATACGTTCCATTTCTCAGTAAAAACTGTAGCAGTTATATACCTGCAGTTAAATAGAGGAAGACTTATACCTTTTTTTATAGTGGGGAAATCTTCCTAGGCTACCCCCGGCTCCCGGGGATAGAGCCGTGGTTATGTCGGATTTCTACCGACTTAAACCCCACTCTTTTCCATTGCGCTGCTTTGGGATGATCAGCAGATGCCCGTTTCCAGGCACACCACACCTACCTACTTACAATCGAACACACCTACCTACTTACAAATTACAACTAAATAATACATTCAACACATAATTAATTGATCACGGTTTTGGCTAGTCCACAAACACGTGCAACTCAACATAATAATTTCGAAATAAACAAAAACATCAAAACCGAATTAGCAGCGGAATTCGTGACAACAATAAAAGATAAGCCGATTACGGAACTCGCGTAATACAATAACCCTGCTTTTATTTATATGTAACGTGAGACAAATTTCATTATAGCAATCGTTTGCTTAACCCTTATATATGACGAAATAGGGGTGAGAGTTGCTCGTAATTGTGTGTATGCTTCACTTGTCTTGACTTGTGTGGATGTACGTCGCCTTAAATAAATGAGTAACACTGTCCTGATTTTACCATTCATGTGATGAATGGCCCAATTTGGCTCCGTTGACCTTTGTAGGGTTGGTTGGACTATTGTGTTTCGCCTGGTCTTTGAGACCTTATTAGACTTGTAAGACGAGTGTCAATTTTGGATACAATTTTAATTCGGATGTATTCGGTGACAATTGGCAGCTAATTAAATGGAAGACGTGGAGAGAATGGAGAGGATAGAGATTTAGTGTTCTTTTTTCAGTTTATATTTATTGTTGTAATTTATTTCATTCATTTTTATATAGCATTGGCAATATAAAATTAAATTGTTTATGATAGTAAATTTTTATAGATTTAGATTTATGAAGTAACAACAAAAAAGTCTTTTTATTAGTTGTCTCGTTTGATAGTAGGTTAATGCTCTAAGATAGTAGGCATGTGAGCTGAAATATATTTTGTTATTATTTTTTTAATTTAAAAACTTTAGTTATAATAAACAATCAAGTAGAAATATAATCACCTCTGATAATTAATTACCTCTACATTACAAATGAGATTGGTTTAAACTTATATTTAAATGCAACGCACAAATTAATAAATAAAAACATTCACCCCTATTATACAGGGTTACTTGTAAAACACCAGCAACCTCGCAGGACAAGATAGCTAACATCATAAGTAACAACATTTGTTCTACGACTTTTGGAACGCAATAAATTATTTTTAAATGATTTTTAATCGCCCCCTTCCTCTCGTTTGCTTCTTGTTAATTTTTGGGATGTGCGTAGAGTTTATAATATTCAAACGGAAAATTAAGTGAATATTTTTTTTGTATGAAAATAAAATCTAACAAATTATCAAAAGTCGTAGAACAAATGTTGTTATTTATGATGTTAGCTATCTTGTCCTGCGAGGTTGCTGGTGTTTTACAAGTAACCCTGTATACTTAAAATTCAATGGTCCATTGCAATACTAATTATACCACGTAATTTTATTGCCAACCCTTCGTTTTCCTTTTTTATTATCCAAACATATCATCAATGTTATCTGGGGTCAGAAGAGCCCCCAATTCATTGTTTTAGAATCATTAACACCTATGGCTTATCATTTAATTGTTTGTGGTTGTTTACGTTCATATTTAATTAATAAGAAAACCCGTTTTATGCAAGAGAACCGATTAATTGTGATTTAAACTGTTTATAACGATGATTTATAGATATTGTTTTATAGAATGATCACTCATTGGTATTATTAACTTACGGGTGAAAGTTGAAAAAGAGTTGTTAGTTTTCAGGCCTTTTTTACCTACATTATCTATTTACCACGTGAACTTCTTATTAATATAAAAAACTATTCTAATGATATTATAAATGCGAAAGTTTGTGATGATTAATGAATGGATGTTTGTTACGTCTTCACGCAAATACTACTGAACCGATTACAATGAAATTTTGTATGTAGGTATCTGAAAACCCAGTTTAAGACATAGGCTTCTTTTTATCGACCGAAAATTACACAGGAACGGGAACTATACGTGTTTTCTTTGAAAACGCGGGCGAAGCCGCGGAGGAAAATATCTAGTCTATATCTATATATACGTATATAAAACTCAAAGGTGACTGATATAGTGATCTATCAACGCCAAAAGCCAAAAATTTGGCATGCAGGTAGATATTAGGACGTAGGCATCCGCTAAGAAAGGATTTCCCGAAATTCTTGCGGGAACGGGGAAAAACGGGGATGCACGTACAAAGTCGTGGGCGGGAGCTAGTATTATATATTTTTTTTATTATATTCCTTGAAGGATGGTTCTTATGGAGAGAAAACGATAATATGTACCACGCGCGAAGCCGGGGCGGACCGCTAGTAGTTAAGTAATACGAAATAATTGTAGAGTCTGCTGGCTCTACATTGCCTATAGCAGTACATATTAATTAACGACAAAAATAATACTTTATTTAGCCCTCTAAAAAGTCCATTTATCTACATTTTCCCACTGGTCACTGCTTAGCCACTTCATGATCTTAGTGGGAATTCGTGATCGACATACACAATCCTTATTTAATATTATTTAGGTGCGGTTAGTGTATAACCGCTGTAAATCTATGTTATTACCGAAATGTGTAATAAAATGTTACGCGCGGATGAAGTGTTCCCTTTCTTTCGTGAAATATTCTTTTGTTGTGTATGTGTATGTGTGAAAGCAGGTTTGTGTGTGTAGATAAAAATTACTTTGAAACGACTGGACATATTTGGATTAAAAGTGGACTAAAGTTTTGATAAAGTTAAATCTCAGCTACTAAATATCATCAAAGCTTCCTCATATAAATTCTATCATATTTGCACAATATGATGAATGCAAAGTTTACTTTAAATCTTATTTAAATTTTATTCAAGTTAATTACCTACTATTACACACTTATACAATTTTATTTAAACTATTCACTACACTCATCACAAGAAATTCTTCCCTGATTAAGGCGAAACTGCTCCTTCACATTACGTTATCAGCTATGCAGAAACTACTAAACTAATATACACTTAAACATTACAATTCCTCTCAACGAAGCCAGAAAAGTCAAATAGAAGTATGAAATAGCTCCATTGGGAACGTAACCGTACAACTCTACGTAATAATTCTTAACAAGACCAAGGATATTTTTAATAGAAAATCTTAGATTATAACGATAGAGGTCCCCGATGTAATGTTCCTAATAAGGCCACTTTACGACGTGTCACATATTTTTACGACACTCGTAAAGGAAGAGTAATAATATCGATCTTGTATTAAAACTGATCGTTTTTTCTGTTGCCATATGGCTTGTTGTCTTTATGTATTGTTTCATATACTTTTGTGCCAAAGAACTATATAAAATGATGGTAAAATGTCGCCATCATTTTATAGTGGAAGAACTTGGTTCGACCGTGGTTAAAAACATTCATATACTATTGCATTTAGTTAATAACCAAGCTTACTGATTCATCACACACTAGCTGCTGTTCCCCGCGGTTTCACCCGCATTGCTCCGGTCCGCGTGATGATATATACATATAGCCTATAGCCTTCCTTGATCAATGGGCTATCTAACACCGAAAGAATTTTTCAAATCGGACCAGTGGTTCCCGAGATTAGCGCGTTCAAACAAACAATCAAACAAACAAACTCATCATCTTTATAATATTAGTATAGATTAAAAACCCAAAAAACGAGTAAGAAAGACAAAAAAAGGGTCTTTAATTTACAAGAATAGTCTTTCACAACACTAATTGATATGATGAAATAATTTCATCATAACAATTCTAAATGACAATCGATTATTCTTTTGCACACCTAACCATCTCAAATAGTAGGTACATGTTAGTACTTACTTAGTAATTATAATAATTCAAATTTACATTATATCTAGCCGTTTAGACCAGACTTACTAAAACGTAGTCTGTCGCAGGTCGTTAAGTTAAGACGTAATAAAATTTTCATAGCACTCCCAGCGTCATAGTGACGTCTGGGGTCGTTAACGTGTCGTTACGATGTCGTATACGATGCGCTTGATGTAAATGCACCCGTCGTAAATTTATAATAGACGATATTTAAACGGTTCCAGTCATTTTTTGTTGCTAATGGAATAGTAATTATGTCTGGGTTGATATGTGATAAAATGAAATATAAAATGGCCTATGGCACTGAAGAATTATGTAGCTCTACTCATGAATTTACTTATTTATATGATTAGTTAGTGATATTGGAACTTCTTTGATGAAATGAATGCGAATCTATCTGCGAATGTGAGTGTACTTCTCAATGTTGTTATCAAAAATCTGAAATATTTTTCTTGTTTATATTTGAAAGTTCATGCAAATCAGTTCAGCTGGTCAGACGTGAAAACGCAATAGATAAGCAGACGTGTAAACGCTTACAGCGACTTACAGCATTAGCGATTGTAAAAGTGCACAATTTTGCAACATATGCTCATGAAGAAAAACAATTAAGAACAGGCAAGAAGCACAGGCCTTCATTGAGCAAAAAATCTTTTTATTATATTCAATAAACAATGCCAATGAAATCGAAAAGTAATTTGCCAACGTTCCAAATAAAATCAATTATAAATATATTACGAAATACTTAAAAGACTTTCCTTTGTACGTTCAAAAAATAATCGATATATTATCTACAGAAGAAAATAAACATTAATATCTCAAAAATACAGCGAAGCAGCGGGGACGTAAAATAAATAATACGATGTAAGAGGAAAAAGAGGTATTAGCCACGGATATAGAGTACTGGATATTCTATTTATTTTTAGTAATCTATGCTTTTGATTTGACAGTATGTTACGCTAAGGTTAGACCGCGTTTCCATATGCAAGAAAACTTCCGTAAGAAATGTCCGATAGTCTGTCTGACAACAGCTTGCAAGTTGCAAGTCTACTTGCAGGTGGAAACGGCGGCTTTACGCTCAAAGACCGAAAAACCGAAAAAATAGTTGTATAATAGCGCATTGTGGTCACAATAAAGCCTCAACGCAAAATTCAAATTCAAAATTAATTCTTCAAGAAGATTCTCTGCAATGATCTGCCATATGGCGTACAAATTTAGATTTTTTGTACATAAACAACTATTATTCATTCTTATACATACATACGTGACTATTGAAAATGCTCCCAACGCGCTGTGGCAATGAAGAATTGTCATGACGGGTTCTGAACAATAATTGGTTTATAGAAGATACGAGTTCATCTTTTTTATATGTTTATTGTTATATTCATACCTTACATGATTTTGTACTAGATGTGATAATTAATAAACTTATTATTTATCACATCTAGTACGAAATTATCATTTATCCGTGTCTTGTCTGTCGTAAAATTTTGAGCTCCTTGTAAATAACCCCTCCCCTTGGGAAACTTGAGCATTGTGTGAGATTACGGGATGGGGATTTAATTATATTCCGAATAACATTGTTTTTACTTATATCCCAGTGGTTGTTTAATTTCGTATTTTAATTGAAATTCAGGTTGCCATGTTGTGTAGTTTATTTTGATATAGTGCATAAAACTTATTTGTAAAGCTAATGGAACGGGCATAATGTTTATTTAATGTAACAAACATTTTTTTTTTTGTAAATAGGGAAACACTTGACCACAATCTCGCCTGATGTTAAGCTGAGATGTCGGTCTAAGATGGTACGCGCTTCCCTAGAATGTACCTGTTCACTCTACGCTTGAAGACTCCATATTATACTCGTTGGGGAATACAGATTCAGGAAGCATGTTTCAGTCCTTCGGTTCGGATAAAGAAAAATAAACGTTACATTAAAATAAATAAAATAAGATTTAGGTACATTAAACAATACTTGTTTATTTAATAAATATTTATTATAATCTTTTACCTAATTGAAAAACGTTGTGCGTTCAATTTTTGACGATTATTCTGTTTTTCGTTACTCTGTATGAGTATGTAATAAAATGTCGGTAATAATATAATGGAAATTAATTTAAATTCATCAGGAACTTCATCCAGGATATGTGTATGATGGCTCCATGATGTGATGTTATTAGTTTCTGGTGATGACTTCACCATTCGTGATTATATACAACTGGTGATTAAACTTAGTAAAAAGTGACGTCAGTAATTATTTTTGATCCCGCCAGAAACTTCAACAAAATGTATTTTTTATTCAATTTTGTAGTAATTCCCTTGTTTTACGCAAAACTGCTAAATCGATTGTACGGATATCTTGATGGTAGAGCATAGCAAGAATAATAAAATTTTATCATCTGCTTTTTTCAGGAGTATATATTACTATAGATTGTGATTAGCCACAAACATTCTCAATGTAGGTAATACATTTTTCTTAGTACAGCACATTTTAATAAAACGATCCCAATACTCATATAAATTATAGGCCAATAATAAAGGCCAGGTCCAGAACAAATAAAGGACACGTAAAGGATCAAACATAAAAATTCATAGCACAAAGAAATTCCCTTTTAATGAAATATTCACAAGCCTCAATTACCAGTATAACGCGATAACGAATAGTCGAATCGAATGGAATATACAATCGAATCGAATCGAAAATATAATCGAATCAGTACTAAAAATAATCGATTATTCCACGTGCCGTTACGTAATCGAGCCGTAATACGGAGAAAATAGACTGACATTGGCAGTGGTCAGTGAAAGTGGTTAAAGCTAGCGGAAATTGAACCTACATGCGTTACAATAGGGTTACTTTTCGCTGACCCGCCGATCACAGCAATCAGGGTCATATAAAGAAATGTTTGCATAACTTAATCTAGATTTTCGTAACATTGATGACGTCACTGTGTTTTATAACCGCCAATGTGGCAAGGCAAGTGTGATTAGATTAGCGTATTTCTTTTTCTAGTTCAAAGAGTAGGTACATTAGGTACTGTTATTAAATAAAATAGGTATTATTATATTTTTAAATGCAATATGGCAAAATATACATGGTATTGCTTAACGCTACAATGGCTTAGAGGGAAAATAGACGCTATAGTCAATCAAAATTTATTTAGATTTATTTTATTTAATAAATAACAAATTTTTCATTACTAATGTTGTGACTTATACACGTCACTAAAATTACATTCATATATATTTATAATTTGATAAAGTAAATGAAAGAAGTGTTCCAATTTACTGAAATTAGTAAGTAGTAACTATATATTTCTCATTGAAAAGTGAGTTTAGTTTCAAGATGACTCATTAAATAAATTCAATTATATTCACTGAATAGAAGTTTGTACAAAGGCTTAGAGACGTTTCTGCCAATTTATTAGTCTTTGTTTCGCGTTGTTCCAAATTTATTGTATTTGTTACAAGTTAAATACGGGACACAATCTGTGTAATAACTTCTGAGATAGATAATGAAATAATTCTTAGCGCCTGTTTCTTAATAATGGAGTCTATGAACTAGAATAGCGAATATTTTACTGCTTTTTAGCTATATATTTCATCTTATACTGTATACCAGCTGTGCCCTGCGATTTCATCCGCGTAGCTCCACTCCTGTTTGTCTTAGTGTGATGATATTATAGCCTATAGCCTTCCTCGAGAAATGAGCTATCTAACACCGAAATATTTTTTTTAATCGGACCCTACTGGTCCTTCCTGAGGCGCGTTCAATCAAACAAACTATTCAGCTTTACAATATTAAGTATCGATAGTATAGTTTGGATATTCTCTTGGTATTGGCAAATATCAGTTAGAACTTTAGTTTTCTAAGTAGGTACACTATTTTTTGGTTGTAAGCGTTTTTATCTCTGTCTTACTTTATCTGCTTCTGTAGCTTGGTTTCTGTCAATTTATGAAGTTTCGAGATTCAGAGATTGTTTCTTTACATATCTGTACCATAATACTAATATTTCGTATATATTTGGTAAGTCTTAGCCCCATTGCTAACATAGGACTAATACATTTCCTTTCCCATCAGGTTGCCTGGTAGAGATTGCTGCTTAGCAATAAGGCCGCTTCTTGTACAAACTAGGCCTTTCTTTTGTATTTTAATGTTATTTTTGTCCTAATTTTGTTTGTTATAAATAAATAAATAGGACTTGGTCGATTCTCATTCAGTAATACATCAAAACATTAGATAAAGCTTGGATTAGTTTTGACACAATAACTCCAACTAATACTATTGTATTAAACTTTTACAACTCTAAGTAATTACAAGAATAAAGCAAAAGCGAATCCCAAGATACCCTCAATAAAGCAAGTTAAAATATCACAAAGTCTTGCCAGTTTCGTGAAGTTCGCCCATTCTTGTCAATTTTTGGGCTACTCCGAGCGGGTCAACTCTGACTTCGTACAACTAATATAGGAATTTTTTATTGTCTGTAACGAAAAGTTTGGCTTATGTAGTACAAGGGAACTTATGTCTTTATTCGCCAGCAGTTTTATAAACTTTTTATTCGGAGTACTGACTACTGGTGTATGTTAGCTTGGAACTTGGCTTTTGTATTTGCAAATGTTTCATGTGATTGGGAATTGTATTATGAGAGATAATTAAGTGAAGTGGTTGTATGTTTGTTTGTTACTCTTTCACGCTAAAGCTACTGTGCCAATTTTCATGAAATTTGGCACACACATAGAGGGTAACCTGGATTAACACATAGTATAGTTCTTATCCCGAAAATCCCATGGGAATGGGAACTATGCGGGTTTTTTTCACTATGCGAGCGAAGCTGCGGGCGAAAAGCTAGTTTCTAATAAATGTAAAAAACAATTTTGTTTCGATATCACAAAACTACGCTATTTTTCAATAGTATATCGATCAATGTGCGTTAAACAATCACAAATAATTTCCCAGTGTCCAAAAATCTCTAAAAACTGTATCAACTTTTATCCAGCTATTACAGACTAATTAACATTCACCCAAATAAACATGTCAGTACAAATGATAGATCACAGCTACATTAAAAGTATGTATAAAAATTACGCAATTCGAGCCCATCCTTCAATTAATTCCCTCCCTTGGGAAAGCGACCTCCGTGTGTACTCCATTAGCGAGCTTTAAATATCACATACTAGTTAAAACATGCGGATTTTATCGCTTTATTTCTCACTAGCTTTCGCCCGCGACTCCGTCCGCGCGGATGTCGGTCTTCGCGGATGGTTTATTTCTCCATTTTGAGTAACTCTGACAATGACATCTTATAAATATCTATCTGACCCAAATACGGCTAGGCCTATAATAATACGCAACGTGTGTTCGCAGTTCTACAGAACAACGTCTATGGATAACTGAAAAATTAAGATTATTTTTTTTCTACGTATTTTTCCAGGATAAAAAGTATCCTATTTTACGCCCAGGATAATAAGGTATAATTATACCAAGTTTCATCGAAATCGAACCGGTAGTTTTCACGTGATGTCTTCACATACAGACAGACAGACAGACAGACAGACAGACAAAAAATTTTTTAATCACATATTTGGGTTTGGTATCGATCCAGTAACACCCCCTGCTATTTATTTTTTCAATATTTTCAATGTACAGAATTGACCCTTCTACAGATTTATTATATGTATAGATTATTGCAAGTACACGTTGTATCGTTGAACTGTTATTATATGTTATTTAACATTTATATTTAACAATAATAAGTACGCTTAACAAATGAGAAAATTATAAAGAATAGAATTTTTTTATCAACTACGTAGCAAAAAGACGCGGGTTCGTATCCCGCCGCGGGATCGAACTTTATCTATTTTTTTTATGTTTCTAATTAATTATTTATCACTTACATTTAATTTAACAAACAGTCTACTATAATGAGGTTTTATAGCTTTGCAATATTTTGTTGTATAGACACTTTTGTTAATAAATACATAAACTGAATTCATTTAACTCACTTGATTGTTATTTAAATTTTTGCACTAAAAACAATCTTTGTCTACATCAACAATTACACGTTCTAATTTTCGGATCCAGTTGGCTAAATTATTACTACTTTTTATAAGCTTTCTTAACTCTCGTAGCGTTTCCGTAGCATGTTTATAAATTTACACTTTGAGCGCTACGAAGCTCAGATGAAACATCTTATTACACACTTATCTATTGTTCAATTTTTCCAGTAAATAATAAAACTTGTAGCCTCTTATCATAATATACAAAATAAACAATTTTTTGTAGAAACAGAGGAGAGAGATAAGTAGATTACTTTTCTACTCCTGCATTCCAAATTAATTTGATCTTATGTTTCTAAAGTATAAATTAAAAAAAAATGTGTGCGTGTACTAGAGTACACACGTAAGAATTGAAACTTAGGGATAAGAAAAAGTTGGCGCGTAACGCAAAAATGTCACGCCTACGGCGTAACGCAAAAATGTCACGCCTACAGCGTAACGCAAAAATGTTACACTAAATTTTTGTCCAACCCCGATAAAGAAGTTTCACTTCAATAAATATTCAGGACAATTTTCACACACGGCACGATCGAATCCCATACTAAGCTGTCGCTTGTGTTCTGGAAACCAGATGGCCGATGAATTTTAAATAATTATTTATATAGATAATTAACATCCAGACACAGAGCAATCATCTATGTTAATTATACAAATATTTGCCCTCGGTGGGAATCGAACCCACGACCTGTGGCTTTGAAGGCTACTGCCAACTCTATTACTACCAACCAAGCCAACCGGTCATTACATTTAATTGGAATAAAGTAATATTCTTCAGTCTACACGTTCCCAACTCATCACTTTTCATCATAAAAACAAATTTTCAATACACACACATAAGAAATACATTGCCATATTTAATAATCTGTTTTCGGCTGTCAATTACTCACGATAAATTAGATTTTTTTCTTGGAAAAGAAATTCTCAACGCAATGTGTTCACGCGTGGCAAAATATGAAAGGAATTTTCTTATCCATTAATGTCGGGGGAAAATTAAATATCGGACCTCGCGTATTTCATTATTAACTTCGGCTTATTGCTATGGATTATTGGAATATATTTGTCACTTTATTGTGCAGGTAAATCATTTTGAAAAGAGTAGTTGTCACACTATCAGAAATAATGGTGTGATGATAAAATATATAAGATGAGCTTTCCGCGAGGGAAAATATCACCGAAAATTCATTATTGTCGATAATGCATTATTTTGTAAAATTATTATCATTTAAATGTTTTAATATAGTAAAGGTAATAATTTTAATTGTGAACGGAGTAGAGCCTACCTTTTATGATACACTAGCTGTGCCCTGCGGTTTCACCCGCATTACTCCGCTCCTGTTGGTCTTAGGGTGATGATATAATATTATAGCCTATAACATTCCTCGATAAATGGGCTATCTAACACCGAAAGAATTATTCAAATCGGACCAGTAGTTCCTGTGATTAACGCGTTCAAACCAAAAAACAAACAAAATCTTCAACTTTATGATATTAATATAGATACATAATTATTATATAAGTTTACTAGCGGTCCGCCCCGGCTTCGCCCGTGGTACATATTAACGTTTTCTCTACATAAGAACCATCCTCGTACTTCAAGGAATATAATAAAAAAAGAATTATCGAAATCGGTTCAGCCGTTCTCGAGTTATGGAATTACAACGAAAAGTGGCATTGATTTTTATATAAGTTTATAATTCACCATACTGGTTAAGTTTAAGTATTATATTATTAAGCTATTGCATAGCTTCTATCAAGGGCCTTGAGCGCGGGGACTGAATCGAGAAATTCCGAAAACGAAAAAACCTCATGCTCCCCACTCCGACGGGCTCGGAGGTGTGGCTTGAAGGCATGCTATGCATTTAGCTTTACCACGGCAGTTCCCGAGTGCCACACGTCTTTTTTTCTATGGTTAAGGGTAAACTTATCGGTTCTATTTAATGATAAACATGGAGGTTCGTCGATATTTTCCACCTGTCGAAGCCGTTGTTTGTGAGGCAGATAAAAGGAATTTTTATTTGATTTAAACCGATCATAATTAAATTATTTTTTTGCGCAATCGTCTCGTATTGCATTGAGTACGTACATTCTTAATAATTATTACAATTATGATATTTTTAAACTACAATTTGTAGATTATTAACCGAGTAAAATAAAAACTATTGTTCACAAAAACTTACATTTTTACTATTATATATTTAACTACATAAAAATTAATAATAAATAAGCGAAATATAAAGTGAACTCGTTAAAGGCATCTGTAGGAAACAAGATGGATGACTTTTGTTCACTTTACCTCGCATGCGTGCAACATGAGTTTAAAAGTTATTGTTTATGCTTTATGATATACAAGGTAATACACCAGGGTTTGATCTTGATAAAAATTATTATGAACCCTTTTTATTCGGTCCCCTATTCCGTAGCTCTATTTTTAGTCAGATAATCTCAATATAAAAAAGTAATCACACAAATTTCCGGGATTTTATTTCTTAATTCTTAAATTTGGTTCCTTATTATGTAAAGGTATCTAGACATCTACATTTAACCAATTAAGTCACACAAATTTATTAACTGAAAAGTTATTATTTCATCCTGAACTACTAATACAAAGTTCTGAATTCAGAACACTTTTTTTACTATTATTAAGTTTCTCCCATACGGAATAACTCTTTCTAGCTATCCCATATCTCCCATTAACACTACGAATATCCAAATATTCACATAACAATATAAAAAAGTCTCAAATATATTCACAGGAATCGTTCAATTCCCAAAACAACGAACGAACCGATTTCTCGCGTCGGAAAAACTTACACGTCTATTTTTGTATTTCTTCACAAAGGCTTCGGGGCTTTATCCTTTGACTTTGCGATTGGAGATTTATCCGACAATTTTGTTAGGAATTTTTTTGGATATTATTATCTTTTAGGTGTTTGTGTTTTATAATAAGCTACATAATGAGCTTATTGGCAGCGTGTACGGTAAGGTAACGACGATAATAATAATATCATTTTAAAAGGCAATAGAATGGAAAGTATTTATTAATTTAGTTAGGCAAAAATATCCTTGTAATTCGAAATTTTTTTAACATAGCAACTAAGGGAATTAAGG
Source organism: Colias croceus (assembly GCF_905220415.1). Lineage (NCBI taxonomy): Eukaryota > Metazoa > Arthropoda > Insecta > Lepidoptera > Pieridae > Colias > Colias croceus. The sequence goes on along the minus strand of NC_059557.1, from coordinate 7,063,497 downwards.
GGAAGGGTACCTTAGTAGCTATTTTCATTGCTAAATTGGATTTCGGTTAAATGTATTTTGACTCTGTTGTCTGTTATCCATTGCAAAAAAGGTAAATAATTGTCTAAGCTACTAGCTAGTATGTCCAAAAAGTGTTAAGTTAATGGGATTCTCACAAATTATATAATGAAAAGCCATTCAAACCTTTTGTATTGAACAAACACGTAATTTTTAGTACAAATGGAAAAAAAAATGTGTGAAAAGCATATAATTTTTTTATTATTGTATTAGATAATTGAAAAAATAAAAAGCATAACGTAAAGGACAGTTATTTTTAATTCAATTTTGTCTCGTATGTATGATGAAAATTTTCATAGTATAATTATAAAATATAAAGGAACCGATTAATATGACAAACTAGAGCTTTTGTGGTACCGCGGAATCTATTATCGATTTAGTTCATACTTTGAGAAAAATTATTAAATGATGAAAATTGCTTTTTCTTCTTTTGGGTGTTCGTAGTTTAATAATAGTAATAAGTATGTTTAAAATATGTCATCGGTTGCATTAATTTGAGTTAATAAGCTTTTTATCAAATTATCAAATTTTGTGATTATTATAATAAATTATGACATACAAATTTTGAAGTTTTAAAAAAGTGAATACATTGTCCACAGATTAAGTATTAGTTACTAAATCTACATTGTCGCTGCTCAAACAACGTCAAAAGCCATCATAGCTAGTTAAAATTAGATCACTTGTAAAAAAGGACTAAAAATGCAAAAGGAAATCCTCAAATAATTAAATAAAATGCCATTCCGTACTTTAATGTAGTCGTAATATTAATATAGAAAATAATATGGAAATAATCTATTTGATGTTCGCTCCGTAAATAAAACTTTATTGAATCTTTTTAACTCGGCTTTTATTATCTCAAAAAGCTTGTTTATTGAGAAACGATTTCACTTTATTAAAAAGATAGCTGCGCGCCGCGGTTTTGTGTATTTTGTGAGATATTTTTAATATCATCTATACTTAATATTATAAAGCTGAAGAGTTTGTTTGTTTGAACGTGCTTATCACAGGAACTACTACTGGTCCGATTTGAAAAATTGTTTCAGTGTTAGATAGTCCATTTATCGAGGAAGGCTACAGGCTATATATCATCACGCTAAGACCAACAGCAGCGGAGTAATGCGAGTGAGACCGCGAGGCACAGCTAGTTAAACATAATTAGTTAGTTACGTTCTTTATAACCATAGATGATCCAGTAGTTAGTTTGTTAAGTTACAACTTGTGGATTGCTGAATCGATTTGGGTGAGTTGAGAGACTTGGACATTTGTACTGTGATAATACTATATGATGTACTTGTGCTCATGCTTTTAAATAGTTAAATATAAGTTAATATTTTTTGTAACAGAAATTTGAAAATAATCAAAACTGTGGCGTTTTTGTGGATGACAAAGTACTCTAGATATAGACGCTGTTTAAAATATACTAAAGAGCTTTCACATTTTTAAATATCAAAAAACAACTTTATTGTATTATTGAAACGTAAGACTTTGTAACATTTGTAACATGCTTACCATATATTGCATACACATAAATCTAGTAACTAATACAAAGTTCATCACTACATAGTATAAAACAAAGTCACTTTCTCTGTCCCTATGTCCCTTTGTATGCTTAAATATTTCAAACTCCGCAACGGATTTTGATACGGTTTTTTTAAATAGATAGAGTGATTCAAGAGGAAGGTTTAGTATATAATTTATTAGGTTTTAGACAAAGCAGGCCAAGCCGCGGGTGGTAAGCTAGTATACCTAAATATAAATGAGAAGTCAAGGTCATGGAGGCTTGCCCAATTGGTCTTATAGCTAGAACAGAAACTTGTATGAATTTACCAGTTTCAGAGTGAATGACCTGATGCCTTTGCGTCTTTGGTCTAGTTACATAAATGTGGGCAAGGTCGTAGGTTCAGTCTCGAAGCCCGATAGGGTTGTAAATAAATTTCTTTATATTATCTGTGTAATTTGTGAATGTAGAATATTTTATGTGTTATAACATATTTTAGTAGGTAGCTTCGTAATTTATCTTCAGGTTTAAATTACCTTTTTTCTACAATTCTGCTAATATTACAAATGAGAAAGTTTCTATGTTGGTTTGTTTGTTACGCGAAAACTTCTGAACCGATTTTCATGAAATTTGGCACATACATAGTGGGTAACTTGGATTAACATATAGGATAGTTTTTATCCCGAAAATACCACGGGAACGGGAACTACGCGGGTTTTCCTTTGATAGGCGAGCGAAGCTGCGGGCTAGTAGCTAGTACTAGTTTTATTACTAATTTATTTCACGAAACTAAACCTTGTTCAGTGGCCATTATCGATTTATATTTGTTATTTCTATAAAATATTAATTATACTAGGAATAACTTTGAACTAACGTGAATAAAGCTCATAACGTTATCTCAGTGTTACATATCATAATATAGAGATGACATAACAAGTTACATCCAAACTTAGGCTGGTTGCAGAGCTTGACCGACCATCAGTGCGTACGTCAGTCGCGCTTGTCATATGTATGGAAATTCATAAAACCGTTCCTAGCTAGACCGACCATACGCAATTGTTGATGCGTATCGTCAGGACCGACGGTACACACTGACGGTCGGTCAAGCTCTGCAACCAGCCTTAAATGGAAAAACACACGCATACAAAACGTCAAACTCACACAAGAAAATTCCAAATGTACTCATTATGCATGCAACCAGCAAGGTTAACATAAATATTGTCTAAGGTCGACCTCGTATAATTTCTACTAAGAGCGTTGACCGTCCGCTTGTGTCCTAAATTAATAGTATTCTATTATAATGATCTACTTGGTATCTACAGCGGTTAGTGCATTGGGATCCTGGGTTTAATTTAGGACCTTTTATTATCTCGCAAAGCATAGAGCAGTTGGTGACTTGACAGTTGCTTTAAAAGTAGACCAAATACTTTTAAAATGAAAGTAGACCAAATACGTATTTTTAATATGATGACTGTAATGCACTTTTAGGAAGTTTAATGGTATGCATTGGCCGAAAAATGATCGACAATGTGTGCCATTGATTATGAATAGACTCTACACTACCGTAATTGCCTCTACTCGCTCATCAATGTCCATTGTAAAGAGGCCCTATTTCTTTTACGACGATACGAGAAGAGATAGGCTTAGTCAAATATAGTACATATTATATAAAAATATATTGAGAAAGAAATCTCATAAGCAATAACTTGCGTCTGTCTTCTTTAAACTACTGTTTATAAACAAGCGGTCATTTATTTATAAACAGGTCATTAAATTAGAGACATGTTTATATTAGTCTATTATTATAAAACACCTTTGTTATACAATCAACACCTATCATAATGATATTATGTGATTGTACACCGTTGACACTTAAGACAATAGCCAATAACAAATTATGGTAGGCGTCATTATAAACAGCGACCTTATTATTAGTTTTTAAAAGTACAGTCGGGGAAAAAAGTGAAGTGAAATTTTTATGTTTAAATTTATGGGACTTAATGATAATCGGTATCTTGAAATAAGGTAAATTAAAATGAGTTTATTTGGTATCTTATAATTTTCCTAGCAAACACAGATTAACTAATTAAGAGTTATTTTAATATAACAAATAATATAATTATAATAGTTATGCTAATCTATAGAATGGTACCATTACACTTCTGGCAATGTTATCAAACCAAAATAAACAAATAGGTAGTGGATTTAAGAAAATTCTTATTTCAGCGAAGTTTCAAAAATGGTTTTAATTGCACATAAAAAGCCTCTAAACAAATATGTTCCAAAAATACTCTCATCAAAAGCGAATATAAAATCAATTGATAATTACATACTCGAAAACTAATAAAAAATAACTGATAACTCCGCTTTACAGCCAATAACATCTTAATATAGTTTTATAGTGATGTGATCGGTATCGGTATAATAACGTTATGGAACCGATCTCGACTGTACCCTGCAGCTGCACTTGAGTCATACTGTGACCTAAATGTTTACATCTTCATGTAACAACTGCGTGTTAACACGATTGCTAATGTGCAAACAAATTGGTGATCTTTTAGTGTATTGAATGTTTTTGATTAGAAGTGCTACTTGTATTGAAATGTGTAGTATGGTTTTTATGAAATGGAGAGATATAAATAAAAAAAATGTATTATGTGTCTTTCTAAAACACACAGCGTTGGATGAAGAAAGCAGTCTATGAATCCTATATATCTCTATGCAAATTGGGTCACCTTACCAAATATCGATGGATCTTTCACCTCACTAGCAAGAGCGCGTCCCTAGTATGGCATCTGTCATCATCGCCTTTGAAGCGCTGTCATCTTCCAAGCTCCATAGCGTTTATGAATTCGTGCGCAATAACATCGCGCAGAATATAATTCTCGAATTCGAATATATATAATTATAATTCTCGAATATTAAGTGTGATAAAACACACACGCGTTAAATTTTAGTGTTTTTCTAGTGAAAGACGGAATTAGTTCCAATATGAAACACAAAAGACCACGTTGTCGGAAGAAAATTCGAAAACCGGTGCTTTGGTATGTATAATAGTGGCGGGAACTCTTTTTCGTCCTCGGAGGACGAGAGAAGTAATGGTTCGTCACTGCCCAAGAGACCGGGAGACGAGAAATTCCGTAAGTACAATCAAACTTGTCAGAACATGTCCGGACTCGTGCATAGATTTTCATCCAGCACGTGGCATACATTTCACAGTATTTGGACACAAATACATCAATATTTAGATGTAGGTAATTAATAAAACACAATGCATGCCTATAATGAGATCACTACATTATCATCGGGTTTCTTTATCATACACAGGCACATTGGTTACTGTGTCAAGTATTGCTTTTAACCAGACTTGTGAAATAGCGTTAGGCTACCTAGGTAGAAGGTACTTAGGTATAAGGAATCCGCCGTGATCCCCTCTGGCTAACGAGCCCCAGCACTCAGCAGGTAGTGAGGCATCTCAATCACTTTGACCATTCAATTGTAACTACCTCAACAAAAGTGAGTACCTACTACTTAGTGCCCACTGACTACATAAATAATTCAAGACAATTAAGATGTACTTAGATTTTAGATAGTTAGTTACAAAACCTGTCTATCACAATATTCTAAAGAGAAGAAATTGTTAATTAACTATTTTAATATTATTTCAATATTGATACATGTCACATATAGATTTTACATAACTTATTATAGGATATGATATAGAGTGTATAATATGAGCAACAGTCTCACACAATATTCAGTAGGAGCTACTTATTACTGCAAGTTGAGATTACCTAATTTATCTTACGGTAAATAATTCTTAACATAAGGAGCTTATTTTCAGAGCCAATTGATACCAGAATAAGCTTTGATTCTATGGGTACTTATTTGAATAGTAGTGAAAAATCATAAGAAATAGACATTGCAGATTATAAGAGGTAGATATGTTTATATACATTATCATCATCAAGGACCCATATTTACTGTATCCCCGAACAGTTGAATGAGATCATTCTTGGTTATAATGTTACCGATGATAATGTTGTTTATCTAGTTCCTTTCTTACTTAAGTGAAAGAGCTTGCCTTAAAATTAACACTCAGGTGTGATAACAATTCTATAATATCAACAGTAAAGTAACCAAAATCTTTGTATTTTTTATTTGTATCTTCTACAAAAATATGTACTGAAAATATATACAAGGCGTCCTTAGCCATGATTAGCTTAGTATGGTTATGCTGAAAGAACTGTGTCCAGAAAGACCCAGAAAAATATATGCCATACTTACATTCAGATATGCTTCTGGCAATAAGAGCTGATGGCTCCGCCAGGTTGATATTCAACCTGAGACACCTAAACACCTAGGTATTAACCAGGTAATTTTGATACATATCACAGATTATAACGGTAATTAAATTTTTACAAAGCCAGGATTGTCTTGTAAAATTAGACATCATTGGTAACAGTAATGAGATTCTCACAAGGCCAGGATTGGCTTGTACAATCAGGCATCATTGGCCTATTTTCTGCCTGCATATGGCAGCCATTTCAAATGGTCGCGGAGACCCTACAGGCTGGAGGTGCCCTCCTTCTGTTTTATTTAAGCTATTAAGTTTTGGTCTATTGAGACCGTTGCAAAATTAACTTCACAGGTCTTGTAGACTGTGAGGATTTTGGAAAAGCTTAATTGGCACTACAGCCACATAAAGTGCCTTCTGATTTAGATGGACAATTATCTTTTGGGTCTACCATGACTAATCCAATTTAACTTCACAGGTCGCGGAGACCATGGAGGTTTTGGTAAAGCCTGATTGGCAGGACTATTCCAATTCAACTTCACAGGTCGCGGAGACCATGGGGGTTTTGGTAAAGCCTGATTGACAAGACTATTCCAATTCAACTTCACAGGTCGCGGAGACCATGGAGATATTGGTAGAGCTTGATTGGCACTCCAATCACAAAAAGGGCCACAGCCCTCTGATTTAGTTAAACTATCAGGATTATTCTAATAATTTAACTTCACAGGTCTCGGAGACCATGGAGATTTTAGTAAAGCCACAGAATGAGCTACAGCCTTTTAGTTAGACAATTATCTTTTCGTCCACAAGGATTGTTCCAATTAACTCTACAGGTCCCGGAGACCATAGAGATTTTGGGAAGGCAGGTTTGGCACATCAATTACAAAGTGTACATTGTAAGCCTGGATACTTGTGCCTCATGTGTGATACTATAGAAATGTCTGTGTTATTGCCAGTCCCAAAAGCCTCAAAGATAGAGCATACTGTGGTAGTCATTAAAAGGACCATGTCTTGCACTAAATAAGAGTTGCAGACAGTTCTAGACATCTAACACTGAGAGGACTGTACAGTTGTCGCCTCCAGGTATTTCTCTAGAGTTTCGCGCACAGGAGACCAAGAGAGAAAGGCTTTCCCTCTACATGCTATACAAGACTTAAGAGTTGTGGAAAAGAAACATAAACAGAAATGTAATAGTCTTTGTAAAAGAACAAGTTTCTCACTTCCTAACTACAGATACCGCGGATGCGGGCTGAGTAGGACATCTGAACAGTACTTACCTGTCAGAGAAATGGAGAGGGAAGCAGGGGACTTGGCATTAGAACTTCTGACTTATATGTCGTGTACCAGATATGCAATAAAAGTGCTTCTGAGTAAATTGCAAGGGGCGCACATCCTGTAGCCCAAGCTATCAATCAGACTTTGGTCGCCCACATACAAAGGTTGCTGACTCTCTTAGCTCTTACAACTGAGTAACTGTACCTAGCTGAAAAGTTGAGAATAACTCTTGGCACGCTTCCAGGACGCCTAAATGGCCTTTGATTTAGATTGCCTCTCAAGAAATCAACCTGTACCGGAGTGGCTTCTCCTACCTTGTACAACAGGAAATATAATATTTCGGAAGCTCCTGATATGGACCATTTCGCTACCCAAAGGAATGCTTTAGTGCCAAGGCATATTTGCCAAAGCCTGCTCCGAATTTTGCGACATCTGCAGTCGTTGATGGAGCTGACGCCTAGACTGAATATTCCCTTTCAAGGGTAATCCTCCAAGTGCACTAGCGCACCTCGCACCCCGGGACCGGGGCAGATACATAGCACCCAAGGGTGGCTTATGGTTGATATAATAAATAATAATAATATACGGGCATTTGTCCGCAACTCAATGTCAAGCGCCTAAAGATGGCTTATGGTTATTGACTATTATGGTTATATATGGTTATTGACCCGGAATTCATGAGCACTCAGACCATTGGTGAATGGCCTTATGGCCCCCCAACTGCTCAGTCAGAAAAGGGGGGGGGGAGGGGAGAAAACAGCCCATTGTAAAGCAAAGGAGAAAGAGCAGTTAAGTAGTGGTGCCCCTCCACAGTGCCAACATATGACCCTCCAAGCAGGAGGTGACTTTCATAATGCAATGCTAAAAAAAAAAAAAAGAATGCATGTAATCTAGTACACAGGGATTCTATTTTATTGGCTTAAGTCTATCATAAGCAAGCTGACCCTGTTCATGACATGAACATGACTTCTGAAAACCTCAAAATACAGTTTTTTATCACAGCAAGATAAGATTATAACCTGACCTGAATTTGGATATTAAATGGATACAACAACACATTATCCATCAGTGTGCCTAGTGCGAGTTTTCATCGAGTACGAAACGTTACTATCGCGTTTGCGTCACAGCCGAATTAGTATGGGAAATCGAACAGCGCCCCTAGCGGACGTATGGGGAAGCTTTGATTCCCCATACAAATTTCGCTGTGACGCAGACGCGATAGTAACGTTTCGTACTCGATGAAAACTCGCACTAGGCACACAGGTGGTCGGTTGTGAGGAAACTCAGACACATAGATATGTCCAGTGACCCATGTGGAAAGGTTGGTTCAAGTAACAAAGGACTGATTTTCAATCTTAAAAGTAGATAATTGATTCTTATCTATAAAGGGGCGGACCCTTTAACCTTGCAACACAAACCTTTATCTCTGGCTAGTTAAGGTCCCTCCAGATCTTAAAGACAGTAAACGTAGCAGCCCTGTCCAGCAGTGGCTTCAAGAATGTGGTAAGGGCACCAACCCGTGGAGGCAGTGGAAGGACCATACAGTCAATTATAAAAGTTTTACTGTCAATCAGTCAATTTAGCCAGTGCCAGTGAGTCTGGTTTACTTTAAGGTAACCTGAAACTGTTTAATTTATTATTTAATTCAGTGTAATTAATTTAAGATCATAGTAATGATCAATGTGTAACAAACATGCTTAATGCTTAAGGTACAGTTGTGTTAACATTGCTTATTATAGTTATTTTATATACAGATGTTATTTACTGTAGTATTTAGCCTTAGAGGCTCCATTGTTTATCCTTGGTGACATTGATCTTCCTTTGAGTTATAATTTTTAAAATTTTATTTTTATGTTATTATTTGAACTTTGATTTGTATCAAAGATATAGAGAAATATTTAAGCAGTTCTTAGGTTCTAAGACTTAGTTCATTAGTATTGGCTTATTGAGAAGATTATCTGAGGAGAATAATTTAAAATTTAGAGGATACCTATATGGTTAGTTCTTACAATATGAAAGAAAAACAATTTTTGTTGTTATTACATAACCCCCTTGTATTGTTTTTAGAATTTAAAATATAACTTTATTTTACAATACAACAGGTTCATTTAACATTCTGTAAGGAATGAAATTTAAGTTGTTAATACAGCACTTAGGTATTACAATATTAACAAGATAATTTATTTTCAACATAGCGTTTGTATGTCTTTCTTCACCAGCAGATATCAAACACATCTTCATCCAACGCTGTGTGTTTTAGAAAGACACATAATATTGATGTTTTGCATTAAAACAAAACATGTATTATGTGTCGAATAAAACACACAGCGTTGCAGTTTACTGCTTGCTGATGAAGATGCTATGGAGCTTGGAAGATGACAGCGCTTCAAAGGCGATGATGACAGATGCCATACTAGGGACGCGCTCTTGCTAGTGAGGTGAAAGATCCATCGATATTTGGTAAGGTGACCCAATTTGCATAGAGATATATAGGATTCATAGACTGCTTTCTTCATCCAACGCTGTGTGTTTTATTCGACACATAATACATGTTTTGTTTTAATGCAAAACATCAATAATGTGCAGGAAGAGTGGTAATGAATAAATATTTCAGGACAAAATATTATATTGGGATCGAAATGTTATCATCATATACTTATAATGCTTTGTTAAATATATGCATATTTTTTAGACTTTTTTGAATGAAATATTATTATAGGTTATTGTTTAAAATGTACTCATAATAATAAAGAAAAGTAAATAATTTAAACCTTTTAACATATATATAACTTTCCAATTTTATGAAACTGAATGAGCGTTATAATTAATTTAATAAAATAAATGCAAAAACTGTTACTTATGAAAAACAATTTTAATCTATACTATACTAATATTATAAAGCTGAAGAGTTTGTTTGTTTGTTTGTTTGAACGCGCTAATCTCAGGAACTTTGGACCGATTTGGAAATTCTTTCGGTGTGAGATAGCGCATTTATCCAGGAAGGCTATAGGCTATATACCATTACGCTAAGACCAACCAGGAACGGAGCCACGCGGTCGAAACCGCGGAGCGCAGCATTACGCTAAGACCAACCAGGAACGGAGCCACGCGGTCGAAACCGCGGAGCGCAGTTTCATTTATGAAATTGTAAAAAGCAGTTTGGAATAACAATAAATAATAATAATAGCTACTGAATCGAAGCAATATATTATTATGTAACACAAATTGAAACGATATACTCATTATACCTAACATCAAATACAATAGAAAATAGTACGAAAAGTATTTTCACGAAAACAAAAAGAGAATAGAATATTTTTATCAACGTGATCTAGTTAGGTGGCTGTGCGATGGAAACAATTTAGTGTGTTAGAGAAATAGACGAAATACGCAATTTTTTCTACTAATGACTGCGTAGGGCACGTGCGAGTGATAGCGGGTTTTTGAGTTAGTTGGCTACTTATGAAGTTATGTAGATTAGTATTATTTGTATTAAATATTGAAGTGAAACTCCTTTAGGCGCGTTGAGAGAAAAAATTCAAGATCGCATGGCAATACGGGCACGTCATGGAGTTAAGTGATTTTGGTATCTTTGAATCTTGTCAAAAAAGTTTCACTTCTGACACGTGTGCTCGGCAATATATAGGATATTTCTGTTATAATACATACGTATGTGAATAACTTAACAAACCAAGCGTTGCAAGCGATTTATTGTAACGAATTGTGCTTAAATTCTATGATATGTAAAATATCATACAAAATTGATGTATCTATTTATTAGGACAGGTTTTAAAAGAAGAGTACCGCGAGCAGCTATCTATTAATTCCAATGCAGGTAAATGCAAGTATAATATTACGATTTCAACGTATTAATTGCTACTTGTTGTTGTTCTTTACAAAATATTTCTACGATAAAACAAAATAATTATTCTATTTGACTTTCTGCGATCTTCCACACGAAATCGTATAAATAATATTACCGCCTTTTATAAATAGGTTGTAACAATAGTATAGGGACTAATCCTCTAACCCGCTATCACTTGGGCCACACCCTACCCCGCAAGGGTGGTACAAAGTCGACAGTCACGCCACTCGATCACAACGCACCTAACGGCCTGTCGGCGCTAACACCGTCATTTTTTCTTGGAGCTCCTCTTTCGTGTGGTCCAAGTGGAAATAAATGTCTAATTAATTTGCTTTGAATTTTGGTAAAACAAAATGTTGGTATGATCAGGTGGTAAGTTAAAAACGAAATGTGAAATGAATAAGTTAAATTATATTTTGAGACCTTGGTGAAATTTGCAAGTGATAATTACATGGTTTCTTATTGAATAGCATTGAATAAAATTGAATAATATAAAATAAAACGAATGCCAATATTCACTCACATTGCGTTGGAGATGACTTTTAAGATGCTAAATTTAAAAGTTGTGAATCGTAAAAAAAAAACATAAAAATCAGAAGTTTTTTTCGCTAGAAAATGGCCAATTCCTAACGAAGTCTAATAATAATAGTCTCTATCCGTTTCCAATCCGCTATTTCTCATACCTTAGCCCACCCAAACAAGCTTTGCCGCGTAAATTATTTCTTTATACGGCGAACGTAAATATCTGTTGTAATTTCGCGATAAGCAGGCGTGCTACTCGGAGATACGTTAGACCGTCACAGGATCTCGTTATATAACGTTATTCATTATGTCATATCGGTATTGTATCGTTACTTTACGTTGTGAATAACCGTTATGTGATGATTCGTTTTGGTGTGATTTTAGTTAATGACAAAAAAATATATACAGAATAATGGAAAATTTATATGAATATTCTTCTTCGAGAATTGCACTTAGAACATAGCTTAGAACGATTTAGTTCTACGTTCCTTCATTATCTCGCAGAAAAAAAATAAGTCATAATAGGAAAGCATTTTAAAATGAAGTAAACCTTTTCAAAAGCTTTGCAATTGATGTATCTTTCGTAATACTACATGTCAGATGCTATACGGTTAGACGTAACTTTTGATTGAATAATTTTGTGGATGAATAATTGTCACTATTTCCTGTCAAAACATGCTTAGCTGTCGAATACTATAAAATGCCCCTTTCCTTTGAATCGTTATGGCGCATTCGTACGAATCGTGCCTAGGCGCTCGGACCATGTTTATACTTACGACATTCGAACCAACTACCTTCACTTTGCTAATAGTCGTTGACTTGCTGCGATTTGTTCTCAACTACCTATATAAATTAGGTAGCTGTGTAGAATCGCAGTACATTCTTATTACATTCAAACTAATATTTAACCCGACCTCGCGTGTAAATTCTTATAATACAACATTACTTACTTTTGTTTGTTATTTTCTCGAGTTAACAAATAATCCATTAAGCAATTTAAATTTACAACAAGTAATTCGCCATTCCCAATCTTCAGACAAAACGCAATCTAGATCCATCAAACACATTACCAACTGGAATTGCATTATCGAACTTTCCAGACTTTATTAAGTTTCTTCACCCGGTCTCGCTCGCGAACTTCATTGTATTCTTTCGATTTCGACTTTGATTGATAGAACACTTTGTCTATAGTTTTTGCGATTTAATAGTGTTTTAAAACGGTTTTATTTATGTCTTTGTGAGAAAATTGTAATGGAATGCAGTGATATATAGGTAGTTTTAATGGTTAAAATTGAGAAAGAAAGAATTTCTGTAAGTAAAATAAAAGTGAATACCAATATTATTATAATTGTTTTTATTTCGTAAATTAAGCATCCAGAAATTGGAAACATCATACCTACTGCTTATTATAAGAATCGAAGATTTTTTAAAAGCTTTAAGAGTATCCGCATTCTAAGATTGAATATGTTTGATAACTATCAATATTATATTTTACTAATTACATTGTCGACGCAAAACTTAAGGTTCTAATAAACCTTGAAGTACTCTTTCACAAAACAAAGTCGGTTCCATCCTTCTGATGTTTACCTGAAACAAATAAAACATAATTAAAATACAGATAAAAAGATTTCATAACATGTACGATTCGTTCAGAAATAATTATATTTTAACAAAAAATTCCATGAGATCTTAATTATCAATAAGATAAAAGAAATATGAGCTAAGGAAACATTGTCGTATCTTTATAATATTTTCCATACAACAAATAATTGTACAAATCCATCTAAACATGTGTATATCAGCAAAAGGATATTTATTTTAACAATTATTCAAGCGTTCTTTTAGTTTCGATAATATTTTATGATTTTCTTTTGGAAATTTTGACGTATCTTTAGTTCTACTACCAAACGAACTAAAAAAAAACGACGTGTGGCACTCGGGGACTGCCGCGGTAAAGCTATTGCATGCTATGCCTTCAAGCCACACCTCCGCCCGTCGGAGTAGGAAGCGTGAGGTTTTTTCGTTACGGAATTTCTCGATTCTGTCCCTGCGCTCGAGGCCCGCGATAGAAGCTATGCAATAGCTTAATAACTATGTAGGAACTACTGTTGATATTCTTTGATGTAAATGTAGAGTTTCGATTGGCTTCCCAGCTATCGATTTGTACTGTTTGTCTTTTAGATCTTCTTTATGGAATGTAAATTTTAACAATATAAATGTCTTATTTGTATTTGTCGATAGCTACAAATTTAAAAACGTTCTTATTAAAAATGTACGTTATAATTATAGGGAGTTGACAAAATAAAATAGCGTTAGGTCAGCCGGACGACACCTTAATTAGTTTATACTTTATAAAATAGGTACTTAGTTTTTACTATTTTTGCGATCAAGGTTAAAAGCATATGATATCTTCAAACATACTACTTATCATAATGTGACACCTATAAGTAATATCATACATTACATAATATTGTTAAAAGTATCATAGATTATGTAATGAAATAGAATCCTCTAGAGGCCATAATTCCACATTTTCGACCGCGTATTTTTCGTGGAAATTTCGGCCGTTATGCGTTGGTATAAAATTTTAGTTTATAAATTCTGATTCTTATCATTTTTGATACGGGTGTGTCATTGTTACAGACAGAAGGTTGAATAACTACTTAGTTACGTTAACCCCAGCTTTGTGTTAAAATTGTATTGAATTTGAAACTTTTGTTTAAGTGGGTATCATCATCATCATCAGCCCATATACGTTCCCACTGCTGGGACACGGGCCTCCTATGAGGGTACAGGCCATAATCCACCACGCTGGCCAAGTGCGGGTTGGCGGATGACACATGTCGTCGAACTTTTTTTTTTAATTCTTCGACATGTCGGTTTCCTCACGATGTTTTCCTTCACCGTTCGAGCAGTGGTGATGTTACAACATGCGCAGATAAATTGAAAAATCAATTTATTTCCTGCGCGCTCGCCTGGTCTCGAACCACGGACTTATCGATTCGAAGTCCGAGGTCTCACCACTTAACTGAGCCACCACTGCCAGTGGGTATATGGATTTAAATTTTCGCCGATTTTTTTTACATGCCATTCAAATAAGTGCTTTTTTCACTTTTTCAAATTTAGATGTCTAAACTTTTAATTGAAATTTTAGAGTTCAACGACGAAATTAAATAATCACATATTATTATAATTTATAACATATTGTTAGCTTCGGTATTATGTTTTCAAGAAGACAGTGCTGATTAATGTGAATAGTCTAGAGCTTAATAATTATGTAACGAGTGTCATAATTACATACGATACGATACACAAACATTTATTCATTCAATTAGACTTCTTCTAGAAGCACTTTTGTCATAAAATATTTTAACATTTACCACCGATTCGGAAAGCAGTAACTATGGAGAAGAGCCGACAAGAAACTCCATGGTTGCTCTTTAAAACACACTTTTTACAAATCTCATATTAATACGTTTGCTTGTTCGTGGTTTAGATTCGTTACTTCCAGACTTATAAAATAACTAGTGGTCCGCCCCGGCTTCGCCCGTGGTACATATTTCGCAATAAAAGGTAGCCTATGTGATATGTCCTTTCTCGGGTATCAAAATATCTCCATAACAAATTTCATGCAAATTGGTTCTGTAATTATTTAGGCGTGATTGAGTAACAGACAGACAGACAGAGTTACTTTCGCATTTATAATATTAGTATGGATGAATTACCTACTAAATTATTAACAAAATCAATACCTACGAAAAACATATTATTAAAAGCGAAATAAATTCAATGTGAAATCATTTACGTAACAAACAAACAAAATTTACGTATGTATGGATTCCAAGAACGGTCTCACGGTCACAGGTTCATTCATCTTTGATGTACTGATTTTATTTTTATTTAAGTATATTTAGTACTAGCTGCGCTTCGCGGTTTCACCCGCATTGCTCCGCTCCTGTTGGTCTTAGCGTGATGATATATAGCCTATAATAGCCTTCCTCGATAAATGAGCACCGAATAAACACACTGAAAAAAATTTTAAAATAGGACCAGTAGTTCCCGAGATTAAGGTGTTCAAACAAACAAACATACAAACAAACTCTTCAGCTTTATAATATAAGTATGGATTAGCTATTCCTCGAGTGCGGTCTTACATTCCTAAACCAAAAACTTTTTAATCATGTAAGCTTACAAGCGCTTAAGAAACGTAAATTTTGCTTTATTAAAAAAATCCTCGAAGCTTTTTCAAGAGTAGCATCTGCATTTAAATAATTATCTATTCTACAATTTTATTTTGACATGCTTAAGTATATTAATTAGTTCATCTGTACTTTTTCACGTAACCGATTCCAATAGAGTCGATTTTGACCCACTTTAAACGGACATATTTAATTCAAACTTTGTACTTATCAAGGATCGGTGACTATACAATAATTTCATCAATGTATGTTATTGAAGCATTTTTTTTTGTATTTTTTTACCATATTGAACGGATCAAAAATTTGGTCAGACGATTGACAATAAAGGCATTTACTGAATTTTAGCCCTCAAATGGTTTTATAATGCCTTAAATATATAAGTTATAAGAATGACCAAATGTGTCTCAAAACATCACAACAACATTATTCCCATAGTAATTGTAACATACATCTATCGTATAAAAACAGCAAAGAAAATCGCAAGTTCGTACGCGTAGGCGACGTCCGTGGCATGCGACTGCCCTTGTCTGGCCGTTGTCATACAAGAGTCATTCGCATCGCATGGAATGCAATGTCATGACATTTTACAACCACTAATATTCAATATCAACCATAACCCACATACTTATGGTCAATTTTGCAATAACACTATAAACGCAGTTTACGCCCTTCTTTCATACGCGTAATTCGAAATGTATTCGAATCTGAGGCATATGGAACGTGTTCTTACGTTCCAATTTTGAAAAAATTCTAGAATCAACAAAGGGCATTATCCAGACTCGGTTGAATCTTGCTTGCATTCTATTTTTGATTTGCGAATATGGTTCTAATCGCTTTCAGATATAGTTCAGAATTGTATGGGCTGATTGGGTATTTATGCCTTATTGAATTTTCAGATCTACTCAATGGCGATGATCATTAATTTCAATAGAGCATTACGGTTGAGCTTGGTTTTTGGAATATGTGTTTTACGTTGTGGCTTTTCGGTTTATTTTTGGATGGATAATAATAGGGTCGAGTTGGTCCACGAGTGCGTCGACTTTATAATTTTAGCCCGGTTTCGTACGGTTTTTATTGTGGTAGGGTCATGTTTTCTTTTTGCATTGGCGATTTCTGCGTAGTTGTCAGCTCTCAATTAGATTGTTTTTAACGTGTGATTAATGGTTATTTTCGTACTAGACGGTTTGTATGTTAGTAGAAATAGTTCGTGTTTTCGCATACGGAGTACAAAAATAGTTGAAGTTTGTACGACTTCAAGGCAGAGTTTACTAAGCCGGGGCATAATTTAGTATTCAGCGGAAATACATAGTTGCGGCGTTTTACTTTGTTCTTAGAGCTGTTGCATTGAATTTTTAAGAAAGCATTGTGTTTTTAAAGATGTCTTTGTTATGCTTGAATGATATTATTTACTACTATTATTTTATTTAAACTTTCCTTGTTCTCGCATTATTAATATTTTAAAGGCGGATCATTTGTAATGTACTTATATTTTCTTTTATATTAACAGTTTTCAAATTGAACTCAGGATATATTAATATTGTAGGTAGGTAGTAAATAAAACTATACACTATTTTTATTTTGTACATTTTTGACAACCCTAATAAAATGCAAGACGGGTTACAGATCAAAGACACAGAATAGTTAAGTGCAGAAACCTCAGAGATTCTTCAATGCATGTAGTCACTGAAGTTCCATCCGTATCGGGTAGGGTTTTCACGTATTACCTATTTATTATTTTAAAATTGTACTAATACATGACCTACTGCAAACTAGCTGTTATAAAGAATTTAATATGATGAATTATTAATCTGAAAATAATGAATTATCTAAATGAATATAGAAACTAGGATAACATTATCTCTATACATATTGCATATTACACTAAATAGGTACAAAACTTAAAAGCATAACATTATTACAAAATGGATTTGATACTTTAAATTCATAGATGACTAAATTGTTGTGAGTATTGAATCTATGTAAATATAGCTCCTCATTATACTTACTTAGAACAGTTTTTATTAATCCATTTAATAGTACAAAAAGTCTATAATAGTTTGAATGATTCTTTTATTATCTGTTATATAATACTCTGTGACACACACATCAATATGCAATCGACAGCGAAGTCCCTCGGTACCTCGTTGTTATGTAACGCCTGTGATACGCTGAATTGCAAACGTATGCGTAGATCGTAACATAGGGCTGTCACAAGTTGGAAATGAATTTATTTTATTTTTTTTTGAAGGATATGTTTGTGAAACCATTTGCGAAAGGTAAATGTATTTTTTCAGAGTCATACAGGATTGAGAATTAATGTTTATATGCAGGTACATAAAAACAGTAAAGTGTATGCAATAAATAAATTTAATTTATCTACGATCCCTATATATTATAATTTATCTTTCTTTGTGGAGTAAAGCTAGCAGAAACTACATATTTTTACAAATTATTGCTTGCTGCTTTAGCCTAGTGGCACATTTTATTTAAAATAAGTCCAACTAATAATATTTTAAATGCCAAAGTTTGCAAGGATGGATGGGTGGATGGTTTGTTATTCTTTCACGTAAAAACTACTCAACCGATTACAATGAAATTTGGTATGTAGGTAGCTGAAGACCCAGAATAAGACAGAGGCTACTTTTTATCCCGGAAATCCCACAGGAGCGGAAACTATGGGGGTTTTTCTTTGAGAACAGAAGCCGCGGGCGGAAATATAGTACTCTATAAATTAACTGTATTCATAATAGAGCATAAATATACCTACTTACAACACACAAAAGCATTCATCAATGGAATAACAGTTAATGTAGGAGTTCTAATACATTGAGCCAACATTATATCATCGCGTTTAGTGCTAACTATGCGAGTTCATTCACATCATGTACGAACCGCATCATTCGTAATATCCGACTTTAAAGAAGGAAGTTCATGATTTGGAAGCTGTTTTTTTACCAAGTTGAAAATCCTTTTTATTTGGGAAACATATCTATTACAATAAGTATAATTTAAACGAATGAATCAGTTTTCTGTTCACAAAATAAAACTGAACTAAAAATAGATTTAAAGTGAAAAATTTAGCCAACAAATAAAGTGAATCCCGAATGTTTGGGCGTGTTAGCGAATAAATTGTTGGAACAATCCGCCAACTAACCAATAAAAGTAAACACAAAAAAGGCGTACGATTTAGCGAACAGTAACGTATGACATCCGCACTTTGGTGAAGCGATTTCAATGAGTACCAGTGTCTTGGTGGGATAAGGCATGAGCGGAGTGAAAAAAAAAAAAAAAAAAAAAAACGCATAGTTCCCGTTCCCGGGGGATTTCCGGGATAAAACCTATCATAGGATAGGTTTTATCCCGGAAATCCCCGAATCACCCATCCATCCTTCCGAATTTTTACCCCGGGACATAGGTCCCGGGGTAAAAACTAAAAAGTAGCCTGTCTTTTCTCGGGTATCAAAATATCTCTATACCAAATTTTATGCAAATTGGTTCAGTAGTTAAGGCGTGATTGAGTAACTGACAGACAGACAGAGTTACTTTCGCATTTATAATATTAGTATGGATTTAGACTTGAATGTATCTTCTAATCATTAGAAGAATCTAATGAAGCATAAAGTCATAGCTTCAGCTTACAAATCGCGGCAGGACTTCACGAAAGTGGAACTCTCAGTCCTACAAGATTGCTCCTGAAGAGCCATTAACCCCTGTTCACGAAAATGTGGAGCTTTTATTAACCCACCATTTTATTTTTACCTCCAACACGTATTTTGGGAACTTATTTTTTGGTCTAGCGATTATCTTGTATGGAAATTGAGTTTTTGGTAAGCAAAGTCCTTGATTAAATTATTTTATATGAGATCCAATTTTGACACCAAATTAAAACACTAAATATAGATACAGAAAGTTCATTTCTATTTTGGTAAGAGTATCTATAAAACTATTTTCTATTTCATTTCCAAGATAACAAATATCTAGCTATTTTAGAAATTTTAGTTTAATAACAGTAAAAATAATTTTCTTTGAGAATGTATTATATAAAATTGAACATATTCTATGACAAGTACCAATCTATCTTATATTCAACATCTTTTTCATTATTATCTGACTAGCGGTCCGCCCCGGCTTCGCCCGTGGTATATATTTCGCAATAAAAGGTAGCCTATATTCTTTCTCAGGGTCTAAAGATTGTCTGTGCCAAATTTCATCAAAATTGGTCCAGTAGTTTATGCGTGAAAACCATACATACATACATAATTACAAACCTTTCCTCTTTATAATATTAGTATAGAGTATTGTGTACTACTTATATACTATGTCTTCTTATATGATATAGTCGCATTTTTATAATAAAGAATTGTTTAACTGGTTTGTATTATAGAGATTTTTCTTATTAAACAATAATTATTTGCTGAGAAGTCAGATTGCAGCCTAGAAAATAAATTTAAAATTAGGCATATAAAAGCTCATATTATTAATTAACATAAGAACACCTTGTTAAATCACGTCTTGAATTATAAATACATGGTACAAATATATGGATGGCATTATGCATTAAAAAGCAAATAATAATAAGTCACCGATTTAATTATGACTAAAAATAAATCAAAATGACTATCAGAAATGTTTTCAAAATGGTCGTTTACAAATTTTGTAATCATCTCTTTGATATTAATTAAGCACTGCTAATTATAACGCAGCCTTTTGAAGTATTCGCAAAATTCAAACAAAAAACATCTGGAAGGCGATCAAATTTGTTTTTATGAAAATATCGAGCATTTTTATGAATAAATTGAGAGCGTCTTTAGTATCATTATGGAAATTTTAATATAAAAGACTATCGGTTTTTTTTTAATTTTTTATAGATTCGTTACCTTTTGCAACATTTAATATAAAAGGGTCATTTCAACGTGATAAAGAAATAAGTATTTTTGAAGAAGTTTTCGCTTCTTAAGTCGTACTGAGTACTTTTTGTTTGGAAATATCTTATAGGTTCGCGTTATAAATATGTAATGTTATGAAACTTTTATTTTTAATAGTAAAATTCTAAGTTATAAGTGTTCAGTACTATTGGTAGTCTCTATGAATACCTACTTACAATTTTATACGCAACTAGCGGTCCGCACTGGCTTCGCCCGTGGTACATGTTTACGTTTCTCTGCATAGCATCCTATTTCAAGGAATATTATAAAAACAGAATTAACGAAATCGATTTAGCCGTTCTCGAGTTTTGCGCTTAGCAACAAAGGAGAATGCCCATGAAAGTATGGACCACAGTATAGTGTTGCGTCAATACCAGAGTGGTTTTGGAGGGTTCTTCGATATTCAAAAGATTTTTACCAATACATTTTTTTGTGATAAAAACAGGGGTTTTCAAGATATTGAGAAAAATGTGAATTAACCTCAAAACTTAAATAAACCCGATTTAGTTAGGTTTATGTGTGATTTAGGTAGTATTTTATCGTCTGAAGGCTATTTTTCGTTTAAAATAATATTTAATCTATGCGTAGAGCTTATGCTTTCAGACAAAGTCTATCTGTTCATCGGCTAGTGTAGGTAGGTACCAGAAATCTTCCGGGACGGATTTCAAGAAAACCTAAATATATATTTAAAAATGCCAATAGAGTTTTTATTCGGTTTACATATTGTTGTTGTTGTTTGAATCATTTTTTCACTACATATTCGAAGAAAGAAACAAATAAGAAATAACTGGTTACCTTCCAAGCTATCTTACAAGCTATGTCATAATAATATTTTTTATATATATTTATATTATTTTACTTCACTATCTATGTTAAAACAACCTACAGTGTATAAACAATACCTTACAGAGTGATTTTATGTTCATTGATTTTTTTGTAATTCAATGAAAACAATATTAGCTATTTACCATAGTAAATGTCATAATAATATAATCGCTTGGTTACCGTGGTAACCGGTAATGGATACTAAATCTATGGTAACGGATCTAAACAATTACATGTCTTATTAGATTTTACAAAACATTCCCTGGTCAAAATATATTTACCGATAGTAAGAAGGCCTCTAAATTGCCAAGATTTTTTTTAATAGTATTTTTATCTTGATGCATGAGAAAAACCTGTAGGTACCAAAAATGTAAACGGTAATGGACACTAAATCTATAATAACGGATCTAAACAATTACATGTCTTATTAGATTTTACAAAACATTCCCTGTTCAAAATATATTTTCCGATGGTAAGAAGGCCTCTAAATTGCCGAGATTTTTTTTAATATATTGTTGTCTTGATGCATGAGAAAAACCAGTACCAAAAATGGGCATTCTCCTTTACCATTTCATGATGTTATGCGACTGAAAATGAAAATGTTTCTAAGAATCGTTGTTTTGATTAAAATCCATACTAATTAATATTATAAATGCGAAAGTAACTCTGTCTAGAAATTAAAGACTTTTTAACGGAATTTAAACGCGATTTATTCATTATATTATTTTCCCGACGTTTCGACTTTCGAACACTTTACAGCGAGCGTGCGTTTAAATTCCGTTAAAAAGTCTTTAATTTCTAAATGTATAATACTCGCGTAAAACCAAACCCCAGAACTATGTAACTCTGTCTGTTACTCAATCACGCCTAAACTACTGTACCAATTTTCATGAAATTTGGTATGGAAATATTTTGATACCCGAGAAAGGACATAGGCTACTTTTTATCCCGGGAAAATGACGCAATACCAGAAATCCCACGGGAACGGGAACTATGCGGGTTTTTCTTTGACTGCGCGGGCGGAAACCTAGTAGTCTATAATTTCGCTATAATGTATCACAAACTTAAATATATCATTTAACTAGTGGTACCTACATGTTTAAACTATCCTATCTCTCAAGTTGGATCGAACTGCACATGGTGTGCGAATTTTATTATAATCAGTTAAGTGGTTTAGGAGTCCATT
Source organism: Colias croceus (assembly GCF_905220415.1). Classification (NCBI taxonomy): domain Eukaryota; kingdom Metazoa; phylum Arthropoda; class Insecta; order Lepidoptera; family Pieridae; genus Colias; species Colias croceus. The sequence continues at coordinate 7,040,848 of NC_059557.1, read as the reverse complement.
GAGGACAAACATTGTGACACGAGATTTATATATATTAAGAAGAAGATTTCAACTTTGTAGATAATTTAACAAACTAATTCATTAAATACATAACTAAATTTCAAACTCGGGAACTTGAAATCTTGTAATATGTAATTAAAAAAGTTTTAGTCTTAGGTAAGATGCCTTACTCTTAAACTTGAAGTATTCTCGGAAAAATCAGTAATATAATTATTTTAAGTACGAAATTTATAATGGAAATTGTTTTCATTTGTATAGAAAACTTTCGTTATTATAGACGCGTAAAGATAAATACTTAATATTTTAAAACAATATAATAGATGTTCAGATATTTTATCTATACCTGCACATATTTAATGTATTTTTTTTATTGCACGATAGGGAAGCGCTTGACCACGATCTCGCCTGATGGTAAGCTGTATGTGGCCTAAGATGGAGCGCGCTTCCCTAGAAGGTACCGGTTCACTTTACGCAAAATGCGTATGTGCCGAGCACACGTGTCAGAAGTGAAACTTCCTTGCCAATATTCAAAGCTACCAAAATCGTCGTCTTGTGATGGTATTGCCATGACGCAACCATGACATTTTACTACGCGCCTAAAGAAGTTTCACCTCATAAACAACAATCTAAAGTTCTTAAACCATCTTAATTATCAAAATACATCATAAATATTAATTTGCGGCATCTTAATAAACAGTTCTGTATATTGTATACCATTTCAAATAAATTAATTCAAATGTATTCCCAGAAAAATTATCACGATTGAATTTATAAGGGGAATGAATTTCACGAATTTTATTCGGACCTTCAAGTTTGCCTCGTTAATGAAAAAAAGCGAAGTTTAAAAAATCCTTAGAAGCGTTGATGAATTACGTAATTAGATTAAAATAAGGATCTATTGCTTCAAAGAATTTTCCTCTTTACGACGCTTTTCTTGGCATTTCAAATGCAAATGGCAAATATGAGCTCATATTTAAAATTTTTGACATGTAAAGTGTGAGGTCCCATGTCCCCAAGTGGGGTAAGGGGCAGATGCATTATACATCTGTTTCACTGATAGATTTTCTTTAGGGACAAGTAGGTGATCAGCCTTCCGTGTCCTACGAGACCGAGACATTTTTTTTCTTCGTCTCCACCGGGAATCGAACCCTCGGTGCTACGCTCACGCGTCAACCACTGTACCAAGGAGGCGGTCGAAATTTTTGACATGTGGTAATATTTACAGGTTAAGAATAATAAAATAGGTAAGTTTTTTCTGTATCTTTTACTCATCATATTCATATGACTCTATAGTCTATACTATTAACACTATCGACAGATCTATGTTTCTTTTCAGACCCTTTCTGCAATTCTGAACAGATAAGTACCAAAAATTTCATCAAATCCGGTTCAACTGTTTAAGACGTCAGTCTTGTGTATGGAAACGTAAAGATAGAATGTATATTGAGTTTTGTTGCTTATGTTTTTCCTACTTCTTCTTATAAGATTAGTTATTAGTAGACTTTCATCAAGAAATAACAATACAACTTTAACTAATAAGAATCCGTTAACTTTGATCTCAGTGGTGTTACTTACTTATTTACTTTTCATAAAATACCAGGAAAACTATACTTAGAAATAACTAAATATGTAATATCATAGCAATAAAATAATCAACATTGTTTCAGGCCGAATAAATCTACATAGATATTATTAATCTATTAATCCCACAGATTAAACATAACTACCATTTACATATTTAAAAAATCAAAACAAAATACAACCTTTTAGCAAACAATTACGCATTAATTGAATAATCCAATAGTTTGCACATCCACTATAAAGCACGATTACAATTAAAAGGTTTCCAAAACATTCATTTTATAAAACCTTTTTTATCTGTTCTGATAAAACTGGCCACTTTTATTGAAAAGAAAAAAATTCGAACGCCGAATTCGAATTTCAAATCGCGTCAATCAGTTGTCGATAGTATTTCGCGCGTTCGACGGACCGGCCGCACTCTCGCACTGAATCTACTCGAACGATAACCGGCCGATTACACTAGGGTTGTGCAGCGGATATCGATGTCGATAGAAATTAAATGCAATAATTTAATTAAATGATTACTTGAATGCATTTTTAATTTGTAGTGTTGTATTAATTATTGTATAATGTATATGTTTAATACAAAAATATTTTTTTCGAAAGACCGCGCTGTGTCAAGACCACCACGACATAAAATTGTTGAAATACTCGAAATTAGATAAGAAAGTCATTAAAATTCACGTTCTGAAAACTAGGAACTTCAATTGTGACTACAGACTGGTTTTTAACTTATTTCTAATTGTTTTATTTCGTTTTAATCTTAATCATAGTCTCTCTAATTTAAATTGTAAATAAAGCTTTTTTATCAAGTAATTTTATACAAATTTTATCATAATTACCATATCGTGAGAATATATTATCTAATAAGTCAATGACATTGAATGAATTAAGTGTCAATCGTGTTTGTTTATATTGTTATGATGATAATTTATGTGAATGACCGATCTTGTTAACTGACATGTCAAACACGTTTTTATATTTAAATTATTCAGAGGTCATTCCTTATCTTAACTAGCGTTAATGAATTACAGTGATACGATTTATTATTTTTAATACGTGTTGTGGGTAAAAACTATTTAAACCAAGGATTACAGATAAAAAAATTATGTATTATGTGGATTTTAAAGTACCTATTCAATGCAAATAAAATTTGTCAATAATATTTTTTAAGTAGTTATTTTTAAATAGCCTATTTAAGGACAGGAAGAAGTAAGGAAGTGTATTTATAACGCTCATTATTTTCATCCAATTTTCCGAATAATTACCGTTACATCCTACCCTTTTGTGAACCCTGACCCATTTCAATTAAGGCAAATAGTATTACAAGTATAATTTACGTAAATTCAAAAGTTTATTAGCAAGCAATAAAAAAATAAATTCGCTTTATAAAGTAAGAGTTCAGATAAATAAAAAGCCGATATTAAGTTTTAATGGACGCTTTATATCTACTAACTTTTAAATGACTTTCAGAATCACTTTGACAGAGTCATTGAGAGGCTCTTCACAATTTTTCAGTTTAATATTTTAAAAGCTTGAACTTTTTCATATAATGTTATTCGTGATAACTTTGAATAAGATGTAAAAATTAATGTGCAGGAAACCAAGTTTATTTCTATTGTTAGCATTGAAAGCTATCTGTTAATATTTATTTTTAATGTCCAATTTTGCTACCAATGAAATGTGAGATACTTGTGAAACTCTTCTCAAGAATTATTTTAATTCCACAATGAATGACATTTTTTCTTAATTACCTATTACCATTATTAGATAGTATCTTATTCTATATTTTACTTCTTCAATACTATTTGATATTTTGATATACAATAATAAATATATCAAGATAAAATAAACCTCAGATAACGCTGACAATAATATCGGCCAAGACGATATAATCCATGCAACATAAAGCAATCTTGACCTTACTTCTTGAGGTCGTAAATTTGACGATCCCGATATCTATCCCAAGCGTTAATTTATTGGTCCGTTATAGAAATACTCAATCTCGAGAATGGTCTCTATTTCTAGGAAATAGAGCTCTTGTTTAATCAAAGAAAAATATTATATAAACGTGATATAATTCACGACACGCGGCCGTTTCATAAATAATATTGTGCGTGAAGTGTATTGTTTACTGGTCATAAAGCTGCTAAAGGTCACTTGTTTTATTCGTTAAATATTTGTCTGACTGTTTCCAATATTTTGCTTGTTTAATTTACTATTTTTAGACTAAAATTTAGTTCAGTGAACAAGAAATTACTGACACGAAATCTAAATTAGAAAAATATAATAAGATGAGTATAGTGCCTGATTCATTAAGGTATACAATTTTATTTTAATTATGGACGTGCACAGCAATAGCGATAAAACGTTATGTCTCGTATATTTCACAATTCTCTACAATCTCAATACGCTATATCCATTCCCGTGAGGCTTGCAACAAAAGTATCACACTTATTTAAACCTTACTCCACTGTATTAAGGTTTAAACTCGCTTAACAGTACGGTCTAGATGACATAACTCAAATCGATGCGTGCTCTGACCAACAATCAATCACTATTGGTAAACTAAATGTCATTAGTTCCAACCTCTTCCATTTTGCGCTCCCATTTGTGTAAACATTTGTCAAATGAACGTGTTAATAGCAGCCTTTCAATCGTCTAATGAACAATTTAGGAAATCTGTTTGTTTTGCTTGTTTGTCAAATGGGCGGTATGTTTGGTTTTGTACGAATAAAATAATCAATGTAATGTGAATGTTGAAAATAATGGAATATGATACGTAGTGGGAAGACAAATAAATAGTTTGTAGAAACTTTAAAACAATTAATTATAGAAGAGAAGAATTAAATACATATTAGTATAAATAGTAGAAAAAGACCATTAAATTTAAGTATGTATTGTGGATTTAGAAACTAGCTCTTTATATTATACTCTACACTAAAGAAAATTGATTTAATATGATCTTATATTTCAGGTAACAAAAATATACCAATGATATTGTTTATCAATAAGCATTTACATTGTCTTTTTGTCATTAGGGAAAATAAAATAAATACCACGATATAATAAAATTTAATGTAGGTAAGTACATTATACATTGCCTTTAAATATTTGACACAACAATGACAATCTATCGACAAAAATGATCGATACAGCACATCACTATCGAGGTTATCGACGTTACGCTTACTCATATAACAGCTAATGTATTTCAGCATGCAGTGCATTTCTATATTGTAACACTAATGACATAAAATCATGCATAGCGAATTTTTTTTTGAAATTAATTAAATTGATAAAATACTTTATATAAGGATTTTTGTTATTTTTTATTAAGAATATTTTATAGAGGAACGCAAAGGACGAATAAAACAATTTGTTTATAAATATTGTAAATAATAATGATTTTATATCTTCCATAATTATTTTGTTGGTGAGAAAATAAGACTCAATTTTTGCGAATGTAAAAAATGTAAGTACAAAATTCTCCACAATTTATGAATATTTATTATATTCATAAACAGATTTATTTTATACTTAAGTATTTATAGATTCCACATTAAATAGTGTCATTGAACTATGAATAAATCTTTATAGGTTCTATTTACAAAATAGAATTTTTATTACTTATTTGGTACAATTATTAACTCTAATCAATAAACTACGAGTACCATTCGAATCTCACCAAAGAAAAACACATAATTTTAAAAATAATGATTTTTAATAATATGTTGCTTACAAAAATGAGTCTTTATAGTTGCTTGTAACGAAGATTTATTACTATTTAATAACAAAGGAAAATGTTCATGAATCTAAATTATTTGATGCCATCCATTGCATGCTGGTATGAAAGTCAAAAAAAATAACGAAAAATGAACAAATAAACCATGTTTAAATCCGTTAAAATCGCCTAACAACCGACGTACCTATTTATCGAAATCGAACCTGAGACACGTGTAAGAACAACGCTCGTTATCTTATAAACGTATCGAATTACCTTCATAGAACTCAAGTACAACACCTACACTTGTTTTACGAAATTAAGCAAATATTTCCAAAGTAAAAACAAATATAAAATGGAATATTGGGATTACAATAATCCACTTTTTATTCAAAAATAATTTAACAAAAATTGTTATAGAAAGTTTAAGTGTACATAATATTATGTTGTCTTCAACATAGACTATATACTTATTAACGGAGTCTTCAACGCGCTAACTTCAGGAACTACAGAACCAACTTCAAAAATTTATTTGGCCGTTGGATAGATACGTTATCCATTAGTACTAAACATATTTACCCACAGGAGACACCAGGGCGGATCGCTAGTGTGTGTATTATTATATAGCCAAGGTAATGAATTCGTGATTTATAATTAAGACTGCGATCTATCTCGTTTGTGTGTTCGCCTTTTTAATTGTAATATTAAAATCAAAATAATATCCTCCCCTACATTCACTATTTTAAGTTTTTCAATGTCTGATATTTTAAAGTGCTATGTATATTAAATTGACTAAAATATATTAAATATTTAAAACTTGCCCTATAGCGTGATATCACTCACCATGCGATGCATTATCCAGGATATTATTCGAAATTGAAGTGAAAATATAAAATTGCAATATTAAAATGGTATAACATACACGAGTAAAAATAACTCGGTCGAGATTACTTTTAAAAAAAATAATTTATTTAAACAAATTACAATTTTTACTTAATCTACGACCTTAACTATAGAGAGCTGGTGCGAGAATGACGAGTTCACTTGTGAATTGCTTATATACCCGAGATATCCTCCTGCCTGGTGGTCCGGTGGTGGTCCGATACCGTATAACCATTAAATTAATATCCCTTTGTTTCATCAATTACGTATTGTTCATGTTGATACGTTCCTTCTTGGATGTCCACGGTGTTATCATATTGAGTTCACTGGAATTCGCATAATGATCCTGTTTCTTAGGTATTTGCCTTGTTTTGTTATTTATTTTAAAATTAAGTGTGGCCTTTTGCTTTGCTTTACTGTCCCCCTCCAAATTCGAAGTACAGGTTTTTGAACGAAACCTGGATCTGAGAATTTTAACATAGATTAGGCACATTATTATCACAATAGTTATAAATGTTATCCAACTATATTGAATAATATCGTGAGTTTCAAAATTAAATGCGGGAATCCTCTTCAATTCGTTTAGCTTAGATGAAATCTTCTTTCTATCGTACTTGCTAAGTTCTATTTCAGTTACAGTCTCCATTGGCTGTAAATCCACTTTACCAATAATTATTTTGTCCGTTGATTCCCTCGTGTGAAATAAAGTTTTTCCTGAAACATTCAACTCACAATTTTCTCCATATAATATATTAGTATACTTAGTCCACAAAGTTTCTCTATGATTATTACACTTAATTCCAACTTCAGTTGTCTTATTAAAATACATATAAATTGCTTTTGGGGATATCTCAAAAATTTCCTCTTTAGGACACTTTATTGCTACCATTTGACATTTTTCGCTATTCATTGTATTTAGTATTTCAGATTCACAAGTATCTTTCGTCAAAATATTTCCTTTACAAATTAATTCATTTATTTCAATACAATCTTCAGCTTCATACATTTCTTCTTTATTGTAAGCTAAAGTAACCGTTCGCATAATAGGATAGGAACAGGATAGGTTATGTTGGATAATAGGTACAATTTTTCTTGTCCTAAATACACTATTCTTAACTAATGGTATTTCTATTACAAAGTATACTATTCCATCAATAATTTGACAATCTACAGTAATAAACTTTTCTAAATTATTTACATTTCTAGATATAACAATTTCACTTGGAATACTATTAATCGTATCTTCTAACAATTGAGATTGCAATATACTATAATGATACATTTTGTGTTCAGCAAACGTAATAGCTGTTGTTAATCTTTCACTTACATCTTGCAAAGTTTGAGCTTGCAATAACAAAGATATAGCAACCTTTTGTTGCGCCTTACTAGTTAACATAGTTAACAATTGATTATTAATATCTTCCTGAATTAACGTAATATTTGCAATCTGCTTATTATATTCCTCTAAAGTTTCATCTGTTACCGATATTTGTTTATTATAAGCAATTCTTACAGTTTCTAAATCTCTTTGAATCATATCTAAATCATTTTGATCTAAATTACCAGTTATCGACTTAATTACACTTCCTAAACCATTAATTAATCCTCTTTTAATCCTATTCTTACTTTGAATATTTAAATGTTTACATATCTCTCTAACATGTTCTAATATAATATTAATTCTCTGATATATATGATTAACATCATCTATCTTAGAATTTTTATAAGCAAAGTTTACAGATTGTTGTATATTTTCTAAATTTAATACAATTGGTTTTATTTCTAACTTATGAATAATATACCACTTTCCTTCTAAAATTCGAGCAGGCTTCAATTCGACTATTATTACATTTTCTGACGGTTCTAACTGCTTGAACTTGTATCCGAAAGTGAAGTAGATTCTGAAACAATTAGTTCCTCTACATGATATATTTTACCATTACTTATTTTATATTTATTATGAGGTTCAACACTCAATATTTTATATGGACCTAAAAATCTTGATTTCGTTTTATGCCTGTCCGCCATAGAGTTTTTCAAATAAACTGTATCACCTACCTTAAATATTTTCGGGGGTTTAATTCTTTCATTCAATCTTTTATTCCTATCATGCTTTTGCTTCTTTAACAATTTATGAACATTTTGATTTAATTCTTTCGCAAAATCTCTATGCTGGGCAGTATATCTCTGTATAACTACTTTTAAATTATCAAAACTACGCAACTTAGGCTTTCTACCAAAATGCACTTCAAATGGCGTCATATTTATCGCACTATGCATTGTATTATTATAAGAATGTACAATAAAATTAATCTTTTGATTTTGGTCCAAATCTGATTCACGTTGTAAACGAAATAACTCTTGTATAGTACTATGTAAACGCTCAACATCCGAATTTGATTTATGATGTTGCGGTGACGTAGTATGATTAATAATATTATAAGTTTTAAAAAGTTCCGTGACAATCTCACTACAAAACGATTGTTCACCATCGTGCACTATCTTATTAGGTGCCCCTATTAATGCAAATATTTCGTACAACACATCGTATACTCTACTTTTATCTACAGGTTTAATAATAGCATATTTCGAAAACTTATCAATAATTGTAAGATACCATTGTCTTTCTAAAGACATAAAATCTATATGCCATACTGACATCGGTTCATGTGGAGTTTCTGTCTCCGAATATAGTGTATTATTTGGATGTCTATTATATTTTTCCTTCCTACATAATTCACAATTTAATATATATTTCTTAATATTTTTTCTCATATTCTCCCAATAATATTTTTCACGCAATTGTTTATACACAATTTCTATACCTGCATGTCTATTATTTAATAAGTGACATTCTTTAATTAATTTTAACTGTTCCTCTTTATCATCTATTTCTATCAATGATTTAGTATATCTAGTTGGCTTAAACTTATTATGATCAAAATACTTCCTATAAACTTCAGAAATTTTATAATACAATTCGTCATTAGGTATTATAAAAGCATATTTTTCTTTACTCAAATATTCTAACATATATCTTTTAATAACTTCTTCCTCATTATTAGGTGGAATATAAAAATACCACATACCTTTTTCAAACTTCGCGTTTTCATATGGAGCACTTTCAAACACAACACGTCTGAGACGTTTAGGTGGGTAACTATCAATGATTGGAATACCTGTATCGCTGTCTTGTTGACAAGAGTGTATTGTGTTGCTCAACGACCTATTGTCCGAGCAAGAATTCGATTCAGTGGTTATTGCTGTATCATTATTACGCGGTGTACTAGCTAACGATAATTCCTCGCCACAATGCGCTGCTACGGAATCTACACTTGTGTGGTTTATTTGTATTCTACTTAATGCGTCAGCTACGTAGTTTTCTTTACCCTTGACGTGCTCAATTTTATAATCATAGTCTTGTAGTTTAAGTTTCCATCTTGTTAGTCTTTGATTCGGCTCTTTAAGTTTAGATAACCATATTAATGCTTTATGATCTGTTCTTAAGATAAATCTCCTACCGTAAATATAGGGTCTGAATTGATTAACAGCCCAAATAATCCCTAACAATTCTTTTTCCGTAGTGTTATACTTTCTTTCTGTTTCGCTTAAAATTCTCGACGCATACGCTATCGGATGATTTTCTTGACTTAATACTGCACCTAGAGCTATGTCCGATGCATCAGTTGTTAACACAAACGTTTTACTAAAATCAGGGAATGCTAAAATCGGAGCATTCATTAATAATTGTTTACACGACTCAAATGCTTCTTTATACTTATTATTATTAATATCAATAATCGCGTTCTTTTTAGTCGCATCCGTTAAAGGCTTAACTATCTTACTTAAATTAGGAATAAACTTTCTATAATAACCTATTAATCCTAAAAAACTTCTAACTTCTTTTAACGTTTTCGGAATCGGAAATTTCTTAATTGCCTCTATCTTTGACTGATTTGGCTTTAGTCCGTCTTTATTAAGAACATGACCTAAAAATTCGATTTCCTCCTCCATGAATACGCATTTATTTTTATTTAACTTTAAATTAACCCTACGTAACGCTTCAAAAACTTGCTGTAACCTATTTATATGGTCTTGCTTATTTTTTGAATATATAATTATATCATCTAAATAAACTAAACATATATTCCTACTTATTTCCGTTTTTAAGATATTATTCATCATTCTTTGAAATGTCGCGGGAGCGTTCTTTAAACCGAATGGCATTCGCAAAAATTCATAATGCCCATTAGGCGTACTAAATGCCGTTTTCTCAATAGATTCTTTATCCATTAAAATTTGGTGATAACCCGAAGTTAAATCTAAAGTAGAGAAATATTTATTCCCTTGTAACTTAGAAAATAACTCTTCAATATTTGGCAATGGAAATTTATCGGATTTTGTAATTTCATTTAACCTCCTATAGTCTATTACCATTCTCCATTTCTTAACGCCTGATTGATCGATTTTCTTTGGCACTATATGCACTGGGGATGACCATGGCGATTCGGAAGGTTGAATTATTTTTTCATTTAATAATTTAATAATTTGTTTATCAACTTCTTCTTGTTGAATTTGCGGCAAACGAAAAGGACGTTGGTAAATTGGTTCATCACTAATTAAATTTATTTTATGTTTAATTGATGTAGTCGCGCTATTCGTTACATCTTCCGTAAATAAATCCTTATAAGTTTCGCATAAATTATTAATATCTGAATAATTTTCATTAGTCATATGGTGAATTAAAATTTCACTACTTGGCAAAATTAATTTACGCTCTTTTAAATCTATTTTAGCATTAACTTGTTCAATCATATCTGTACCCATTAAAATGTCATATTGATCACTAAAATTAAATATACAAAACTTCATTGTTCCTTCACCCGTATCAAAGTACTTATACCAGAACGGAGTTTCGATTAAACCTACATGAGTTGACGTACCGTGAGATGTACGAACTGAAAATTTCTCAGGCTTATAGTAACTTTTAAAATA